>NC_143577.1:7206404-7530154 GCF_048544385.1 Mastigoproctus giganteus | reverse complement strand
CCGCAGGTCCTTTACATTTTCCACTACACTAAGTGTGGTACCACACAGTTGATATATTATTCTGGAATTACTGCTACCCATATACAGTGCCCTGCATTTGTCAATGTTAAACTTCAATTGCCACTTCTCAGCCCTCTGCCTAATTTTTCTATATCTTGTCAAAGTAGAATACTCCAATTAACTACCCTGCCACCATTTGTATCATCTGCAAACTTAGACATTAACCTGATATGCCTTCATCACTATCATTAAAAAATATTGAAAACAAGAAATGGTCAAGAACTGAACCCTGAGGAACTGAACTAATAACATCAGTTCAAGAGCAATGCCTACCCTATTGATAACTACTCTCTGTGTTCTCCTACTCTTCATCCCTTTATCCAAAACAGTAACTTGCATTTAATGCTATTCTTCTCCAATTTGTACAGTAATCTTTTATGTGGAACAGTATCAAAAGCTTTTCTGAAATCTAAGTATATAATGTCAAAATTATTCTTTGCATCCTGTACTGAATCATGATACCCAACCAAACAAGGCTACTCCTTAACACCATGCTGTGACTGCATTATAATTTCGTTCCTGTCTAGATGGTTCTACACCACTTCTTTAACCAGTGACTCCATAATTTTCCCTGGAACAGAAGTCAAATTAACACGTCTGCAATTACTCATCTCACCCTTTGATCCCCTGTGTGAATTAGAGATATATGTGTACATTAGCATTAGTACAGGCATAAAAAAAAAAAAAAAAAAACACATCCCATTTCACCCCTCTGTTCGTTCAAAATACCTGTTCAGCTGAGCTTTTAATTTATTTAGACTATCAACTTCCACAACAAGGGATGGAAGTCTATTCCACCAACCAACTACCCCCTGGCTAAAGGCAAATTTCTGCACGTCTATCCTACATCTGTCTTTCCTCAAATTGAATTTATGCCCTCTGAGGTGATTAGTCTGAGCAAGAGGAAGAATCTCATCAGCATTGAGCATGCTCAAACCATTCAAGCCTTTATACACCTCTATTGGATCACCTCGCCGGTGCCTAGTCTCCAGACACTATAATTTGCAAAACTTAAGCCTTTCTTTGTAAGAGCAACCCTTTGTTCCATTCACTAATCTTGTTGCCCTTCTCTGTACTTGTTCCAGCAGCTCTATATTCTTCTTGAAATGAGGCCTCCAGACCTGTATACAGTACTCAAGGTGTGGCCTGACCATTGCCTTATACAAGGGAATAATCACCTCCTTATCCCTGCTAGTAAAATTCCTGTATATCATTGACAAGACACTATGAGCTACTCTTGCAGCCCGTCTGCACTGTTAAGAAAACTTCATGCCTGCCTGCACAATTACCCCCAGGTCCATTTCATTCTCTACCACTGTCAATGTAGTACCACAGAGTTGATACATTGCTCTGGCATTACTGTTTCCCATATGTAGTACTTTACATTTGTCAATGTTAAACTTCATTTGCCTCCTCTCAGCCCATCTGCTCAACTTTTCCAGATCCTGTTGCAGCAGCATACTATCAGTAGTGTCCTTAATGACCCTGCCAGCCTTTGTATCGTCTGCAAACTTGGACATTAAGCTTGATATGCCATCATCAATATCATTTATAAATACAGAAAACAATAATGGACCCAACACTGAACCCTGAGGGACTCCACTAATAACATTAGTCCATGATGAGCAGTGGCCATTGATTACCACTCTCTGTCTTCTCCCCCTCAACCATCCCTTTATCCATAGCAGCAATTTGTCTCCAATGCCACACTGCTCCAATTTGTGCAGCAGTCTTCCATGTGCAACAGTAACAAAAGCCTTTCTAAGATCCAAATATACAATATCAAAGTTATTCCCTGAATCCAGTTCTTTTGTGACCGCATCACAGTACATCTCCAGACCATAGCAATCTCTCCTAAATTCAACAATGCTCTTATAATTACAACTTGCCACCATTGTTATATGATACAATGTTATATCCCGAACTAGATAGAGTTAGCTTAGTATAGTATATAATATAATATTGTCAATTAATCAGTAAAATCTATTAATTTTGTTAAACTCCATTGTCAATTAAATTGTACTTTTTAACTAAATACATATAACAACTTAGATTTTACAAACGTAACATAATTAATTAATACATAACTTGATATGAAAGTTATAGAAATGGAACTCGTAGATAATACTCGATACTGAAAAATATATATAGATATACAGTGTTATAACTGTGTTGAGATACAAGTTTAGGGTTATAATTTTATATTGAAATAGAAATTTTACTGAAATTCAATTGAAATCATGACTCAGACCAGAGCAGCAAAGCAAAAAGCTCAAGCTAATGGGAGTGCTGTGGCTCAGGAGAGAACTGAGGGAGGGGCGCAGTTGCCCTCTGAATCACAGCCTTTTAAAATGCCCTGGTTGCTAAATGTTTGCGGAGCAATCAGGTATGGGACATGATATTGCCAGGGGGGATGTCTTTGTGTGTGTGTGTGTGCGCGATGTAAGGAGTGTAAGGAAATCAGACGACAACTCAGTGTTGTTATGGGCCTATATGAGAGCTTGAAGGACAGAGTGGATGCCCTCAAAGGATCTAAACTGAGGGGCCCATCAAGCTCTCAGCTGCCCACATCAACATCAGAGCTTGTACTTGATCATCATGCAACACACCGGCAATCTCCAAAGCAGAATGCGCTGGTCCCACAGGAACTAGTAGTTGTTGGTGATTCTATTGTCAGGGAAATGGGGAACATGCTATGTAAAAAGAATAGGTGGAACAGAACCAGGGTATGTCTGTCAGGGGCAAAGATTGATGACGCTGTAGAGCAGATATCATCTTTCAAGGGCACAAAAGGTAATATTGTTGTACACGTTGGCACTAGTAGTAGTAGTATGCCCTGAGAGGGCATAAATTCAAATTGAGGAAAGACAGATGTAGGATAGATGTGCAGAAATTTGCCTTTAACCAGCAGGTAGTTGGTTGGTGGAATAGATTTCCATCCCATGTTGTGGAAGTTAATAGCCTAAATAAATTTAAGGCTCAGCTGGACAGGTATTTTTAATGAACGGAGTGGTGAAGTGGAAGTTTTTTTTTTTTTTTTTTGGCTGATGCTGCATAAGCTTGCTTTCTTGCATTATATGCCTCTACTAACACTAATGCTAATTTATCTTGGAAGCTACTAGGCTTTACACACCAACTAAGAAATATTGTTCAAGGTTTAGGCCTAAATGGATGTCAGATGAATTAATGAGACATATGGCAGAGAAGAAAAATGCATGGGATACATATAAATTAATGGGTGACATGGAAGCCTATGATAGATATAAGCTGGTCTGTCACCAAGTCACAAAAGAGATTAGGCAGGCAAAGACAGACTATGAGAAATCCTTGGCAAAGGATGCAAAGAAAAACAGAAAAGAGTTCTTTACCTATGTAAACTCTAGAAGGAAAGGGATGAATCAGATTGGTCCACTAGATATTGATGGTACAACTGTTGATGATCCTGCTCAGGTAGCTAACAAACGAAATGAGTATTTTGCATCTACATTCACACATGAGGAGTTATTCAGGAAGGGGAATGCCAGAGGTGAAGTAAATTCTGGCAGTGAGCTAGATAATTTTGTAATAATTGAGAGGAAAGTGGAGGAGATGAGGATAAACATAAAAAAGGCTCCCGGGGTGGATGGGATCTATCCAGTTATATTAAAGGATATTACAGCAAGTAAGCAAACCCTTAGCCATAATTATGAGAGCTTCTTTTTACTCAGGGGAGGTACCAATAGACTGGAGATGTGCAAATGTGACCCCAATTCACAAAGGAGGAACAAAGGCTGACACAAATAATTATAGACCTGTGAGTGTAACTTCTGTTCCAGGAAAATTAATCGAGGCACTGGTTAAGGAAGCACTGCAGGATCATCTAAACAAGACTTCAGTTATAGCTTGGACACAGCATGGTTTTGTTAAGGGAAAGTCATACCTGACCAATTTGATTGGATACTATGATGCAGTCACAAAAGAACTGGATGCAGGGAATAACTTTGATATTATATACTTCGATCTTAGAAAGGCTTTTGATACTGTTGCACATGGAAGACTGCTGCACAAATTGGAGCAGTGTGGCATTGGAGGCAAATTGCTGCTATGGATAAAAGGATGGTTGAGGGGGAGAAGACAGAGAGTGGTAATCAATGGACACTGCTCATCGTGGACTAATGTTATTAGTGGAGTCCCTCAGGTTTCAGTGTTGGGTCCATTGTTGTTTTCTGTATTTATAAATGATATTGATGATGGTATATCAAGCTTAATGTCCAAGTTTGCAGACAATACAAAAGTTGGCAGGGTTGTTAAGGACACTACTAACAGTATGCTGCAACAGGATCTGGAAAGTTTGAGCAGATGGGCTGAGAGGTGGCAAATGAAGTTTAACATTGACAAATGTAAAGTACTACATATGGGAAACAGTAACCCCGGAGCAACGCATCAACTCTGTGGTACTACACTGACAGTGGTAGGGAATGAAAAGGACCTGGGGGTAATTGTGCAGGCAGATATGAAGTTCTCTGACCAGTGCAGATGATCTGCAAGAGTAGCTCATGGTGTCTTGTCAATGATATACAGGAATTTTTCTAGCAAGGATAAGGAGGTGATTATTCCCTTATATAAGGCAATGGTCAGGCCACATCTTGAGTACTGTATACAGGTCTAGAGGCCTCATTTCAAGAAGGATGTAGAGCTGCTGGAACGAATACAGAGAAGGGCAACAAGATTAGTGAATTGAACAAAGGGTTGCTTTTACGAAGAAATACTTAAGTTTTGCAAATTACAGTGTGTGGAGACTAGGCACCGGCGAGGTGATCTGATAGAGGTGTATAAAGTCTTGAATGGTTTGAGCATACTCAATGCCAATGGGATTCTTCCTCTTGCTCAGAATAATCACCTGAGAGGGCTTGTTTGTTTGTTTGTTTTATGGCGCATTAGCATCTAAGGCTATAATGTGCCACCTGAGAGGGCATAAATTCAAATTGAGAAAAGACAGATGTAGGATAGATGTGCGGAAATTTGCCTTTAGCTAGCGTGTAGTTGGTTGGTGGAACAGACTTCCATCCCTTGTTGTGGAAGTTGATAGCCTAAATAAATTTAAGGCTTAGCTGGACAGGTATTTTGAATGAACGGAGGGGTGAAATGGGAGTGGGTTTTTTTTTTTTTTTTTTGGCTGATGCTGCATAAGCTTGCTTTCTTCCATCATATGCCTCTATTAATGCTAATGCTAATTTATGGTTAAAGGTCTGCTGACCTCTTTTGTTTCCTCCCTCAATTCAATTGGATTGATTCAATCTGCTCCTAGGTACCCTATTTATGTTTAGTTTAAACAATTTCTCTTCAGTATCTTCTTAGTTATCACAAAATCATTCACTTTTCCAGTAACTTGACCAAACTAAATTTGTCAGAATGTTGGGAAAAAAAGAATCATAGATATTTATAATCATTCTATGTCCCCATCAGTTAGTGGCAGATTTAACATAAGTAAAGGAGCAAATTCTAATAGTCTCAGAATTTAGAGTCCCAATATATATACAGTATAGGCTGCACATAAAGAACTGGTACCAAGACATTCAATTGAAATGTATTTTAAAGTTAATTAATTCATCAACAAACTACTTCTTCCATTATGTTTTTAGCAAACAGGCCCTGAAAATATAACTCATGATAAATGTTTCCAAGTATCTGATTAAATTTTTAATTAAATTGGATTAAATTAGTTTTCAAATTTTTACTGCAGACAGCAGTGACAGTGAATATATGGTGTTTTTTTTTATCAAATTGAGACTGAAATGGTGCTATTAGCAATCACTATTGCTAATTATAAGAGTAATTAAAAATATACTGTAGGAAAAATGCTGTTAAAAATTCCATATATCCACTTTGTGGATGAAGCAGAATAACTACATGCAACAGAAATTTAAATATTAAAACAAAGTAAAAAAAAAAAATTAATTATGTTTTGTGATATATACAATGAATATATAGGAATATATAAGAAAAAATATAATGAAATTATATAGAAAAATTTTATTACCTCCATGACCAATAAGACAGGTGTACACTACCCAGCCTAGACCAAGTGCCCATACTGTTCGAGCAAATACATTATAAAAAGCTGCTTCAGTAGTGTTCAGCTTCACATGATAAAGTCCATACACAACACTAAGACAGAAAAATGCAGCAAGTGACCAGCCAAGAATCTGTTGCCACTGAAAGTAAATATAATTACAATTAACATATAGAGTGCATGCATATGTGTGTATGTAGTGTAAAATTTTATTTACAGTAATTTTTATTTGTAAAATAATAAGAGAAGTTTACCTCAATATAATACGTAGAACACTTCTCCAGCAATTAAAACAGAAAAATCGAAAATCTTACATTAAAGTAAAAAATAATTAAAAATCAATTGAACACAATTAAAAATCAATCTAATGCAATTAAAAATTAAATAAATTAATTAAAAGAAATTTTATGAAAAAACTGCAAAATGATTTTCCTTCCTGAAGCTAACAATGCTTTTTGACGTATGTCATGATCACAGGAACGAAAATTACTAAATAGGGGTTATTCCTCTTCACACATGTGCATAAAAGCCCACGAATTGGAGATTAGAAAGGGCTGACGAACATTAACAGAATTCTCGTGTAATTTAATTTCGACAGTTTTTGCAATTAATAGTCTGGTATAATTGTAGTATTTTGGCCTTGTTAAATAAAAAAGTATGTTTTTCGTTAATGCCATGAAAGGCTAATTCTGATGCTGCTGAAGAAGAAGCACGAACTGAGGCCATATGTTGATCCCAGGGGCTCACATCTGGTGAGTATGGGCTTGGCACACCCAGGGTCCTGAGCTGGATATCATCATTCTTCTCTTTCTTGGTGATTCCTTTCTACTTCTGACTCTTGTTCTCTCTCTCTCAAACAGGGTAATTCAGAAATTTTTTTTTTTTTGGCTAGTGCAGCATAAGCCCCAGGCTTCCTTGCACCATATGGCTAATAATAATAATAAAAATAATAATAATAACATGAAAATTCAGAGGTAAACGCGTAGAACTTTGGTACGAAGAGTTGCAATCACCACGAGAAATATTGTATACCAGTTCATTTATTTGTGTTGCGAACAAGGATAGGACTGAGCAACTGAGAATGAAAAGGACCTGGGAGTAATTGTGCAGGCGGATATGAAGTTCTCTGAGCAGTGCAGACGGGCTGCAAGAGTAGCTCATGGTGTCTTATCAATGATATACAGGAATTTTTCTAGCAGGGATAAGGAGGTGGTTATTCCCTTGTATAAGGCAATGGTCAGGCCGCACCTCATTTCAAGAAGGATGTAGAGCTGCTGGAACGAGTACAGAGAAGGGCAACAAGGTTAGTGAACGGAACGAAGGGTTGCTCTTACAAAGAAAGGCTTAAGTTTTGCAAATTATAGTGTCTGGAGACTAGGCACCGGCGAGGTGATCTGACAGAAGTGTACAAAGCCTTGAATGGCTTGAGCATGCTCAATGCTGATGGGATACTGCCTCTTGCTCAGAATAATCACCTGAGAGGGCATAAATTCAAATTGAGGAGAGACCTATGTAGGATAGATGGCAGTAATTTGCCTTTAGCCAGCGGGTAGTTGGTTGGTGGAACAGACTTCCATCCCTTGTTGTGTAAGTTGATAGCCTAAATAAATTTAAGGCTCAGCTGGACAGGTATTTCAAACGAACGGAGGGGTGAAGTGGAAGATTTTTTCTTTCTTTTTTTTTTTTTTTTTGGCTGATGCTGCATAAGCTTGCTTTCTTGCATCATATGCCTCTACTAATGCTAATTCCTCGACCAACAGTAATACCAGACATTACAACCACCCTGTGTACTTGGTAGCAGTACCCGTCATGGAGTAGAATCCTCCAATCAGGGAGAATAAATGCAACAACAATAATAATAATAATAAATAATTAATTCCCATATCAGTACATTGTGATCACTGTCACCCAGTGGTTCCTTTATCTGCAAATTCTTAATGCAGGAATAATCACTGCTGATAATCAGATCAAGAGTATTACTCCCTCTGGTGCCTCTCAAAAAAATATCTGGCAAGGTTCCATTTATTTCAATAAATGGGAAGTAGCTATCATTACACATGGTTATGAAATGTACCTAACACTGAAAAACCCATGATGGATCATTTTCATTGTATAACTACCATGCAATAAACGTAATTATTATAACTGATTTTGTTCTTTTCTAAAATAGTACTTTATATGAGCAATGAACATTCATTGATTAGGAATGAGATTCCTAATTCTGAGTAGAGCAGTGTACAAAACACACTTTCTTCAGTTCATTTTGATCGATAAGTAATCTTGCAGATAAAAATTTCCAAATCACATGAATTTACACAATTTTCACATTTACACTGGTCAACAAAATCAAATTTTTTTTTTCATCAAAGATGGAAGCACACTTTTCTAAACCAATTTTGCATTCTAATTTCAAATACATTCTTAGCTTTTTCTATAACTTAGTTTTATCAACAAAATTGCTGATAGTAATAGTTCAAGTTAATTTAGATTAGTTCATTAAAAAACACCTCAGAATGATTACAATTACGTTTTTATCACTTTTACAGTCTAAACCCTTATATATATATAATTATAACCCTTAAATACACTTATACAGTACACACTACTGTAAAAACTGGTATGTAGATGATTTCCTTTTATACACTTTATCTGGATGCCACAATCATTTTGCATTGTGTATATATACTATTTTCCATTTAATGAATGTGTTGATGGAATTGTTTCCTTTACTCATCACATGCCAAGGTTTTTGAAAAGAAGTAAATGCAAATGCAAAAAAATGAAGTTTCAGCAATATACAACATCCCATTTCTTTATATGTATTGAGCAGTTTCTGTGCTCTAGTTTTGCATGTGGAAGACCTGTGGTTCCAAAATGTTTCTGCAGAGTCATTTTAAAGCCCACCATGCTTTTACTTATAATATATTGAGGCATTTTTCTAAGTTTTCATCCTGCAGATCCTATCTGATTTGAAGCCTCACAAAGATTATCTCTTTCACTTTTACAGCACTGATCTTTGGAAATTTCTCACTTAAATGAAATCCTCTCAAATTCATCTTACCCACTGTTTTCACAAAACTCTTCATTAAGGCAAGTTTATAATGTGGAAAGGAGAAGAAAAATCTTAATTTTATTTCTACAGATTTGGAACCATCATCCAAAGATCTATCTAGTCCACATATCTGTTTCCTGATGAAAGACACTTGGTGACTGTATTATCAGTGCAATGTTCTTATGTGTGAAGTTCACAATTCAGATCAAAAAATTAGTAAGGATAAATTTTATCTATTCCATTCTATTCTTGCATATAAAATCTCTTGTTCTGGAGGCTAGATAATTGGCTATTGAGCAACTTAATATTACTATGGCTAGCTGACTGTAAAATCGTACAACCCAAACTACATCGGTTTTTTTTTTTTTATCTACAGGGGCTAAAAAAAATATATTCATATGTGAGAGTGCATGCCTCCCATCTGCTAGAATTGTTCATAACAGATTATCAGACCATAATCTGATAAGAACTGTTTATTTCACAAAAGACAAGAACCATAACTGTCTTGAAAGTAGAAATCAACAAATCCAAGCAATAATACAGTCAGTGGTATCAGAAGTTTTTTCAACATTGTGTCAATAGCCGTAGCTAGGTGCTGTTGACATCATTAGCATTAGCATTAGTAGAGGCATTTGATGCAAGAAAGCAAGCTTATGCAGCATCAGCCAAAAAAAAAAATTAAAGTAAAAAAAATAAATAAAAAATAACCACTTCCACTTCACTCCTCTGTTCGTTCGAAATACCTGTCCAGCTGAGCCTTAAACTTATTTAGGCTATCAACTTCCACGACAAGGGATGGAAGTCTGTTCCACCTACCAACCACCCGCTGGCTAAAGGCAAATTTCCGCACATCTATCCTACATCTGTCTTTCCTCAATTTGAACTTATGCCCTCTCAGGTGATTATTCTGAGCAAGAGGAAGAATCCCATCAGCATTGAGCATGCTCAAACCATTCAAGGCTTTGTACACCTCTATCAGATCACCTCGCTGGTGCCTAGTCTCCAGACACTGTAATTCGCAAAACTTAAGCCTTTCTTCGTAAGAGCACCCCTTTGTTCCATTCACTAATCTTGTTGCTCTTCTCTGCACTCGTTCCAGCAGCTCTACATCCTTCTTGAAATGAGGCCTCCAGGCTTGTATACAGTACTCTAGGTGTGGCCTGACCATTGCCTTATACAAGGGAATAATCACCTCCTTATCCTTGCTAGAAAAATTCCTATATATCATTGACAATACACCATGAGCTACTCTTGCAGCCCGTCTGCACTGCTCAGAGAACTTCATATCTGCCTGCACAACCACCCCCAGGTCCCTTTCATTCTCAACCACTGTCAGTGTAGTACCACAGAGTTGATACGTTGCTCTGGGGTTGCTGTTCCCCATATGTAGTACTTTACATTTGTCAATGTTAAACTTCATTTGCCACCACTCAGCCCATCTGCTCAACCTTTCCAGATCCTGTTGCAGCAGCATAGTGTCAGTAGTGTCCTTGACAACCCTGCCAACCTTCGTATCGTCTGCAAACTTGGACATTAAGCTTGATATACCATCATCAATATCATTTATAAATACAGAGAACAATAAAGGACCCAATACTGAACCCTGAGGGACTCCACTAATAACATTAGTCCACGATGAGCAGTGTCCATTGATTACCACTCTCTGCCTTCTCCCCCTCAACCACCCCTTTATCCATAGCAGCAATTTGCCTCCAATGCCACACTGCTCCAATTTGTGCAGCAGTCTTCCATGTGCAACAGTATCAAAAGCCTTTCTAAGATCCAAGTATATAATATCAAAGTTATTCCCTGCATCCAGTTCTTTTGTGACTGCATCATAGTATCCAATCAAATTGGTCAGGCAAGACTTCCCCTTAACAAAACCATGCTGTGTCCAAGCTATAACTGAAGTCTTGTCTAGATGATCCTGCAGTGCTTCTTTAGCCAGTGCCTCCATTAATTTTCCGGGAACAGAAGTTAAACTCACAGGTCTATAATTATTTGTGTCAGCCTTTGATCCTCCCTTGTGAATTGGGGGTCACATTTGCACATCTCCAGTCCATGGGTACCTCCCCTGAGTCCAAGGAAGCTCTCATAATTATGGCTAAGGGTTTGCTTACTTCCATTGCTGCCTCCTTTAATATAACTGGATAGATCCCATAAACCCCAGGTGCCTTTCTTGTGTTTATCTTCAACAATTTCTCCTCCACTTTACTCTCAGTTATTACAAGATTCTCTAGCTTACTGCTAGAGTTGAATACACCTCTGGCATTCCCCAAACAAGAATTCAGCTGAGTAGTTACATGAAAACACACAAACAAAACAGCAAATACTGAGGTACTGAAATCCCCCCACATTTCACAAGAGTGATTACTATATTCTGTCAAAAACTGATGTACTGTTTATCTCACACATGAACATCATCCTCTTCTCTTCAAAGAAAAAACTATAGTGCATTACCAATAACTTTTACTCTCATGCAGTTTTTCACTGCTTGAAGAAACTGAATGAGACTGTTGTACCAATAAGATGGCACAATAGTCTATTATACTTCTAATGTAACAAGAATTCTTCAATGACAGATAATTTTAACAGGTTTATGGCTGCTTCAATCCCCAGACTTATCCCTGCCTGACTTCTTTCTGTGGTACTTTTTTGAAACAAAGTATTATCAAAAACAACTCACACATTACAACTGCAACAAACTGTGGTCTGTGCAATTCCATCATTCTATTTTTTTTATAATAAAAAAAAAATCTTGTAAATGTGTGTGTACCCAAAAAGTTGTGGTTCTTTTGAGCATTTTTGTGACTGTGACACAATATGCTATTATAAATTATCAAATGATGATAATATTTGATGATAATAATTGATAATTATGTAAATAATTATCAATTATGTAAATTATGACATAATATATTATATATATTTTGAGAATTCATAGCTAAATAAAAATATCACAAAAGACTATAAAAATTAATAAATTAATCTTTCACAGTGAAATCTAGTATGTTTTTATATGTATATACAAGGATACTTTAGTTTTTCTAAATGTTTTACTAAATGCTTTGAATTAATTTGTTATTTTTCTATGACAAATTTATGCAAATGATCATCATTATGTTATTGGTCATCATATTATATCACAGATGAAAATATACTTAAAATTAGTTTAAAATTTTATTAACAGATATACATACCCAACGAAGAAAATATTTTCGAGCACCTGTTTTGTACAGTGCATATCCTGCTAAAACTCCAATAAGATAAGGTGCTATTCGACAGTATGGCTTCACATATAATTTATTGAAAGTATTTAGCATACTGCAGAAAAAAAGCATATTTTTATTACATAAAAAAGTAATATATTTAACATTTTCTCAGAAATATTAATTTAAAATAAATTTTAAAAAAAAGTTAAATTAGCATCAAGTAAATTAATAACAAAATTCAGGCATATGAAAGCTATAAAAGATCATGGGTGGTAAGGAACTCAGCTGTGCCCACAGCTGAGTGTGTTGCTATTTGTTATTTGGTTTTTTTTAGGAGCATTAGCAACTAAGGCCATATTGCTCCAGGAATATGCGGTGGTCATTCCCTGACCTTTCCGCATCCTCCGTATTTGGTGGTGACGGGCTCGAACCCCAGTCTAATCAAGAAGAGTATGCTACGCACTGCTGCTCCTTCCCACCTGGCTACAGAGGCGCCCGAGTGTATTGCACTTGTGCTTCAAATAAAAAGCACTGATACTGAAGGAGAGGGATGCTACTATTTAAAATGTGTTTCATTACTCATATAGGTATATCACTAATTATTGGCTGTCATCATTGAGTAAGTGGAAAAAGCTTGATAGCTTAAAGACAGAAATGGCCTGCCCACAGATGAACTAGGTGAACAATTAAGAAATCAAATTCAATCAAAAATCAATTTAAAATTAAAATCAAAAGGATAACAAAAATATAAATAAAATAACAATAACATCATTACTTAAATTTCCCATACACATATGGAAGGCATATTAATTCATTTCTCTGCTTTTCTGAGAATTTAATAATATATTATCAAATTTTATATTCATTACAAAAATAAATATTTCAGTTAATTATTTTTTAGTTTAGGGTGCATGGTCATGATTGCTTACTTTGCAATTCTGATAAGAAATAACAACTGCTGAGAAAATATTTCCCAATTTACCACAAACCTCAGCCAAAAGGGCAAAAAAGATGATACTGTTGTACACATCGGCACTAATGACATTGAGATCTGACAACTTACTTAACAAATACAGTGCACTGTTGAGAAAAAGTCACGAGTTAGAGTTAAATTTGAAAGTGAATGTAATTTTACTCACAATAGGAGGGAGTACATGATGAGAGCCTTGTGAATCAATTTGACTCTAGAGAGCCTGTGCAAGGCTCATGGGGTAGAATTTTTTTCAGAGTGATCTGGGCTTGTTAATAGAGACTAAGAAAGAAAGAAAGAAAGAGAGAAAGAAGAGAAACTGCATATACAGGGATAGTTTACGCTTAAATAGAAAGGGTGCAAGAACATTTCCTAACGCTATCAAGGAAGTGTTAAGTGGGTTGGAAAACTGCAAGCTTGGGGATGTGGGTACAAAGACTAATAGAATAACAACAGCTGCAGGCTGAAGTGAAATTGATTCTTGCACTGATTCTACTGGAACATGCAGCAGCCTGGAAAGCAAAGTACTGGCGATTTTAAGGCTTACTGTGGGTCATCGTGGAACAAGAAAACACATGGACTGTATTAGATAACCAAGAGTAAGAAGTGCATGTACACCATTGCTAGGACCATAGTAAATAAATTTGAAGAATTTGAAGTGTTGGTCAAGTCATCAAATGTAGACATTGTGGGGATATCAGAGATGAAATATCACTCAGATATAAGGAATGCAGAATTGGAATATGGGAAGTACAATGTGTAAAAAAGAGCAGACAAAATAGGAGAGGATGGGGTTATTCTCTTAGTTAACAAGTTTAATCATAAAACATAAATCTAAGGAAGTGCATCCAGTTGACATGGGTGGCCATTGTAATGTTGAGTCAATTGTAATGTTGTCAAGGACACTACTGACACTATGCTGCTGCAACAGGATCTGGAAAGGTTGAGCAGATGGGCTGAGAGGTGGCAAATGAAGTTTAACATTGACAAATGTAAAGTACTACACATGGGAAACAGCAACCCCAGAGCAACGTATCAACTCTGTGGTACAACACTGACAGTGGTAGAGAATGAAAGGGACTTGGGGGTGGTTGTGCCGGCAGATATGAAATTCTCTGAGCAGTGCAGACGGGCTGCAAGAGTAGCTCATGGAGTATTGTCAATGATATACAGGAATTTTTCCAGCAGGGATAAGGAGGTGATTATTCCATTGTATAAGGCGATGGTCAGGCCACACCTAGAGTACTGTATACAGGTCTGGAGGCCTCATTTCAAGAAGGATGTAGAGCTGCTGGAACGAGTACAGAGAAGGGCAACAAGATTAGTGAATGGAACAAAGGGGTGCTCTTACGAAGAAAGGCTTAAGTTTTGCAAATTACAGTGTCTGGAGACTAGGCACCAGCGAGGTGATCTGATAGAGGTGTATAAAGACTTGAATGGTTTAAGCATGCTCAATGCTGATGGGATTCTTCCTCTAGCTCAGAAAAATCACCTGAGAGGGCATAAATTCAAATTGAGGAAAGATGGATGTAGGATAGACGTGCGGAAATTTGCCTTTAGCCAGCGGGTGGTTGGTTGGTGGAACAGACTTCCATCCCTTGTGGTGGAGGTTGATAGCCTAAATAAGTTTAAGGCTCAGCTGGACAGGTATTTTGAACGAACAGAGGGGTGAAGTGGAAGTGGCTTTTTTTTTTTTTTTTTTTTGGCTGATGCTGCATAAGCTTGCTTTCTTGCATCAAATGCCTCTACTAATGCTAATGCTAATGCTAATGCTAATTTGGTGTGATATAAGCATGAGAAAACAAAAATCAGAGTAGGAGTGTGTTATAGACCTAACAACTGTTATGATTACAACGAACAACTGTACAGAGAAAAGGTGGGACCAGTAAACTAGAATGTCTTACAATGGGCAATTTTAACTTTTCAGATATTGAGTGGAACTTGGGGGTTGGTCACACATACACACACACACACTAGTAAGACTGCTGTGGATTTATTGGAGGGCCATTTTCAACAGCAGCATGTTAGAGAGGCAACAAGAAAAAATAATACTTATGACCAGGGAAGTTAGAAAACCCTTAACCATAATTATGAGGGCCTCCTTAGATTTAGGAGAGGGACCCATGGATTAGAAATGTACAAATCTATCCCCAATTCATAAAGGGGGTTCAGAGGTCATGCAAATAATTACAGACCTGTAGTTTAACTTCTGTTCCAGAGAAAATAATGGAGACACCGGTTAAAGAAGTGATACAGGATCACCTAGACAAGACTGCAGTAATAGTTCAGAAACAGCATGAGTTTCTTAAGGGGAAGTCTTGGCTGACCAATTTGATTGGATACTACAATATGGTCACAAAGGAACTGGGTGCAAAAAATAATTTTGATATTATATACTTGGATTTCAAGAAAGCTTTTGATACTGTTGCACAATGGAAGATTGCTGTACAAATTGAGGCAGTATGGCATTGAGAGAAAGTTTCTGCAATGGATAAAGGGAGGTTGAGTGGGAGATGGCAGAATGTAGTAATAAATGGACACTGCTCTATGTGGACTAATGTTATTAGTGGAGTCCCCCAAGGCCCATTATTATTTTGTGTATTTATCAATGATATTGATGAAGGTATATGAGCCTTAATGTCCAAGTTTGCAGATGATGCAAAGGTTGGCAGGGTTGTTAATTACAGTAAAGACTATGCTACTGCAACAGGATCTAGAAAAGTTAGGCAGATGGGCTGAGAAGCGGCAAGTGAAGTTAAACATTGACAAATGCAAAGTGCTGCATATAGGTAGTACTTTGCATTTGACCCAAGAGAAACATACCACCTGTGTGGTATTACACTCAGGAAGGTGGAGAATGAAAAAGACCTGGAGGTAATTGTGCAGTCAGATATGAAGCTCTCTGAGCAATGCAGACAGACTGCCAGAGCAGTTCATGGAGTTTTATCAATGATATATAGGAATTTTGCTAGCAGAGACAAGGAGGTGATTATCCCTTTGTATAAGACAATGGTCAGGCCACACCTTGAGTACTGCATACAGGTCTGGAGGCCTCATTTTAGGAAGGATGTAGAGTTGTTAGAATGAGTATAGAGAGTGGAACAAGATTGGTGAGAGGAACAAAGGGGTTCGCTTACAAAGAAAGGCTTAAGTTCTGCAAGTTGCAGCATCTGGAAACTAGGCACCTGCGAGGTGATCTGATTGAGGTGTATAAGGTCTTGAATGGATTGAGCAGGCTCAATACTGATGGGATATTTCTGCTTGCTCAGACTAAGAACTTGAGGGGAATAGATTCAAATTGAGGATAGTCAGTTGTAGAATACATGTGCCGTAGTTTGCCTTTAGCCAGCGGATAGTTGATTGCTGAGACAGACTTACATTGATTGTTGTGGAAGTTGATAGCTTAAATAATTTTAAGACTGAATTAGACAGACATTTAGAGTGACAGGATGAGCAAAACGAGAAGGTTTTTTTTTTTGGGGGGGGTTTTTTTTTTTTTTTTTGGCTGATGCTGTATAAGCTTGCTTTCTTGCATCATATGCCTCAAATAATGCTAATGCCAATGCTAATGACATGATTATCAGCAGCAATTCTTCATGCATTAAGAATATACAGATAGAACAACCACTAGGAGGTAACAATTGTGGTGTATTGATGTGGGATTTACTTAAAGATGTAACTACCATTAAAGATAAAGAGAAGGATTTTTCTTTCATAAAAGAGATTACCATGGTGTCAGGCAGCTTTTAAATTCTTTAAGTGGGACCAACTAATTATGTTACCAACACTAATTCTAAATGGGAAGCATTTTGGGAAATAATCATAGATGTTACTAGATTTTCATATCAACTAAGAAATACTGTTCAAGGATTAGACCTAAATGGATGTCAGATGAATTATTGAGACATGTGGTAGCGAAAAAGTAATGCATGCGATGCATATGAATTATCAGGTGATACAGAAGCCTGTTGTAACTAAAAAACTAGTCTACAATCAAATCACAAAGGAGATTAGGCCAGCCAAGGCAGATTATGAGAAACCTTTGGCAAACGATGTAAAGAAAAACAGCAAAGACTTCTTTAGTCATGTAAACACTAGAAGGAAAGTTATGAATCACACTTTGATCTACTTGTTATAAATGGCTGAACTGTCATTTGACAATCCTGCTGAAGTTGCCGACAAACTGAATAGGTATTATGCATCTGCATTCACACATGAGGAATTCTTTAGAAAGTGGATGCCAGAAGCTTATCACGCTCTAACAAGGATATAAATGATTTTGTAATAAGTGAGAGCAAAGTGGAAGAGAAATTGTTGCAGTTAAATATTACAAAGCACCTGGGGTGGATGTGATCTCTCTAATTATATTAAGGGAGGCAGCAAACCTTAGCCGTAATTATGACAGAATCTCTGGATTCAGGGAATCAAAAGATTCCCTGAATCCAGAGATTTTTGGGACCGTGTCAAGCAACTCTTGACATGGTCCCAAAAAAAGAGGTTTTTATATTCATGAGCGATTTCAGTGCAAAAGTAGGCAAGACAGTTTCTTCTAGTCCGGAATGTGGTAGGTTTGGTCTTGGCATTAGAAAAGAACAGACAGAAAGTTAAATTGAATTTTTTCATCTGAACAGTCTTGTCATATGTAACACCTGCACCTGCTTTTAGCAACACCCGAGAAGACTCTATACATGGAAATCTCCTGATCATAAAACAAGGAATCAGACTGATTACATCCTTATTCAGCAAAGGTGGCATTCGAGTGTAATCACAGGAAAGACACTTCCTGGAGCAGATTGTGGCAGTGATCAACAGCTACTCCACATCATTCTCAAGCTGAAGCTGAAAAAAATCATCAATATGTTTTCCCTAGATAATTGGATGTAAAAAATATTTCAAATGATTATATACTTGAAACAGGCAATCATTTTCAAGCTCTATTAGGATTGGTTGATGATTGTGTGCTGTCTGAAGAAATGTGGGAAAATACAAAAAGCATTATTAAGGATTCAGCAAACAGATACATTAGAGAGAGGTCGAAGCTCAGGAAGCCATTTTTAAACTTATTGAGCAGAGAATTGAGAAAGCCCAGGGTGTATGTGGAAACGAAGAGTATCAGGAACTGAGGAAAGTCATCAAATGATGTCTAAGACAGGACAAACAGGATTATATCAATCGAAAGTGTAAAGAGATTGAATACAACAACAAATGAAACAACACTAAGATGTATGATGTTATTAAATCTTTAAGACAAAAGTTCCATCCAAAACTTAATGTAATTATGGACTCCAATTAAGGAGAATGCAAATAAAGGAAGGTGGAAGGAGTTCTGTGAACAGTTCTTCAGAGCACCTGCTGACACTAATGATCTGCCACCACATTTTCAAGAGTATGATCATGAACCAGTTCCATTAAAGGAAAAAGTGAAAAAAGCCATTGGAGAACTGACGTGTGGCAAGTCCACACATCAGTTGAATGCTAATTCAGTACTAATAAAATAAAGCAATTATTTTATTTTTTCATTTCTGTAAGTTTCCGTAATTTGATGTGTAGTTTTTAAAATTATAAAGGCATAAATTTTAAAGGCAGAAAATGATTAAGTTTATTGAAACAATTTGAAAAGAAAACTTTACAGAAAACATTCTAGTAACCCAACCATTTAGAGGCCAATTTTAATGATATATTAAAATGTTTGTGGATATCATTTTCAAGTCTAGAGTACAGAGTTGAACAACCTGCTATTAGCACACATGATATTGCAGAACTATGATACCACAAGGATGCTGATAATGGGTATCCAGTTCTGTTACAACACCTGAATTAGTATTAATATCAGCCATACTACACAAAGAAGCCATAGACTTTTTCTGCACCTGCAAAAAACTGTGTTCTTGTCATGATGAATCTGCATTACTTTTTTAACCACTGAGTTCATTACTGTCCCACAGAAATCAAACTTCCAGATCTGTAAGCTTTACATCTGTGCAGCATTAGCATTAGCATTAGTAGAGGCATATGATGCAAGAAAGCAAGCTTATGCAGCATCAGCCAGAAAAAAAAAAAAAAAAAAACTTCCACTTCACCCCTCAGTTCGTTTGAAATACCTGTCCAGCTGAGCCTTAAATTTATTTAGGCCATCAACTTCCACAACAAGGGATGGAAGTCTGTTCCACCAACCAACTACCCGCTGGCTAAAGGCAAATTTCCGGACATCTGTCTTTCCTCAATTTGAATTTATGCCCTCTCAGGTGATTATTCTGAACAAGAGGAAGAATCCCATCAGCATTGAGCATGCTCAACCCATTCAAGGCATTATACACCTCTATCAGATCACCTCACCGGTGCCTAGTCTCCAGACACTGTAATTTGCAACACTTAAGCCTTTCTTCATAAGAGCAACCCTTTGTTCCATTCACTAACCTTGTTTCCCTTCTCTGTACTCATTCCAGCAGCTCTACATCCTTCTTGAAATGAGGCCTCCAGACCTGTATACAGTACTCAAGGTGTGGCCTGACCATTGCCTTATACAAGGGAATAATCACCTCCTTATCCCTGCTACAAAAATTCCTGTATATCATTGATAAGACACCATGAGCTACTCTTGCAGCCCGTCTGCACTGCTCAGAAAACTTCATATCTGCCTGCACAATTACCCCCAGGTCCTTTTCATTCTCTACCACTGTCAGTGTAGTACCACAGAGTTGATACGTTGCCTTGGGGTTGCTGTTTCCCATATGTAGTACTTTACATTTGTCAATGTTAAACTTCATTTGCCACCTCTCAGCCCATCTGCTCAACCTTTCCAGATCCTGTTGCAGCAGCATAGCATCAGTAGTGTCCTTAAGAACCCTGCCAACCTTTGTATCATCTGCAAACTTGGACATTAAGCTTGATATACCATCATCAATATTATTTATAAATACAGAAAACAATAATGGACACAACACTGAACCCTGAGGGACATCCACGATGAGCAGTGTCCATTGATTACCACTCTCTGTCTTCTCCCCCTCAACCACCCCTTTATCCATAGCAGCAATTTGCCTCCAATGCCACACTGCTCCAATTTGTGCAGCAGTCTTCCATATGCTGTTGTTATTTGGTTTTTCGGAGCATTATCAACTAAGGCCATATTGCTCCAGGATATGCGGTGGTAATTCCCTGACATTTCCGCATCCTCTGTATTTGGTGGTGACGGGCTTGAACCCCGGTCTAATCAAGAAGCGTGTGCTACGCACTGCTGCTCCTTTCCACCTGGCTACGGAGACACCCTTCCATGTGCAACAGTATCAAAAGCCTTTCTAAGGTCCAAGTATATAATATCAAAGTTATTCCCTGCATCCAGTTCTTTTGTGATCATATCATAGTATCCAATCACATTGGTCAGGCAAGACTTCCTCTTAACAAAACCATGCTGTGTCCGAGCTATAACTGAAGTCTTGTCTAGATGATCCTGCAGTGCTTCTTTAACCAGTGCCTCCATTAATTTTCCTGGAACTGAAGTTAAACTCACAGGTCTATAATTACTTGTGTGAGTCTTTGATCCTCCTTTGTGAATTGGGGTCACATTTGCACATCTCCAGTCTATGGGTAACTCCTCTGAGTCCAAAGAAGCTCTAATAATTATGGCTAAGGGTTTGCTTACTTCCTTTGCTGCCTCCTTTAATATAACTGGATAGATCCCATTCACCCCAGGTGCCTTTCTTGTGTTTATCTACAACAATTTCTCCTCCACTTTACTCTCAGTTATTACAAGATTATCTACCTTACTGCCAGAGTTGAATACACCTCTGGCATTCTCCTCGCTGAATAACTCCTCATGTGTGAATGTCGATGCAAAATATTCATTTAGTTTGTTTGTTTGCTACCTGAGCAGGGTCATCAACAGTTGAACCATCGATATCAAGTGGACCAATCTGATTCATCCCCTTCTGTCTAGAGTTTACATAAGTAAAGAACTCTTTGCTGTTTTTCTTTGCATCCCTTGCCACAGATTTCTCGTAATCTGCCTTCGCCTGCCTAACCTCATTTGTAACTTGGTTACAGATCAACTTATATCTATCATAGGCTTCTGTGTCACGTGTTAATTTATATGTATCCCAAGCATTTTTCTTCTCTGCCATATGTCTCATTAGTTCATCTGACATCCATTTAGGCCTAAACCTTGAACAATATTTCTTAATTGGTATGTAAAGCCTAGTAGCTTCCAAGATAAGTTCTTTGAATGCTTGCAAGAATGCAAGAGCATCAAACCATTAGGAATATTATTTTGATCAATAGTAGTTTCTGCGAAAATCCTCAGTAAGGTGTTTCCAATCCATAATAATGGAGGGAACTATAGACTGATAAATTTGATTTCTGTAAGGCGCAAGTCTCATGGTCTGCAGATAATGACATAATACAGTAACATCTCAATAAGGACAGAATCCTAAAGGAATAAGAATGGACAATTAAGGGGAACATCATGAAGTTGTGGTTAATTAACTTGGTAGTTATGATCATAAAAGTGTTGGATACAAGAATTGCTTTCATATTATATTTATCTGGATTTTGGAAAAGCTTTAGATATTGTCTAGCATGGAAAGTTCACTTTGCATGGATAAGTACACTTTGCTGCATCCTCTGTAACCCAACACAGTCCTAAGAAGAAGTTCTTTTGTTCTATTTTTCTATAAATCATTTGATAAACATATACATGAGAACTAAACCAAGAATAAAATTTGGCTATACTCACCTTTCAGCATATTTAAGTGGATCAATATCAAGTGTATTAGACATGAGTGGTATTAAATTGTATGTTACACTAATTGCTGCAGTTGTAATCCACGCAGCTATTAATAGTACACCTACAATAATAATGCCAATGAAGGGGACCCTATCAAAAATATGAAAAAAATATTTTAAAATTTTCAGATGCTTAAAAAATTTCTTGATTAAATTGATATTTAATGTGGCATATGTCTTTCTAGATTTATTTAATTTTACATGGTTTGTTCCCTTTGCAGCACTCTACTGAAATAGTTATAAACTAATAGTTTATAAAAAAAACTAAATTAATTTTTATTAATTTATAGGTTTAGTTTTTAAAAACGAATAGTTATAAACTAGTTATTTTACTCTATTGACATAGTTCTAAAAACTCTTTAATATGCCAAATCACATTTGTATATAAATCTGAATATGTAAATGTAAATACTATATAATTAATTTTTTAAAAAATTCAGATATATATAAATAAAATACACAGGTAGCATACAGTTGAAATTGATTAAAACAATGAAAAATGCAAGTGGTAGTTTTAAAACCAATTTGTCTTTTCAATCTGAACTTACAAGTGACAAGCCACTTACATATATCAGTGGAACTTGGAAATAGTCACATTTCAATATGATAATGAGGATGGCATAACACTTGCATGAGTTAGTATTAGTATTAGTAATGGCCACATGGTGCAAGAAAAAACTAACTTACAAGTGACAAGCCACTTACATATATCAGTGGAACTTGGAAATAGTCACATTTCAATATGATAATGAGGATGGCATAACACTTGCATGAGTTAGTATTAGTATTAGTAATGGCCACATGGTGCAAGAAAGCCTATGGCTTTTGCTGCAACAGCCAAAAAAAAAACGAATAAAACAATGATAAAAAAAATAATAATAAAGAAATAATAATAATTAATAAAAGAAAGGGAAATTAAACCTAACATCCTTTGCGCTTCCCTGACCCGAAGGTACTATCCAGATGACCTTTGAATTTCCCCAAACTGTCAGCCTCTACCACCCATGTAGGCAACTTATTCCAGTAATTTATAACTTGCTGGCTAAAATAAAACTTCCTGCAATCCAATCTAAACATTTCCCCCCGTGACTTGAATTTATGTCCCCTAGTTCTAGCATCATTTATAATCTTGAAAATTTCGTCCTCATTCATTTTACTGATGCCTCTCAGAGTCTTAAACACCTCAATCAAATCTCCTCTAAGGTGTCTAGTTTCCAAACTCTGCAACCCACATATTCGACGTCTTTCTTCATAAGGACGCCCTTTTGCCGATCTCACCAGGCGAGTTACCCTTCTTTGCACCCTTTCAAGAAGCTCGATGTCTTTCTTTGGGTGTGGTCTCCATACTTGAACACAGTATTCCAAGTGTGGTCTAACATAAGCCCTATATAATGGGATTATCACGTCCCTATCTCTACTTGCAAAAGTTCGATAGATCATCGATAGGACACCATGGGCCTTCCTTGCAACCTGTTTACAATGCTCAGAGAATTTCATGTCTGACCTTATCGTAACACCCAAGTCCCTTTCCTCCAGTACTGGGTTTAGTTGAACCCCACAAAGTGAATAAGTTATTTTGGGATTACTGTTTCCCAGGTGTAATACCTTACACTTTGTTGGATTAAAGCATAGCTGCCATTTTTCTGACCATTCCTGAAGTCTATCTAGGTCTCTCTGAAGAAGCTCAGCTTGACAGTGATCATTAACTACTCTACCAATTTTAACATCATCTGCAAATTTAGACATCACGCCCTCTATCCTTTCATCAATGTCATTTATGAAAATTAAAAACAACAGTGGTCCTAATACTGATCCTTGGGGAACCCCACTTCTTACATCAGTCTGCTGACAACGCTAGTGGGAGCCAGACGTGTTCAAAGCCGCTAAGTGGATTTTCTTATTTATTGATTTTAAATTATTGTTTTTCTAAAACTTTCGATTTAAATTTAGTAGTATAGCATTATTTTGTGATTTTCTGATTAATCTGGTGTATTTATTCTTTACTCGGCCTTGTAATTGCATAAAAGTATTGGTAAGGGTATCAAATCCACGTGTTACAAGTTGCAGCTCCACTGAACGAGAAGTTTTATAGCCATATTTAGCCGCCTTATTGACCAATTGTTACATCAAATTATTTTCTATAAGTAGCTTATAGACCTAGTCAGGATCGTTAGTTTATTCTGAATTGACACAGCGAGATTTGGAAGTTAATTAATACTTAAGTGTCTGTAGATTTACCGTTTGTAACTTGCCGCCTGTGTTATACGATACATTATATCCCAAACTAGATAGCATTAGTATAGTATAGTATATAATATAACGTTGTCAATTAATCATTAAAATCTATTAATTTTGTTAAACTTCGTTGTCAATTAAATTGTACTTTTAACTAAATACGTATAACGACTTAGATTACAAACGTAACATAATTAATTAATACATAACTTGATACGGAAGTTATATAAAGGGAACTCGTAGATAATACTTGATACTGAAAAATATATATAGCGTTATAATTGTGTTGGGATACAAGTTAAGGGTTATAATTTTGTACTGAAATTGAAATTTTATTGAAATTAAATCGAAATAATGACTCAGACCACAGTAGCAAAGCAAAAGGCTCAAGCTAATAGGAGTGCTATGGCTCAGAGGAGAACTGAGGGGGTCAGTTGCCCTCTGAATCACAGCCTTTTAAAATGCCCTGCTTGCTTGATGTTTGTGGAGCAATCGAGTACGGGACATGATATTGCCGTGGGGGATGTCTTTGTGCGTGCGGGATGCAAGGAGTGTAATGAAATCAGGCAATAACTCAACGTTGTTATGGGCCAATATTAGCATTAACATTAGCATTAGTAGAGGCATTTGATGCAAGAAAGCAAGCTTATGCAACATCAGCCAAAAAAAAAAAAAAAAAAAAAAAAAAAACCACTTCCACTTCACCCCTCTGTTCGTTCAAAATATCTGTCCAGCTGAGCCTTAAACTTATTTAGGCTATCAACTTCCACGACAAGGGATGAGAGCTTGAAGGAGAGGGTGGATGCCCTCGAAGGATCTAAATTGAGGGGCCCATCAAGCTCTCAGCTGCCCACATCAATGCCAGAGTTTGCACTTGGTCATCACGCAACACAGCGGCAACCCCCAAGGCAGAATGCACTGGTCCCACAGGAACTAGCAGATGTTGGTGATTCTATTGTCAGGGGAAACGGAGAACATGCTTTGTAAAAAGGATAGGTGGAACAGGACCAGGGTATGTCTGCCAGGGGTAAAGGTTGATGATGATGTTGTAGAGCAGATATCTTTTAAGGGCACAAAAGGTGATATAGTTGTACACGTTGGCACTAATCATATTAAGAGTAGGAGACCGGCAGAATTACCTAACAAGTACAGGTCACTGTTGAAAAAAAGCCTTGAATTAGAGTTGAATTTGAAAGTGTCTGCAATTCTGCCCAGACACGATAGGAGGGAGTACATGATGAGAGCCTTGTCGATCAATTCGGCCATGGAAAGATTGTGCAAGGCTCAAGGGGTAGAATTTTTTCAGCCTGGTCTGTACTTGTTAACAGGAGAGACTGCTTCTACAGGGATGGGATACACTTAAATAGAAAGGGTTCAAGAATATTTGTTGATGCTATCGGGGCAGCGTTAGTGGGGTTGGAAATCTGCTAGCTTGGGGGGATGCACGGATTAATAGATTAACAGGAGCCACTGGCAGAGGTGACAGTGATTCTTGCACTGCTTCTATTGAGCAGAAGCCTGGAAAACAAGAGGCACGATATTTCAGAGACTGCTGGGAGTCATTGCGGTACAATTAAACACATGGGTTGTGTTAGGGTAGCTAAGAATAGGAACAGGTGCATGTATACATATGTGTACACCAATGCTAGGAGTTTGGTAAATAAATTTGATGAATTTGAGGAATTGCTCAAAGCATCAAAAGTGGATATTGTTGGGATATCAGAAACGTGGTGTCACACAGATATAAGGAATGCAGAACTGGAATTTGGAGAGTACAACGTCTACAGAAAGGATAGACAGGATAGGAAGGGAGGAGGGGTTATGCTATTAGTTAAGAAACACATAAAATCCAAGAAAATGAAGCCAGTCGACATCACTGAACAGTGCAGTGTTGAGTCAGTTTGGTGTAACATAAGCATTGGGATATCAAAATTGATCTCCCAATGCTTATGTTACACCAAAGGAGTGTGCTATAGGCCTAATGACTCTGATAAGTATAATAAGAAACTGTACAGGGAAATAGAGTGGGCCAGTAAATCAGAGAGTCTTATAATGGGGGATTTTAATTTCCCAGATATTGACTGGAATTTGTAGGTTGGTCACTCACACACTAGCAAGGCTTTTGTGGATTTATTGGATGATTGTTTTCTACATCAGCATGTTCGGGAGGCAACTAGAGGGAGTAACACTCTTGATTTGATTTTATCAGTAGTGATTCTTCATGCATTAAGAATCTGCAGAAAAAGGAACCACTAGGTGGCAGTGATCACATTGTGCTGAAATGGGATTTAATCAAAGAGGTAACTACCATCAGGGATAAAGGGAAGGGTTATTGGTTTCGTAAAGGCGACTACGATGGTCTGAGACAGTATTTAAATTCTATACAGTGGGACCAACTGATGATGTTACCAACAGCAAATTCAAAATGGGAAGCATTCAAAGAACTTATCTTGGAGGCTACTAGGCTTTACATACCAACTAAGAGATATTGTTCAAGGTTTAGGCCTAAATGGATGTCAGATGAACTAATGAGACACATAGCAGAGAAGAAAAATGCATGGGATACATATAAATTAACACGTGATAGATATAAGCTGGTTTGTAACCAAGTCACAAAGGAGGTTAGGCAGGCAAAGGCAGATTATGAGAAATCTTTGGCAAAGGATGCAAAGAAAAACAGCAAAGAGTTCATTACTTATGTAAACTCTAGAAGGAAGGGGATGAATCAAATTGGTCCTCTTCATGTCGATGGTTCAACTGTTGATGATCCTGCTCAGGTAGCTAACAAACTAAATGAATATTTTGCATTGACATTCACACATGAGGAGTTATTCAGCGAGGGGAATGCCAGAGGTGTATTCAACTCTGGCAGTAAGCTAGATAATCTTGTAATAACTGAGAGTAAAGTGGAGGAGAAATTGTTGAAGATAAACACAAGAAAGGCACTTGGGGTGGATAGGATCTATCCAGTTATATTAAAGGAGGCAGCAAAGGAAGTAAGCAAACCCTTAGCCATAATTATTAGAGCTTCTTTGGATTCAGAGGAGGTACCCATAGACTGGAGATGTGCAAATGTGTCCCCAATTCACAAAGGAGGACAAAGGCTGACACAAGTAATTAATTTTATTTCAACATTTATTTTGATTTTTGACCTGTGAGTTTAACTTCCGTTCCAGGAAAATTAATGGAGGCACTGGTTAAAGAAGCACTGCAGGATTATCTAGACAAGACTTCAGTTATAGCTCTGCGCAGCATGGTTTTGTTAAGGGGAAGTCTTCCCTGACCAATTTGATTGGATACTATGATGCAGTCACAAAAGAGCTGGATGCAGGGAATAACTTTGATGTTATATACTTGCATCTTAGAAAGGCTTTTGATACTGTTGCACATGGAAGACTGCTGCACAAATTGGAGCAATGTGGCATTGGATGCAAATTGCTGCTAGGGATAAAGGGATGGTTGAGTGGGAGAAGACAGAGAGTGGTAATCAATGAACACTGCTCATCGTGGACTAATGTTATTAGTGGAGTCCCTCAGGGTTCAGTGTTGAGTCCATTATTGTTTTCTGTATTTATAAATAATATTGATGATGGTATATCAAGCTTAATGTCCAAGTTTGCAGATGATACAAAGGTTGGCAGGGTTGTTAAGGACACTACTGATGCTATGCTGCTGCAACAGGATCTGAAAAGGTTGAGCAGATGGGCTGAGGGGTGGCAAATGAAGTTTAACATTGACAAATGTAAAGTACTACATATGGGAAACAGCAACCCCAGAGCAACGTATCAACTCTGTGGTACTACACTGACAGTGGTAGAGTGAAAAGGTCCTGGGGGTAAATGTGCAGGCAGATATGAAGTTCTCTGAGCAGTGCAGACGGGCTGCAAGAGTAGCTCATGGTGTCTTGTCAATGATATACGGGAATTATTCTAGCGGGGATAAGGAGGTCATTATTCCTTTGTATAAGGCAATGGTCAGGCCACACATTGAGTACTGTATATAGGTCTGGAGGCCTCATTTCAAGAAGGATGTAGAGTTGCTGGAATGAGTACAAAGAAGGGCAACAAGTTTAGTGAATGGAATAAAGGGTTGCTCTTATGAAGAAAAGCTTAAGTTTTGCAAATTACAGTGTCTGGAGACTTGGCACCCCCGAAGTGATTTGATAGGGGTGTATAAAGCCTTGAATGGTTTGAGCATGCTCAATGCTGATGGGATTCTTCCTCTTGCTCAGAATAATCACCTGAGAGAGCATAAATTCAAATTGAGGAAAGATAGATGTAGGATAGATGTGCGGAAATTCGCCTTTAGCCAGTGGGTAGTTGGTTGGTTGGAACAGACTTCCATCCCTTGTTGTGGAAGTTCATAGCCTAAATAAATTTAAGGACCAGCTGGACAGGTATTTCGAACGAATGGAGGGGTGAAGTGGAGTTTTTTTTTTTTTTTTTTTTTCTTTGGCTGATGCTGCATAAGCTTGCTTTCTTGCATCATATTCATCTACTAATGCTAATGCTAACCCAATCTGAGGAATAGCCATTTATCATAACCCTCTACCTCCTGCCCTGATGCCATCCTGCTATCCATCTAAGGATTTTCCCAGTGATTTCAACCAGTTCCAGCTTATAAAGCGACTGCTCATGTGGGACTGAGTCAAACGCTTTGCTGAATTCTAAATAAACAATGTCGAAATTATTCCCTAAATCCAGCTCGTGAGTGACTCTTTCAAAATAGCAAACCAGATTTGTTAAACATGATTTTCCCTTTACAAAACCATACTGAGTATCCTTGAGAATTTTAATCCAATCCAAATGATCCTAAATTCCATCCTTGATCATTGCCTCCATGATTTTCCCTACTACTGAAGTTAGACTGACAGGTCGATAATTTCCCACTTCATTCTTAGAGCCACCCTTATGTATGGGAGATACATTGGCAATTTTCGAATCCAAGGGAATCTCCCCAGAGTCTAGTGATGCTTGCGTAATTAGCCTCAATGGTTCAATACACTCACTTGCTGCCTCCCTTAAGATTATAGGGTATATTCCATCCAGGAGCCTTACTGTCCTGTAGTCTTAAAAGTTTTTTGCATTAAATAATCTTGCGAAATTTCAATATCATTAATTACATATTTTTCAACTTCGCTCCCACAATTTCCCATCGCCACAAAAGGTTTTTCATTTATAAATATCGATGCAAAATAACTGTTGAGTTCATCTGCAATGGCAGCTGGTGTATTTAATACTATCCCCTTTCCCTTACGTAAAGGTCCGACATGGTTTGTCCTGGTCTTCTTGGCATTTATATATGTGAAGAATTCCTTATCCCCCCCTCTTTTCTCTGTTTGCTAGTGATTTCTCTTAAACTGCCTTTACCTGTTGAACCTTTTCTGTGGCTCTATTACAGATCATCTTGTAGTTGTTATAGGCTTCAGTACTTTTTATTGCTCTGTAACCTTTCCATGCCACCTTTTTCTGCTCAAGTAATGTTGCAACTTCACTATTCATCCAACTTGGAACCCTCCTCGTGGAGTATTTTTTTAATGGTAAATACGCATTCAAGGCATCTGTGATTAATGTTTTAAAAGCATACCACAGTTCAAATGTATTCATTCTCTGTGCGATATCTACACAGTTAATAGAGGCCATGTAGTACCTTAATGCTTCGTAATTTTCTTTTCTGAAATTAAAACCCATTTCTTTGCCTTTTACTGCTGCTACCTCTCTCATCATCATCCACCGTATAACTCCGTGATCACTTCCTGCTATTGATTCCTCTACTGTCAGCCCTGTTATGTCATCTGAATTATGGGTGATGATGAGGTCTTGGATATTCTTTTCTCTAGTACTTTCCCTGACATGTTGATACAAATAACAGTCATCTAGTTGATTTAAAACTTTTGTTCCCCATGTCAGGTTTCCTTCCAATTTACTCCAATCAATTAGAGGCAAATTGAAATCACCCATAATAAGACATTGACGCTTACTTGCCCATTCCATTTGCATGTAGAGGCTTTTATCATAATCTTCACAATCGCCTGGTCTGTAGATTACTCCTACTCGCATTATACCTTTGTTTCCAACTATCTCACACCATACAGATTCTATACTAGCACATGAAACGTCTGAATCCGGGAAAGCTATTGTCACACACAGGCTGCTTCTGATAAGAAGCATTACCCCACCACCCCTTATACCTCCCCTATCCTTCCTAAATACATTATACAAGCCGTACTGAAACTCATCATCCCCAATTTCGGGTGGCACCATGTCTCCGTAAGCCCTATTAGGTCCGCGTTACTTGTTTTAACCAGCAGTTCGAATTCATTTTATTGACGACACTTCTAACATTACTATATAAGCAATTAAGACTTACTGTTCTTGTATATTTAACAACCCTAACACAACCCTTGAAGTTTTTTAGGCTCTCTTCCCTGGCATTAGCTACCCGCTCACTTGAAACATTTCTGCCCCCAGAACATCTAGATAATAAGTCCAGTTGGGGTAACAGATAAGAACTCTTAAGGTATGTGCAAGAGTTACTTTGACCAATATTATCAGATAAATGCGTATCAGTATTACCCACATCCCCCCCCCAACTAGCAGTTTCCCTGAACCTTTAAGGTATCCTCAATAATACTGGCAAAAATTTTTGCACCACCTTTGTTTAAGTGTATCCCGTCTATACAAAACAAATTTCCCCCTAAAGCCTTGCAGAGTCCTTCAAGCCTTGAGTTAATCCACAAGGCTTTTAACATATAATCCCTCCTATCATGTCTGGGCAGAATTGCAGACACATAGACATTGTGGCCTAGCTCGCAGTATTTCCTCAGCATGATCCTGTATTTTTCCAACAAATTGTCAGATCGTGTATGTTTAATGTCATTAGTCCCCACATGAATAACAATATTCTCTTTACCCCCCTTAAAATCTGACAATCTGTTGGTGACATCATTAATAGTTGCTCCCAGCAGACATACCCTGGTTCTACTGCACCTATCCTTATTATAAAAAATATTCCCCGTTTCCTTGACAATAAAGTCTCCTAATAAAACAATGTCCTTTTTAACCAGAGTAGTTTGCACTTGGTTTTTCTGTTTTGAGGTCCGAATCGGGTGTGCATCACTTGGTAGATTTCTGGAGTCTTGAGTCCCTGACGAGATCCCAGATGCATTATTCTCGAGGGCAAGCACCCTTTTTTCAGTGACTCAAATTGTTCCATCAGTGCACCAAATTGTAATTTAAGATCGGTGCACACCTTATATCGATCACAAAGAAAAGAATCCCCAGGTGAGCTATGATTAGTCACCAGGTCAACCTTGGAAAACATTCCACAGGTTCCGTAACGGATTAAATCACGACTCACCCGTAAATGGCAAACAGCTATTTCCGTGTAAGTCATGATACCCTGTGACGTGTTTAAGGCAGATCTCGTAACTACCATTATAAAATTAGCTAAATATCAATGAAAATTAACTTTAAAAAATTATATCTATAATATTATTAAAATCAAACTGTTACAGAAAAACCTATATCAAAATAATCCAACAATATCTAAATAAATCAAATATTTAAAAGCACTAATCAACAGTAATTCAATCCACTTAACTGAGGAGCCCTGACAAAGTGTGTCCGTTCACCTTGAATGCCAACACGCCTGTGAAGTTCATGTGGCTAACCCAACACAGTCCATCGATATATGTAAATAGCTTGTCATTTGTAAGTTAATTTAGGTTGAAAAAGACAAAATTTATTTCAAAAGCTGCTCCTTGAATTTTTAGTCTTTTAATCAATCTTAAATGTCCAATACCCATCATGTATTTAGTTCATATATTTTAATTAAAAAAAAAAAAAATTATAAAATATTTAAGGGCAAAGGTCTCGTGCTACGAAGTAGAATGACTAACATATAGGTTAGTCCAAAAGCATCATTATAACTTAGCCATCTACCAAAGTAGTTAAATTAATTAATTAAATTGGCATCATTTTGGTTATATCTCATATTGTGAATACCTTCACAATGAGTTGCCATGGTATCGTACTACCTCGAATAAGTAACACTTCACCATTGAAGAAGACTACTGTTACTTATTCTCAGTGGGTACCACCATCCAGACGTTTCAAAGCTTGTTGGATTTTCCTCGGTGCGTGGGCAGGTACCCTGGTGTTGCAATAGTGACAACCCAGTTATGAAGTATAACTTCACATATAGTATACTCCGTGATGCTGCACAAACTCTGTAAAGGCCAGAGATAGTGAAGTTTTAGTGTAGTCTGCATAGTGTAGTGTAGTGTTGAGCTATGTTCCTCTGTTGCTCCTCTGGCCATTTAGCTACTGGATTCTAGTGGGACTCCACACTATCCATCCTTCACCCCATGGAGACAGGCCGGGTGTAGTAGAAAGTAAAGAAGTCTCTGGCTGGGGTGAACCCTGGACATCACCTGAGCTTGCCAGAGAGGGCCCCAAGTAAAAAATAATAATAATAATAATGAAAAAAAAAACACATGATGGAATAGTTCTTAGAAAGGGAGAGCAGGGTGACAGTTCAATGTAATTGTACAGTATGTCATTTACATTTTCAGATTTATTTTATGTAAACGTGATTGAGCACATAAAAAAATTTTGAAATACACTTGGCCAGAGTTCTATAGAATTAACAAGTATGTCACAGAGATTTCCTATTTAATTCATGTTGCCATTTGCAAACCATTGTTCAACAATAAATCCTGTCAAAAAATTAATTAAGATTGAAAATGTTTTTAAATATTTGCCAAAAATAATATGGTATATACGAAACTTTGTGTGAAATTACAGAAATTTATGGACTTGAACTATAGGGTTATATTTTTCTACCAGTTATTTTCTACTAAATTTTAAAAACAGTTATTAAAATACGGTCTGATGTAAACAAATTTTCAAAACACTTAGGTCTACTGATAGTAATAAAAGTTGCACATGAAATTAAATTATTGAATCATTTGGTCAAAATGAATAATACATTTCATTCGTATTTAAAAGGGTAACTAATAGCAATTATTAATTTATAAAACAACCTCAATGTAAAACCCCAGAACCAGAGATACACTGGCTGTAATTGGCCCCAGCAGCTACCAATTATTTTGTTCTCTTTCTCCTCCAAGTGATAACACACTATAAACATTACTGGCTGTGATGGAATACACTGCCACACCTAGGCCAGGCCAGGCCAGGCCAGTTCACTTTTATCCAGAACCAGAATGAGCCAACCACACTGTCAACGTAGATTTTGAAGCTACTAAAAACAGGTGTTTGTACTTTGTACAAACACCTGTTTTTGTACATTATTTGAAACTATTCATAGATCAAAATTTAGACTATTAGAACACTTTCCTCTTAAAATAAGATTTAAATGCTGTTAAGTTCTCTCTTTTTTTTTTTTTTTTTTTTTTATGAAAACCCCAAACACGAGAGATATTAGAACCTATAATACTTAGTATCATGCTTGGGTTCAAGGTTGGGAAGATGAAAGAAGATATTTGTTAACATTAGACTTGAACTTCTGTAGACTAATTTTCAGGAAATACATATGAAGGAAGGTTGTTCCAGAAAACGGCAGTTGGATCAATAAACGATGAAAATGAAAAGTTTGTTTTGTGATTTTAAGTTGGACAGTAAATGGATGTTCACCGGAAACGGCATGTGTATGGACTGTTTTGAAAGAGAGAGAGAGAGAGAGAGAGAGAGAGAGAGAGAGGGGGGGGGGAATTATAGAAGCCAATTCAGAAGAACAGTGCCCATGGAAGAAAAGGTATGCAGCACAAACAGTACATCTATGAGACAACAAGTGGAGAGACTCTGTTAGAGATGAGTCATTAATTAACCTAACTGCCCTCTCTTCTGAATGGAATCTAGAAGCCTGAGAGAGTTTTGGGGGCACTGCCACAGGTGTGGGAACAATATTCCATGGTAGGGTGGATTTGCGATTTGTACAGAGTGAACAGCTGTTTGGAAGAAAAGTAACACCGAGAGCAAAAGAGAAAAAACAAATATTTTAGAAGCAGAGGAAGCAATATTTGTAATGGGCCTGTGGCAAGAGAGAGTAGAAGTCAGAGTAATCCCCAAAAGAGATATATCATCTTGCCTAGAAATGGGAGTGTCACCAAAGTTAAGCACTGAAGAATAATTTTTGCAAGATATAAGACAGGACTGAGTTTTAGAAGGATTGAAATCAACAAAGTTGTCTTTGTCCCACCAGAGAATTACGTGGAGATTGACATTTCAGGAATTGGTAGTGGATTTTCTAGAAGTTTAAGCTGATTGAGCAGGGCAAGGTTTCACAAACTGGAAAGCGGAATGGAATATGCTATCATTGGCAAAACGATGGATAAGATTTCTGATCAATCAAAGGTCATTAATATACAAGAGGAAAAGAGTGGGGAAAAAACTGAACCTTGGGGTACAGATGCATTAGTGGAGAAGTTAGAAGATGGAGAGCTGTCTACCATCAGTGAGCAGTTAGAGAGAAAACTGGATAACCAATTACAAAAAACAGTTGACAAACCATAAGATGGAAACTTGTAAGCTTGTTTAGAAGACCTCTCTGACAAACATGATCGAAAGCCTACGAGATGTCAAGAGTAACTGCTTGTGTTTCACCGAACTTTTCCATTGAATTTGTTCATAAATGGGTAACATAAATCAGAATATCACCAGTGGAACGACCCTGACACAATCCATACTGAAGATCATTGATCAGACTGAAGGTTTCTAGGTAGTTTAAGAGTTGGTGGTTAATTGATTTCTCTGTTACTTTAGCTTTACTAGAAGTAATTGCAATGGGACGATAATTGGATGGGAGTAATTTGTCATCCTTTTTAGGAACAGGTTGGATATGAGCAAATTTCCAAGTAGAAGGAAAAACACCTTTGGAATAAGAAAGTGAAAAAAAATTGGCAAAGAACAGGAGTTAGTTCAGGAGCACAGGTTTTGAGAATAAGTGAAGCAAAGAAACGCTGACATCAGAAGTTTTGAAACAGTAATCCAACCAAGGAAAAGAAGAAAAGGAATCACACAGGTCATCCCATTTTACATTCTTGTAATGTCAAACAGCACAAGATTGGGAATAGCCATGAGATAAAGGCTCCATTGGAGAAGAGACAATCACCAAGTTGTGATCTGAGGTGCCTAAAGGACCACTCACTTCGACCGTGTACTTAGAAGGGTTGATTGTCAGAAAAAGATCAAGCGTGTCTGCTGTATGGTTAGGATTGTCCAGTATTCTGGTAGGTAAATGAACAATCTGTGTGAGGTCATTAGTAATTGCAGAAGCCTCAGCATCTCGGCCAGCTGGGTTTGTGTGACTAGAAAACGGAAGCCAGCTGGAGTTGTGAACATTAACATCCCCAAGGAAAATTACCTCACTGTTAGGAAAGTTGGACTGGAGAAAGTCAAGTTGCAGAGAGAGAGGAAGTCAAAGAGCTCCAAGTGATTAGTGGAGTTGGGAGAACAGTAGAGACAACAGATGAATTTAACAGAAGAGAGATTTTAAGCCAGAGAAGGTCAAAAAGAGGAGATTCCAAATTAACAAGTCTCTGACAGGGAATATCGGAACGGACTTGTGCACAAGGACCACCTTTGAGATGAAAGGAATCATATAGCGAATAATTTGGGCAACTGAGATGAGCAGTGGTAGAATCAACCAATAACTGAGATTCTGTCAGAAAAAGTACAAGGGGTTTGGCAGACTGCAAGTGAAAATGGACATCATTGAGATTAGAACCGAGACCACATATATATTTGTGAAAAGGCCTAGGAAGTGTTTTGGGAAGTTTAGATCTTTCGCAGATAAGCTTACTCTATTAGTTTGACAATTCATGGTATATTCAATAGTAAGAAAAGTGGAGGGGACATGCTGTATGAAGTAATGAAATTTTTGGATATGGCATACATATGGTAAGAATATACCCAGATCCTTGACATAATGTGGCCTCGACAATGTCCCCCGCATACACACTACTCAGACTACCTCCAGTCATTATCTTGCAGAATACACGTAGCAAGATTATACACTAGCTGATCCGGAAGCCTCCTAGTGTGTTACCAATATGTTTGGTCCTATGTACTGACAAGCGGCTGGCCTGCGAACACCGTTTTAGAGCTGTACCCTCGAAATGCAAGGAAGTTTGGATCTTGCCATGATGTCCATCATAACCTAAAAAGACATCAGTCATACTGCATAATGGAAGAGATGGGGAAGGTCTGACTGGAACTTGGCTCTGGAGACCAAACACGGGTTCCACCACTTCAAGTCTCCGAAAAGCAAAGTGGTGGTATTACACTGGTTGAGGAGAGTCATCTACCACATATTGCTCAGAAAATGTCAGTGAAATCATTCTTGTAGGAATAGAATCCTTTATTCCACACTTCACTTTAAAATCTTGTCCTTTATCTAAACCTTGGTTTTCCGATAAATGTGCTACGACTATTCAAGAGAAGAACGTTGCATATCATAATTGGCTTGATTTCAATTCTTCAGTTTTATTTTCTGCCTACACCAAAAATTGTAAGGCATTTATTAATCAGTCCAAACTAGATTTTGAACAGGCTAAGAGTAGAAAACTTGCTTCTTGCCTTAATGGTAGCCGAGCTTTCTGGTGTCTTGCCAAAGCTATTGGCTGCAACTTTTGCCCATCTCTGTTCCCGCCTCTGTCAAAACTAGATGGTTCTTTTGTCTTAATGATCTTTTTAAAACACCTCCCACCAACATGCTCCATTCAATGCCTCCTGTGGTCTTCCATCAAAAGGAAGTCAGAAGGATTTTGAAGAGTCTTGATGCTAAGAAAGCTCCAGGTCCTGATGGTCTTTCTCCACTTGTTCTCAAAATCTGTGCTGCCGAACTTATTCCTGTTCTTTGCTGCCTTTTCTCACTTTCTTATTCCAAAGGTGTTTTTCCTTCTGGTTGGAAATTTGCTCATATCCAGCCAGTTCCTAAAAAGGGTGACAAATCCTTCCCATCCAATTATCGTTCCATTCCAATTACTTCTACTCTTTCTAAAGTAATGGAGAAATCAATTAACTGCCAACTCTTGAACTACCTAGAAACCTTTCGTCTGATCAACGATCGCTAATATGGATTCCATCATTGTCAATCCACTGGTGATATTCTTGCTTATGTTACCCATTTATGGTCAAATTCAATGGAAAAGTTTGGTGAAACACAAGCAGTTGCTCTTGATATCTCAAAGGCTTTCGATCATGTTTTGCTTAAAGGTCTTCTAAACAAGCTTCCATCTTATGGTTTGCCAACTGTTTTTAGTAATTGGTTATCCAGTTTTCTCTCTGATCGCTCAATGAGGGTGATGGTTGATCGCTCTCTGTCTTCTAACTTCTCCACTAATGCTGGTGTCCCCCTAGATTCAGTTCTTTCCCCCACTCTTTTCCTCTTGTATATTAATGACCTTCTTCCATTGAGTGGAAATCCTATCCACAGTTTTGCCGATGATAGCATGTTGCATTCCACTTTTCAGTTTGAGAAACCTTATCCTGCTCAATTAGCTTCAACTTCTCGAATATTCGCTACTAATTCCTTAAATGCCGATCTGCAGGTAATTCTCCATTGGGACAAAGACAGCTTAGTTGATTTCAATCCTTCTAAAACTCAGTCTTGTCTTATATCTCACAAAAAGGATTCTTGTGCTCCTATGCTTATCTTTGGTGACTTTCCAATTTCTAGACAAGATGATATATCTCTTTTGGGGATTAACCTGACTTCTAATCTCTCTTGGCACATTACAAATATTGCTTCCTCTGCATCTAAAAAACTTGGTTTATTCTTTTGCTCTCAGAGTTATTTTTCTTCTGATCAGCTGTCCACTCTGTACAAATCACAAATCTGCCCTACCATGGAATCATCATCATCATCATCCATTTTCAATCCACTACAGGATGAAGGCCTCTCCAGCAACTTTCCAGTTCCTTCTTTTTTGTGAAATGGCCATCCGTTTACTACCCACAAACTCATGAATTCATCTGTCCATCTCCATTATCGTATTCCAGGTTTTCTTCTAGCTTCTCTTGGGTACCATTCTTTTATTTTCTTAGTCCATCTGTCATCATGTCTTCGAGCTATGTATCCTACCCAAGACCATTTTCTTTCTTTAGTTTTGATTTACTAAAAACTAAAAATGTCCTTTACTTGAGTTTGCTGCCTAATCTATGTGTTTCTTCTCTTATCTAACAGTCTGATTCCCAATATAATTCATTCCATTCTTTGCTGTGTAGCTCTCAGCTTCTCTTCCATTCTTTTGGTGAGTGCCCAAGTTTCACTTCCATAAGTCATGGTGGGGAGTATACATTGGTTCATTATTTTAGGTTTCAGAAAATTGGGATATTGCTGCTCAGTATGTGACTATATTTCCTGAATGCTAGCCACCAAAATTTATTGTTCTCTTGACTTCCAGCCATTTATCATTATTACAGCTAATGACTTGTCTCAGATAAGTATATGCCTCCACCTTTTCAATTACTGCTGCTTCAATCATTATTTCCCTTTCTGTGGCATACTTGTTCATCATTACTTTTGTTTTAGCCATATTCATCTTTAGTCCAAAATCCTTACTAGACTAGTCCTTAGTAGTCCAAAGACCTTACTAACTCTGCATAACTGATTAAGATTTTCCTCTAATTCTTTTTGGATTGTGGCTTATGACTACAATGTCATCTGCAAATCATAAATGGTTTTGGTAGTCTCCATTCACATTGATTCCTTTCTGCAACCAGTCTAATCTTCTGAAAGCTTCCTCAAGGGCAGCAGTAAATAACTTCGGAGATATTGTACCTCCTTTTCGAACTCCTTTCTCAATTTTAAATTTACTACTGTCTTTGTCTAGTCTAATAAAGGAGGTAGCATTCTCATATATTTTCTTCAAAATCATAATATATGGAGTATCTATGCCTTGTCTTTCCACTGCCCGAAACATTGCCGTATGCTGTATGGAGTCAAATGCCTTTTCACAATCCACAAATGCCAGGCATAATGATGTTTTATATTCATTTGCTTTCTCCATTAGCTGTGACATTACATGAAGGTGATCCGTAGTTGAGAATCTTGAGTATATCGATATCAGAGTGTATCGATATCAGGCAACAACTCGGCGTTCTTGTGGGCCTATATGAGAGCTTGAAGGACATGGTGGATGCCCTCGAAGAAACTAAATTGAGGGACCCATCAAGCTCTCAGCTGCCCACATCAACGCCAGAGCTTGCACTTGGGCATCGCGTGCCACAGAGGCAACCCCCAAGGCAGAATGCGCTGGTCCCAAAGGAACTAGTAGTTGATGGTGACTCTATTGTCAGGGAAACGGGGAACATGCTTTGTAAAAAAGATAGGTGGAACAGGACCAGGGTATGTCTGCCAGGGGCAAAGGTTGATGACGTTGTAGAGCAAATATCATCTTTTAAGGGCACAAAAGGTGATATAGTTGTACACGTTGGCACTAATAATATTAAGAGTAGGAGACCGGCAGAATTACTTAACAAGTACAGGTCACTGTTGAACAAAAGCCGAGAATTAGGGTTGAATTTGAAAGTGTCTGCAATTCTGCCCAGACACGATAGGAGGGAGTATATGATGAGAGCCTTGTCGATCAATTCGGCCCTGGAAAGATTGAGCAAGGCTCAAGGGGTAGAATTTTTTTCAGCCTGGACTGTACTTGTTAACAGGAGAGATTGCTTCTACAGGGATGGGATACACTTAAATAGAAAGGGTGCAAGAATATTTGCTGATGCTATCGAGGCAGTGTTAGGTGGGTCGGAAAACTGCTAGCTTGGGGGGAGACAAAGACCAATAGATTGACAGTAGCCACTGGCAGAGGTGAAAGAGATTCTTGCACTGCTTCTATTAGAATGAGCAGAAGCCTGAAAAACAAGATGCATGGTATTTCAGAGACTGCTGGGAGCCATTGCGGTACAAGTAAACACATGGGTTGTGTTAGGGTAGCTAAGAATAGAAACAGGTGCAGGTATACTTGCGTGTACACCAATGCTAGGAGTTTAGTAAATAAATTTGATGAATTTGAGGTATTGCTCAAAACATCGAAGGCAGATATTGTTGGGATATCAGAGACGTGGTGTCACACAGATATAAGGGATGCAGAACTGCAATTTGGGGAGTACAACATCTACAGAAAGGATAGACAGGATAGGAAGGGGGGAGGGGTTATGCTATTAGTTAAGAAACACATAAAAACCAAGGAAGTCAAGCCAGTCGACATCGCTGGACAGTGCAGTGTTGAGTCAGTTTGGTATGACATAAGCATTGGGAGATCAAAATTGAGAGTAGGAGTGTGTTATAGGCCTAATGACTCTAATGAGTATAATAAGGAACTGTACAGGGAAATAGAGTGGGCCAGTAAATCAGAGAGTCTTATAATGGGAGATTCTAATTTCCCAGATATTGACTGGAATTTGGGAGCTGGTTACTCACACACTAGCAGGGCTTTTGTGGATTTATTGGATGATTGTTTTCAGCATGTTCGGGAGGCAACTAGGGGGAGTAATACTCTTGATTTGATTATCAGCAGTGATTCTTCATGCATTAAGAATCTGCAGATAAATGAACCACTAGGTGGCAGTGATCACAGTGCGCTGAAGTGGGATTTACTCAAAGAGGTAACTACCATTAGGGGTAAAGGGAAGGGTTATTGCTTCCGTAAAGGCGACTACGATGGACTGAGACAGTATTTAAATTCTATACAGTGGGACCAACTGATGATGTTACCAACAGCAAATTCAAAATGGGAAGCATTCAAAGAACTTGGAAGCTACTAGGAAGCTTATCTTCGAAGCTACTAGGCTTTACATACCAACTAAGAAATATTGTTCAAGGTTTAGGCCAAAATGGATGTCAGATGAACTAATGAGGCATATGGCAGAGAAGAAAAATGCATGGGATACTTACAAATTAACACATGACACAGAAGCCTATGATAGATACAAGTTGATATGCAACCAAGTTACAAAGGAGGTTAGGCAGGCGAAGGCAGATTACGAGAAATCCTTGGCAAGGGATGCAAAGAAAAACAGCAAAGAGTTCTTTACTTATGTAAATTCTAGAAGGAAGGGGATGAATCAGATTGGTCCACTTGATATTGATGGGTCAACTGTTGATGATCCTGCTCAGGTAGCTAACAAACTAAATGAATATTTTGCATCGACATTCACACATGAGGAGTTATTTAGCAAGGGGAATGCCAGAGGTGTATTCAACTCTAGCAGTAAGCTACAGAATCTTGAAATAACTGGGAGTAAAGTGGAGGAGAAACTGTTGAAGATAAACACAAGAAAGGCACCCGGGGTGGATGGGATCTATCCAGTTATATTAAAGGAGGCAGCAAAGGAAGTAAGCAAACCCTTAGCCATAATTATGAGAGCTTCCTTGGACTCAGGGGAGGTACCCATAGACTGGAAAAATGCAAATGTGAACCCAATTCACAAAGGAGGATCAAAGGCTGACACAAGTAATTATAGACCTGTGAGCTTAACTTCTGTTCCAGGAAAATTAATGGAGGCACTGGTTAAAGAAGCACTGCAGGATCATTTAGACAAGACTTCAGTTATAGCTCAGACACAGCATGGTTTTGTTAAGGGGAAGTCTTGCCTGACCAACTTGATTGGATACTATGATGCAGTCACAAAAGAACTGGATGCAGGGAATAACTTTAATATCATATACTTGGATCTTAGAAAGGCTTTTGATACTGTTGCACATGGAAGACCGCTGCACAAATTGGAGCAGTGTGGCATTGGAGGCAAATTGCTGCTATGGATAAAGGGATGGTTGAGGGGGAGAAGACAGAGAGTGGTAATCAATGGACACTGCTCATCTTGGACTAATGTTATTAGTGGAGTCCCTCAGGGCTCAGTGTTGGGTCCATTATTGTTTTCTCTATTTATAAATGATATTGATGATGGTATATCAAGCTTAATGTCCAAGTTTGCAGACGATACAAAGGTTGGCAGGGTTGTCAAGGACACTACTGACACTATGCTGCTGCAACAGGATCTGGAAAGGTTGAGCAGATGGGCTGAGAGGTGGCAAATGAAGTTTAACATTGACAAATGTAAAGTACTACACATGGGAAACAGCAACCCCAGAGCACCGTATCAACTCTGTGGTACTACACTGACAGTGGTAGAGAATGAAAGGGACTTGGGGGTAGTTGTGCAGGCAGATATGAAGTTCTCTGAGCAGTGCAGACGGGCTGCAAGAGTAGCTCATGGAGTATTGTCAATGATATACAGGAACTTTTCCAGCAGGGATAAGGAGGTGATTATTCCATTGAATAAGGCAATGGTCAGGCCACACCTAGAGTACTGTATACAGGTGTGGAGGTCTCATTTCAAGAAGGATGTAGAGCTGCTGGAACGAGTACAGAGAAGGGCAACAAGATTAGTGAATGGAACAAAGGGGTGCTCTTACGAAGAAAGGCTTTTAAGTTTTGCAAATTACAGTGTCTGGAGACTAGGCACCAGCGAGGTGATTTGATAGAGGTGTATAAAGCCTTGAATGGTTTAAGCATGCTCAATGCTAATGGGATTCTTCCTCTAGCTCAGAAAAATCACCTTAGAGGGCATAAATTCAAATTGAGGAAAGACAGATGTAGGATAGACGTGAGGAAATTTGCCTTTAGCCAGCGGGTGGTTGGTTGGTGGAACAGACTTCCATCTCTTCTGGTGGAGGTTGATAGCCTAAATAAGTTTAAGGCTCAGCTGGGCAGGTATTTTGAACGAACAGAGGGGTGAAGTGGAAGTGGGTTTTTTTTTTTTTTTTTGGCTGATGCTGCATAAGCTTGCTTTCTTGCATCAAGCCTCTACTAATGCTAATGCTAATGCACCTCCCAAGGTTTTTTTGCAGTACTTTTTTCCAAGCCCGAGGCGGGATTCGAACCCACGACCTTTGGGTTGCCAGGCAGGCACTTTACCCACCCGGCTAGCCTAGTCAGCAGTTGAGAATCCTGTCCTAAAGCCAGCTTGCTCTTTCGGTTGATTCTCATGAAGTATTCTTTCTAATCTGTTAGTAATGATTCTTGTGAACAACTTGTAGATGTGATAATTTACACTTTCAGATTTATCTCCTTTCTTATGCAGCAAAACTATTATTGCATTATTCCACTCCTTAGGTGTCACACCTTTTTAATGCATTTTGTGAAGAGCTTTGCCGGTTTTTGTGTTATGTCTCTTCCTCCCAATTTTAATAACTCTACAGTAACTTCATCTTCCCTGGGGCTTTCTGATTCTTCATTTTTTTCAAAGCATGTTCTACCTCATCAGGAAGGATATCAGGTATGTTGTATGTGTTACTAATTTGCGATCCATATTCCCCACTGCTGGCATCATTCCCTCATTCCTTGTATAAAGTCATCTTCAAATAGCAGAAGACTTTATAGTAGTCTTCTGCTATTTGAATTATGCCTTCTCTGCTATTTATAAGTACACCATCGCTATTCTTCAGTTTCAGTATCATTTGTCTTTCTATATTACTGAAAGTTAAACATAAAAGAGGCACCTTGGGTGGATGGAATCTATCCAGTTATATTAAAGGAGGCGGCAAAGGAACTAAGCAAACCCTTAGCCATAATTATGAGAGCATCCTTGGACTCAGGGGAAGTTCCCATGGACTGGAGATGTGCAAATGTATCCCCAATTCACAAAGGGTCATCGAAGGGTGGCACGAGTAATTACAGACCAGTTAGTTTAACTTCTGTTCCGGGTAAAATAATGGAGTCATTGGTTAAAGATGCATTGCAGGATCATCTAGACAAGACTGCAGCAATAATTCAGACACAGCATGGGTTTGTTAAGGGAAAGTCTTGTCTGACAAATTTGATAGGATATTATGATGTGATTACAAAGTAACTGGATGCAAAAAAGAATTTTGATATCATATACTTGGATTTCAGGAAAACCTTTGACACTGTTGCGCATGGAAGACTACTGTACAGATTGTAGCAGAATGGTATTAAGGGTAAGTTGCTACAATGGATAAAAGGATGGTTGAGTGGGAGAAGACAGAGGGTGGTAATCAATGGGTGCTGCTCTTCATGGACTAATGTTATTAGTGGAGTCCCACAGGATTCGGTGTTGGGTCCACTGTGGTTTTGTATATTTATTAATGATATTGATGAAGGTATATTAGGCTTAGTGTTGAAGTTTGCAGATGATACAATGGTTGGCAGGGTTGTTAATGACAGTAATGGCAGTGTGCTACTGCAACAGGATCTAGAAAATTTGGGCAGATGGGCCAAGAAGTGGCAACTGAAGTTTTAACCTTGACAAATGCAAAATACTGCGTATGGGTAGAAGTAACCCCAGAGAAACATACCAACTGTGTGGTACTACACTTAAGGTGGTAGAAAATGAAAAAGACCTGGGAGTAATTGTGCAGTCAGATATGAAGTTTTCTGAGCAATACAGACAGGCTGCCAGGGTAGGTTATGGGGTTTTGTCAATAATATATATGAATTTTGCTAGCAGGGAAAAGGAACAGTAAAAGCCTCAGGCTTCCTTGCACCATATGGCTAATAATAATAATAATAATAATAATAATAATAATAATAATAATAGTGTAGTGTAGTCTTCTAGATTCTGATCATCTAGAAGACTCTCAATTTCTGTGTACATTTCTTCAACCTCTTCATCATCATGGCTTGATGTTGGTGCATAAATCATTATAACCTTTAGCTTGTACCTCTTAGAAATCCTGAGTAGTAGTCTTGACACCTTTGGTGATATACTTTTGAATTCCAAAATGTTGTTGTGTTTTATATCTTTATGGACCAGAAACCCAACTCCACCTTCACTCCTTTCACTGTTTCCATTGATGTACAGCAGATTTCCACTTGATAAACTTATATGTGATTCATTTCTTCTTCTTGTTTCAGCCAAACCGATGATATTCCAATTCACATTTTCTAATTCCTTTTCCAGCTCTAATATCCTGTCTTCACTGATGAGTGATCTTACATTGTAGCAGGCCAAGTTCAGTTTCCGTGCATAGCAGCCTGGTCATACCCAGAGATTCTAAGCACCCTCTGCTTCCACTCTGATCCTCTCGCTGATGTAAGAGGAGGAGTGAAAGTTGCTGGGGACTGAGGGCCATTTGTTTTATCTTACTGTCATGTGCTGGAGGGTTTGGTCTTTTCCTCTTCACGCTGACCAGGCGTCTTGAAGAGAACCACTCTACACGTTCGTTGCCACCTAAGTGGCATAACAGGGAGGTAGGCCAATTGAAGGTGTGCATGAGTGGATTTTAGGGAGGTAGGCCAACCAGACTTCTAAATCTTCTGAAATAGAAAGATATTGGATCCATCAGTGTTTTAGACTGAGTGTCTGATAACACACAGAATGCCTGTTCCCCTCTAAGCCCCATGGGATATTGTTCCCAAATCTGGGGTGGTGTCCCCAAAACCTCTCTCTCAGGCTTCTAGATTCCATTCAGAAGAGGGCAGTTAGGTTAATTAATGACTCCTCTCTAACAGAGTCTCTCCATTCACTGTCTCATAGACATACTGTTTCTGCTGCATGCCTTTTCTACAGATACTTCCATGGGTACTGTTCTTCTGAATTGGCTTCTATAATTCCCCGCTCTCTCTTTCAAAACAGTCCGAACACGTGCTGTCACCAGCCAACATCCATTTACTGTCCAACTTCAAACTCACAGAACCAACTTTTCATCTTTCTCGTTTATTCATTCAATTGACATTTTCTGGAACAACCTTCCTTCATACGTATTTCCTGTAAATTACAGTCTACAGAAGTTCAAGTCTAATGTCAACAAATATCTTCTTTCATCTTCTCAACCTCCAACCCAAGCATGGTGCTAAGTACTATAGGTTTTAATATCTCTTGTGTTTCTGGTTTTCATAAAAAAAAAAATGTGGTGTGGGTGCCACATGTCGATCCCTGCTTACATTGGTTTACACCTGGGTGGTCACCCACAGCGTGCTTGCACACTAACAGTCCCACCATCGTGAAGGCGCAAACAGAGGATTTGGCTGTCACAGACTGCCGGACTTCACTGAAATTGAGTCCACTTGCCTTGAGTGTCACATGAATATCAGTTCCATCAGCATTTTAGACTCCCAGGTAGCAATTACAGCTTGTCCGGCATATCTGAGATTCCAGAACTTAACAGGTTCCTTGAGGATGTCTGCAACAACCTCAAGGAACCTGTTAAGTTCTGGAATGATATTAGAGTCAAATTCCATAAAATAACCATATACACCAAGGAGGCAAAAAAGGGAAACTAGGATATGGCTAGCATTTTGTTTATCTCCATAAAGCTTATTTTGATATATGAGACTTGTAAAAATAGCTTTTTTTCAAATAACTTTAATTAACTAACCTGAAAGTTCCCAAAAATATTAAAATTAAAATTAAAATGAATATTAACATTACATGTCTAGCAAATATTCTTATTTTAAATTTCATAACTGCCAGTAAAAATACATTAAATAACAAAATTACTTTAAAAGTTTCTACTACAGCTTACCTCCAAAGAGCATATAGGAAGAGTGGACTAATAACATAAAACTGCATGTCATTTGCCAAATACCATGACCATCCCATGCACTTGAAAAAAATAATGTACAAACATCTTATAACATTTACCAAAAAAAAAAAATAAAAAGTAATTTGTAGGTTAATCATGCTTACGTCTAACTAATATCTACAAAAATTAAGAGATATGTGAATTAAGAGGTATGTGAAGAGAGAACCAGTGCAATTATGAAAAGTAAGAAAGTAAAGTGTGTAAATATATGGTCCATAATGCTAGTAAATGCAAAGTTTTGCATTTACTGACATTATAACTTAATATCAGTATTTATCTAAGTCTTGTTGCAGCAGCATTCTCATTGTTAACAACATAGTCCACTTTATTAATACACTGGACTCCCGCTAGTCCAAACTAATTGGGACCGAGCCCTGTTCGGATTAGCAGAATTTCGGATTAGCCGAATAACGTACCCCAGATTTTAAAATGAATAAGGAGTGAGTGACGTTGATAGCTTGAAGTAATGCTTCAGGAAATCACAAGCTACCTTTGATGATGATCATTAAATCAGCGAAGCCGAGAGCGCTTTTAAAAATATGAACATTAACAATCTTCCAGTTCATTACAAAAGTCAAAAAAAAGTTTGGATGAACGGACAGCTTTTCATTGAGTGGTTTCATAATCAATTTGTCTCAGCAGTGAAACGTTTCAGCAATGAAAATGATTTGCCACCTTGCGCCATTCTCCTCATAGACAATGCGCTATCCCACCCAGACGTTTCCGAGTTTACATCAGGGGATATAAAGGCAGCTATCTTACCGCCTAATGTAACACCGTTATTACAGCCCATGGACCAGGGGGTGTTACAGTCTATCAAGCTTGCATACAGAAAGAAATATCTTAGGTCCTTGATAGAAGATAACACCAATTCACTTTCTTTACATGAGAAAATGAAACAAGTGAACTTAAAAGATGTTGTATATTGGGTTGGTGAGCTGTGGGAGGGTGTAACCGGTGGCAAAACATAGCATCTTCTAATCGATTTTCATCGTTACGTCAAAAGAAATTAACAGAGTTTGTTACTTCTGAAAAATGGCTTTTGTTCCTGTTTTGGTGTATAAGTATTGATCTGTAGTTTTAATAGGCCATGTCAAACACTGATTTATTAATTTTGTATTAGTACAGTACTACAATAAAATACAATTTTTTTGTGGAATTCTAAATGTCTTTGTACCATTAATACCATTTAAATTTAACATATTTAACATATATTTTGCGAACTAAAAAATTTCCTCTCCGCTGACCAAAACGTGTTCGGATTAGGCGGACGTTCAGATTACCGGGGTTCGGATTAGCGGGAGTGCACTGTATCAGCAAATTTTGACATGAAACATGTAATGCTACCATCAATATAATTAATGAAAATTAGCAACAACGAGAAAATAAACAGTAGACACTAACACAGAACAGTGAGGAGACTGACTCACAAAGCCAGCCCCAAAATTTTCAGGGCCCTGTTCAAGAATTAGTTGCAGGGCCCTGGAGTCCTGTGAAAAAATTTATGTGGGGTGTTTTTGTAATAGTGATTTTTTTTTTAATTTTTCAAATTTTACACTAACTAAAACATAATTCAATAATTTTATATTATACTGAATGAAAATTTTAAATAAGAATAATATTTAATATATAAATCAACAATAATGTTTTGACTATTTGAGTGTGGGGCCCTGTTCGACAGAACCGGTTGAACATGTGGCTGACACTGCCCATGCATAACATTGGTCTATTTTGAGTATTGCCTATTTATAACTAATCTTTGTCTTCCATCAGTAACCATCCTTAATACTAGTATTTATCTAAGTCTTGCTGCAGCAGCATTCTCATTGTTAGCAACACTATCCACCTTAATAATATCAGCAAATTTTGACATAAAACATGTAATGATGCCATCAATATAATTAACCATGATTAGAAACAACAAGAAAATAAACAGTAGCCCCTAGCACAGAACAGTGAGGAGACCCACTCATAACATTAGTCTATTTATAACTAATCTTTGTCTTCCAATCACAATGCTTAATTAATAATTAAAATGCTTAATAAAACTCTAGCTTATTCAGGGCCATCATACAACTATAGACATAAACCACAAAAAAGGAAATCATAATAAGAAATATGATAATATGCTTTTACAGCAGAAATCTTTATAAAAATAATTTGAATAATAAATATACACTGAAAGGACAGAATTCATGGGATACCTGGTTTCTGGACAATGCAAGGCTGTCACTCTTTTGGCTAGTGGACAAACCTACTGCTTGGCAGGTATATAGGTACACTGCATCACTGCATTCACATAGACAGTAATTAGATGTCGGTATGGATAAATGTTGAGTTAACCGACTTTGAAAGAGGTATGATAGTGGGTGCATGATGCATGGGTCACTATCACGGAGGTGGTACAGAAATTGCACTATCCCCATTCAATAGTATCAAGAATGTATTGGGAATATGCCATTTCCAGAATAACATCTCATCATGGACAGCGCTGTGGGCAGAGAAAGGTGGTGGATGAACATGGCTGTCTACTTCTGTCTCACATTGTTTCAGCCAACCAGAGAACGACAGTGGCACAAATCATAGCCGACTTGAATGAGGGATGTGCCAGAAACATCTCTACCAAGACCATCAGGTAATCATTAGCTGGAATAGGTTATGGGAGCCACTGATCGACCCGAGTCCCATTGCTAACACCATGGCACAGGACTCTATGCCTCAACTGTTAACTGGGTGAAAGAACATTGGCACTGGACCTTGGATGATTGGAGATGGGTCTCCTGGTCCAATAAGTCCTGTTTACAGTTTAGAAGTTATAGTATATCTTAAAGTACTGTTTTATTGGACTAAATTCGAAAAATAGCAAAGGCTTAATTTTCCAGTACAGTAAACCCCCGCTATTCGCGGTATCTGTATTCGCGGTCGCTGATTTAATAAATATGAAACCTAAAAAATGTGAATTTTAAAGTGCCGTGAACATTTTCCGCCATAAAAAAAAACATGGGCGTGGCTAAAATTATCTTTCCCGGTCAAAACAGCGCCCAGTGGTTGTGGGGAGAGGGGTGATAAAATCGCGGCGTGGATGTTTCTCGCTAATCAGTATGTGTTATGCACTTGTCATGGAAGGTTTCATCATTTGCTTCTAATTTATATGCTTATAAATTGAATAAATTTATCAATTTATAAATTGATATGCTTACAAAAGTGATAAAGCTACCATTTTTCAGTGTAAAACAGACTTTTTCGAGTGTGTTAACGGAAGGAAGTGACTTTATTATGGACAAGTTCTTTCTAACCCGTACAAATATGGCTACGAATAACGAGGGAAATGTGAATATATCAAAGAAGGTGATGACATTAGCGAATATAATTGAGTTATTAGACAAAATTTCTAATGGTGAAAGTGGCAAAACATAAAATCGGAAGAAAAAATCCTCCGCCGTAGTGTCCATGAAAACGTGCTAATTGCTTCAAAAATTTGCTCTGTAACTCGTGATGTTAAATTAGAAAAAAATGGAAAAAGCTTTAAATCTGTGGATAGAAGACCGAACTCAAAATAAAATTCCGTTAAGTTCACTCATCATTCATGAAAAGGCAAAACTCCTTTATCAACACTTTAGCGAAACTGGTGATAGCACTGGCGGGATAAGTTTTTTTGCTAGCAAAGGCGCTGGTTTGAAATTTCTAATAAATATTAAATTGTTTCTTATTTTCATTTCGATGCCATATGCTTGCATTTCACTACGTACTGTCTATGTACATAGTCATATTATGAAGGTACATATAATACATACATACATAGACAAAATTTTAGACTAGTTTTTCTTATATATTTCATACTTTGGAACGGAACCCCTTTATTACTATGGGAGCCATAACTCAGTATTCGCGTTTTCGGTATTCGCGGCATTTCTCAGGAACGTAACCCCCGCGAATAGTGGGGGTTTACTGTACTCACCTTGGTCGATCTGCAATTGTTATGGTTTGAATAATAAGAGATTGGCAAATTTTAGGGTGATGGGTTTTTTAAAATTAAGGGGATGAGTAAGTGGTAATTACAATGGAAACAGGGTTAAAATATGCGCAAGGAAGTGGAAGTGCACTAACTCTGTCCTTGGTTGTCATGAAGTTGATTCAAGTTGAAATTCGCTATTTAGAATTTCAACTTGAATCAACTTAATGAAACCAAGGACAGAGTTAGTGCACTTCCACTTCCTTGCACATATTTTAACCCTGTTTCCATTGTAATTACCACTTACTCATCCCCTTAATTTTAAAAAACCCATCACCCTAAAATTTGCCAATCTCTTATTATTCAAACCATAACAATTGCAGATCGACCAAGGTGAGTACTAGAAAATTAAGCCTTTGCTATTTTTAGAATTTAGTCCTGTTTACAGTTATTTCGAGTGGATAGGGGGTGAGTATTTGGCAGAAACCAACCGCACAAAGCTATGCACCCATCATGTCAACAAGGAGCTGTTCAGGCAGGTGGTTGGTTGGTAATGGTCTGGGGGTGTGTTCAACTGGCACACATTGGGACCTACATCTAGATGCATCTCTGAACAGTCCAGGTTACACGTCCATCGTTGCAGACCATCAGCATCCCTTCATGGTTATGCACCCACAGGGCAATACACTCTTCCAGCAGGACAATGCACCTCCCAACAGAGCCATGGTGACTAGAACAGGTTCAAAAAGCGTTCCGCAGATTTTACAACCATGGAATGGCCTCTCCCCATTTACCAGACATAAACCCTGTGGAGCATCTTTGGGATGCTGTGGAAAGGCCTGTTCGAGCTTTGGATCCTCCACCCAGGAATGCGATGGAATTATGGACAGCAGTACAGCAAGCATGGATGGAAATACCTGTGGAATACTTTCATGATCTAGTGGACTAAATTCCTTATCGTGTGACTGCTCTTATCTGGGTGAAAGGTGGGTCTACGCATTACTGGATAGGTATCCCATGATTTATGTCCACTCAGTGTATAATTAAATTAGTTTTGTCAACTTTACTATACCTTTTTAATTTGAATTGTCAAATTAGTGCTTATGACACCATTATTTAAAAGCATAACCGGGAAATGAGAATGCATACTGTTTATTGTATAAGCAATATTACTGAAGTATCAAATAAAGCAAAAAGTGACCTTATTAAACACACTGCCATAAAGAAGCAAGAGTGCAGGGCCAGGAGTAAAAGTAACAAATGATAATGAACATGTTAAGGAAACATGTTCCTTCTTTAGTTGATATGAGAATCTATATATGATTGATGTACAAGCTGACAGTCTAGTTGTGATGTTTTCACAATATAAGAGATACCGAAAGGTGTAGATGGAATAACTACATAAGTTTGTGTTACTTATACATTAATTACCTATCTACCTCCTGATTACTATCACAGATAGTATTAATTACTATCTACCTCCTGATTACTATCACAGATAGTATTAATTACTATCTACCTCCTGAAGAAGAAGAAAGAATAATCCCTGAAATGATCTGACTGGGTAATGGAACTCACTGGCAATAAATAGTAGTACACTTCTTTGTTGGAAAGAAGCACTACTTACTTGTAATGCAAGATTAAGGCAATTTGTGATTTTCTTCAAAATGAAATGTATAGTACCTTTCTTGTATGTCTTCAGTTTGCCATTACAACTCTTTGGAAAGAGCTAAACTGAAGCTGAAATCTCTTCAGTAATGCACTACATCCATAATTTACAAGCAACATTTCACATGAATTAAGTTTTCCTAATATGGATAATTTGCCTCACTTCCAATATTAACTGAAATTGTGAGCACCAACAAACTGCAGCAGATGTAGAAAATTCCTGAAGCAAGAGCATATCCCTCAAGAATAATATTATATAGGAACTATTTGACATATGAATAATAAAATCACTTTGAAATTTGTAAACCAGCTTTAAATAAAAGTTTAAGTCTGGCTTATGAAGTAGCTCTACTAAATATCATACTGCAGAAGACTCCAAATTTCACCATATACAGCTGAATAGTTCTTCTCTTTTAGAAAGTATCTCTGTTGATCAAATATTATAGAATAGAGAATAGAGAATATTCTGTATAATGTAACAGTAATCCTTACTAATTACAGCAAAGACAGACACCATATTTCCATCACACAGGAAATTATTCTTTAAATTACTATTACATTTCAATAAACAATCTTGTTTACAATAGTACAGAAACATCAGTTACTTATAAATGATTTTAAATATCATTCTCCCTTCAAAAGCAGTGACTTCTTCTTTCATTTTGCTCCAGCTGTTTTACTAGTAATGTGAAAAATCAGTCATTCTCCCAACTAGTGAAAACATATATTTATCTTCAACCTTCAACTTTAAATATGGCATAATTACTCAAGATTACATTACAAGTAATGTAATCTTGAGTAAGTCAACTATGCCTAGACTACTTTCTATATTTAGAATGTAATTTTAGCTCCATGAAATAAATAAACAATGCACACAGTAGTCATCCCTTCAAATCAAATTTTTTAATAATTGAATTATACACTCATGCCAGAAAAAATAAAGGTAAACCTAAATTTTATAGTATGATGTTTACACAATACTAACTAAGATTTTCTCCCAAGATTATTAACAGATCGAACTAGGAGAAGCAGACTGTTAAGTAACCTGAACACTAACCTTATTTTGTTTCTTGAGGAAAATACAAAAACAGAAATGACATTTTTATTTTCATATTTTCTCCAGTGGCAACAGAGAATAACATTCAGAGAGAGAATATCACAAAATTGCAGTATACACTTTTCAAATGTCTTCATTTATTTTAACAAAAGCTTTTTCTGTTCAGTTAAATAAAGTTATGTTACTGATAATGAAGCCATAATTGTGAAGCTAGTTATAATATTTAATGATTACAAGAGGCTACAACCTTCTATAATGAAGAGTTTAATAACAATTAATGATAACAAAAACATATATAGCCATTAATAAAATGGATATAACAGCAAAAGTAAGCACACTCAAGTTTTACCTTTATTCACAAATCAAATTACATATGTAGTAAACTGTTGTTGAACTTACAGCAGAGTTTTCTTATGGTATAAACTAGATTAATCAAATGTTCATTTAATTTAAATTAAATGTTATCAGACTTACTACTTCATTAAACCTTACACTATGTTGGAATTCCTTTGGTGGAAATTACATTAAAACTTTTAAAAGTTTTCAGAATGGTAACAGAGTTTTAATTAGGTCACTAACAGAGTATATGATTTTCTTCTCAAAACATAATTTTTGTTTGCATCTTATATGGACATAGACCGAAAATTTTTCACTTTTTTGGGGGAGGGGATGTTGAGAATCAGAGCTGCTGCTGTAACCTAAAGAAAATTGTTTTTTGTTTATTTTTGATTGTGTTCTATGGAGGAGGGGGTTGAACTGGTAGCCACTCCTTGGATGAGCCTCTAATCTTACATACCAAAACCAGGTCTTGAAATAAAAAAAATTTATGAAATGGAATGGTTGTTGGGATAATATGTGCAGAAGGAAATTAATATACATACTAAGGTAACAAAGTATAAAAAACCAGACCTGTGTCCATTCCAAATCCTGACCAAAACTGGTTTATCTCGTTATCTAATTCAAAATGCTAACAAGTAACATAAAATCATGCTTTAAAAAAGGAAATGAGTTTAACCAACTGAAAAACAAATTCTTACCATGTTTTCTTTGAAATTGTTAATGTAGAGTAAATTCCACCACCATTCCGTTTTGCAGTACTGATCACCAACTCCATCTGCAAATGGTCCACCAGTAAAATATTTTGGCAGAGTAGCCTCAAAACCCAGAACTAACAAGTATGGAGGGGTTAACCTAAAATAATAATGTGAATATGATACATAGTTTACAAAAGAGACAGATATAACAGAAAGAGGAGAAGGGAAAGGTTTATATATATATATATATATTTTAAATTATCTTGACCAATCTCATTCATGATAATATTGAAATATTCTGGTAAAGTGTGATGTAAACAATGAAAAAGAAAAATGAGAATAGGAGTATACTATAACTGTTATGATCAAATAACTGTGATAACAATTTAGACAGACATATGGAATAAGCAACTAAGTAGAAATGTATCATGTGGGTCTTTCATTTTCAGAATAGATTGGTGCCACCGTAGCCAGGTGGGCAGGAGCAGCAGTGCATAGCACATGCTTCTTGATTAGACCGGGGTTCAAGCCCATGCCCACCAAATACGGAGGATGCGGAAAGGTCAGGGATTGACCACCGCATATCCCCGGAGCAATTCTTAGTTGCTAATGCTCCTAAAAACCAAATAACAAACAATCTTGCATCATATGCCTCTACTAATGCTAATGCTAAGAGTAGGTAGGAAGAATAATTGCAGTAGCTGGATGAGCAGTGTTCATACACTCCCAATAATTATGAAAACAAACAAATAAACATACATTTTACAACTGTCTGTTAGACTCCAAACAAGAGTCCTTGTAACTCTGGTATATATGAAAATGAAAAAACCAGATTTTAACATTAATAAATGCAAGGTATTTAATTTAAAAAAAAAAAAAAAAAAAAAAGGGAAAAAAAGCACATCCAATATAATAGTTAGTTTAGAAGAACTAGACAAACTATTAGAGGAGATGGGCAGGTGATATGGGAAATTTTTTTTTTTTTTGGTTGATGCTGTATAAACTTGCTCATGGAGTTCTGTAGAATATGAAAGAACTTTTACAAAAGGGACAAGGTTGTGATTATCCTGCTGTATAATGGCTGGGCCATATCTTGAGTATTTACTGCATATAAGTCTGGAAGCATCATTTTCGGAAGGACACTGATATTATTATTATTATTATTATTAGCCATATGGTGCAAGGAAGCCTGAGGCTTATGCTGCACCAGCCAAAAAAAAAATTCCCACGTCACCCTGAGAGAGAGAGAGAGAGAGAGAGAGAGAGAGAGAGAGAGAGAGAGAGAGTGAGTCAGAAGTAGAATGGAATCAGCAAGAAAGAGAAGAATGATGATATCCAGCTCAGGATGCTGGGTTTGCCAAGCCCATACTCACCAGATATGAACCCATGGGGTAAATACTCAAACAGGTGCAGAGAAGAGCTGCAACAACACTAGTCAGGGCACAAAAGGATATTCTTACCAAGAAAGGCATCCATTCTGTAAAATGCAGCATCTATAAACTAGGCACATATAAGAAGAAACTTGATTGAAGTGCTTAAGGTTTTAAATAAATAAATAGATTGAATTTAAATAAATAGATTGAATAAACAAAATGGAATTCTTACCATTTTTTTGACAAAGAATATAAGGGAAGATAAACTTAATTGAAAAATGTTTGTAAGATAGATCTATGAAAATTATCTTTCAGCCAGAGGGTAATTGATTATTGGAAGAACTTCCATCTGGTGTTGTGCAAGCGGGCAATTCGAATAATTTCAAGGATAAATAGACAAATTATTAAAAGAGGATGAATAAATGATGTGGGTAATTTTTTTTTTTTTTTTTTTTTTGAATGATGCTATAAGTTTTCTTCCTAGCATCATATACCACTACCAATACAGGTGTTTCAATTAAAAGGTACCATGGTCTATCTGGCATATTTTTAGGTTAAGGTATTTTGTTGTCTGGACATTTTTTTTTTTTTTTTCGTCATATTTCACTTGAAATTTTTGTATCTGATTTTAAAATTAGACTAAATATTAGGATTTTTTCTTTTTTTTTATGAAAACACCAAACACAAAAGGTATTAGGACTTAAAGTATTTAGTACTGTGTGGAGGTTGAAAATTGAGAAAATGAAAGAAGATACTCTTGTTGATATTAGACTCAAATCTCTGTAGATTGTAATTTTCAGAAAATAGCATTAGTATTATTAACATTAGTTGAGGCATACGATGCAAGAAAGCAAGCTTATAGAGCATCAGCCAAAAAAAAAACTTCCATTTCACCCATCTGGTCATTCCAAATGTTTGTCTAGTTCAGCATTAAATTTATTTAAGCTATCAACTTCTACAACAGCAGATGGAAGTTTGTTCCAGCAATCAACTACCTGCTGGCTAAAGGCAAACTTCTGCACATCTATTCTACAACTGTCTTTTCTCAACTTGAATCTATGCCTCCTCAGGTTCTTAATCTCAGCAAGTTTAAGTATCGTTTCAGCATTGAGCCTGCTCAGACCATTCAAAGCCTTGTACACCTCAATCATATTACCTCACAGGTGCCTAGTCTCCAGATGCTGCAACTTACAGAATTTATCCCTCTCCTGGTAAGAGAACCCCTTTGTTCCTCTCACCAATCTTGTTGCCTTCTCTGTATTCATTCTAGCAATTCTACATCTTTCCTAAAATGAGGCTTCCAGACCTGTGTGCAGTACTCAAGGTGTGGCCTGACCATTGCCTTATACAAAGGTATAATCACCTCCTTGTCTCTGCTAGTAAAATTCCTATATATCATTGAAAAGATGCCATGACCTGCTCTGGCAGCCAGCCTGCACTGCTCATAAAATTTCATATCCGACTGCACAATTATCCCCAGGTCTTTTTCATTCTACACCTCTCAGAGTGTAGTACCACACAGCCAGTATGTTTCTCTTGGGTTACTGCTACCCATGTGCAGTACTTTTTGCATTTGTCAATATTAAACTTCGGTTGCCACTTCTCAGCCCTTCTGCCTAACTTTTCTAGATCCTGTTGCAGTAGCATACTGTCTTTACTGTAATTAACAACCCTGCCAACCTTTGCATCATCTGCAAACTAGAACATTAAGCCTGATTACCCTCATCAATAACATTGATAAACAACACTAAACCCTGGGGGGACTCTGATAATAACATTATTCCACATAGAGCAGTATCCATTTATTACCACTGTCTGCCATCTCCCACTCAACCATCCCTTTATCCATTGCAGCAACTTGCCCTTAATGCCATACCGCTCCAATTTGTACAGCAGTCTTTCACGTGCAACAGTATCAAAAGCTTTCCTGAAATCCAAGTATATAATATCAAAATTATTTTTTGCATCTAGTTCCTTTGTGACCACATCTTAGTATCAAATCAAATTGGTCAGACAAGACTTCCCCTTAACAAACCTATGCTGTGTCTGAACTATTACTGCAGTCTTTTCTAGATGGTCCTGCATCACTTCTTTAACCAGTGACTCCATTATTTTCCCTGGAACAGAAGTTAAACTAACAGGTCTATAATTATTTGTGTCACCCTTTGAACCCCCTTTGTGAATTGGGGATCCCCTTCCTTACAGAATTCCTTATGTGTGAATGTAGATGCAAAGTACTCATTGAGTTTGTCAGCTATCTGAGCAGGATCATCAATAATTGAACCACAAACATCAAATGGACCAATCTGATTCATGCCCCCCCTCCTTCTAGAGTTTACATAAGTAAAGAAGTCTAATTGATTGAAAGAAGATAGTTTGAAGGGAGGTTGTTCTAGAAAACTGAAGTTGAAGGGATGAATGTGGAAGAAGAAAAGTTGGTTCTGTAAGTTTGAAGTTGGACAGTAAAAGGATGCTAATTGTGATACGTTTGGACTAGTTTCAAGGAGAGGGAGAAAGAAAGAGAGAGAGGAGGAATTAAAGGAACCAACTCAGGAGAATGCCCATCAAAGAAATCTGTAGAAAAGGCAGCACACAGCAGAAATAAAATGTGTGTGAGAGAAACATTGGAGAGAGTTTGAAAGAGATGAGTCATTAATTAAACTAATTACCTAAATATCCTTTCTTTTTTGAATGAGCCTAGAAGCCTGAAAGAAGTTATGAGGACACTGCCCAGATGTGGCAACAATACTCCACTCCATGGGAGGGCAGATTTGAGATTTGTATAGAGGGAATAATTGTTTAGAAGAAAAGTAATGCCAAGAGTAAAATCTATTTTTTTAGATACAGATGAATCAATATTTGTGACATGCTTATGCCAGGAGAGAGATTAGAAGTCAGGATAATTCCTAACAGAGATATGTGATCTTTTATAGAAATCTGAATATCATCAAAAATAAGCATAGTAGCAGAAGAATTCTTTTTGTGATATAAGACAGAACTGAGGCTTAGAAGGACTGAAATTAACTAAACTCTCTTTTCCCCATCAGAGAATTGCCTGGTGATCAGCATTTAAGGAATTGGTAGTGGATATTTGAGAAGTTGAAGGTGGAATGCGATGTGCTATCATCAGCAAAACTATGGATAGGATTCACAGTACTTTAGGCCATTAATATAAAAGAGGAAAAGAGTAGGAGAAAGAACTGAACCTTGAGGAACATCAGCATTATTAGAGAAGTTAGAAGACAGAGTCACCTATCAGCACCCAGAGTGAGCAGTCAGGGGGAAAAACTGGATAACCAATTACAAAAAATAGTTGGCAATCCATCAGACAGAAGCTCATCTAGAACAGTATGCCAAACACAATCCAAAGCCTTTGAAATGTCAAGAGCAACTCCTTGAGATTCACCAAAATTTTCCATTCAATTTGTCGACAAATGAGTAACATAAGCCAAAATATCACCAGTAGATCGATGCTGATGGAATTCATATTGGTAATCATTTATCAGATGGAAAGTTTCTAGATAGTTTAGGAGTTGGTGGATAATGGATTTCTTCACTACTTTAGAAAAAGTAGAAGTAAGTACAATGGGACAATTGAATGGGAGGGATTTGTCACCCTTTTAGGAAACTGGCAGGATATGAGCAAATTTCCAAGCAGAAGGGGAAACACCTTTGGAATAAGAAAGTGAAAAAAATGGTGACACATAACAGGAGTAAGTTCAGGAGCACAGGTTTTGGGAACAAGTAAAGAAATGCCATCAGGACCTGGACTTTTGATGGAAAACCACAGGAGGCATTTAATGGAGTGCACTGTGAATGACAGAAGTTAAGATCATCAACAGAAGAGTTAGAAGAAAATTGGGATGGTAGCAGGTTGGCTTTACTTTTAGCTGAGGTTGCAACAGAGCCATCAGGTTTTAACAGAGGTGGGAGTATAGATGGGCAAAAGTTGGGGCCAATAGCTTTTGCAATTAGCCATATGGTGCAAGGAAGCCTGAGGCTTATGCTGCACCAGCCAAAAAAAAAATAAAATTTCTGAGTTACCCTGAGAGAGAGAGAGAGAGAGAGAGAGAGAGAGAGAGAGAGAGAGAGAGAGAGAGCTCAGGACCCCAGGTGTGCCAAGCCCATACTCACTAAATGTGAGCCCCTGGGTTTATTTGGACAAAAAAAGAAGCAACTTTTCTACTCTTAGCCTGTTTTAAACCTTCTTTGGACTGATTAATAGCTGCTTTACAATTGTTGCAAGCTTTGGTGCAGGCAGAAAATGAACACCTGGAGATTTGGATGCAAGCCAATTCAAATATACAACATTTTTATCTTGAAAGAGCTTTAGAAAATTTATTAGAAAACCAAGGTTTAGATGAAGAATGAGATTTTAAGGTGGAGTGTGGAATGAAGGCTTTCATCTCTACAAGAATAATTTCACTTGATCTGAACAAACATTGACATCAGAAGACTTAAAACAGTAATCCAATGAAGTTAAATAAGAATCTTGTAGAGCATCCCATTTTGCATCCTTGTAAATTACTGGATTTAGGCTGATTAATTTCCATCTACATCCTAAATATGGAAGGGCAATTTATGCCAGATCTGATATCATTGGAGTTGAATCTGTAAAAGCCACTTCAGAACTCTGTGACATGATTAAAGTTGGCCATTACACAATTGCAAATATGTATAAGCCACCAGGAATCCCCTGGTCACCCAAAGTCCTACCATCTATGCTGGAGACTTTAATAGTCACCATGTTACATGGGATTATAACTCTACAGACCAGCATGGAGACCTCCCAGTGAACTGGGCTTCTGAAAAGGACTCGCACCTCCTTCACTATCCCAAACAACCTTCAACCTTCTCTGCATGATGGCAATGTGGCTCTTCTCCTGATCTTTCTTGGTCCACTACAAAAAATGGCCAGCCAAACCCAGTATAACTTATAGTCTTGCAGAAAATACCGCACAGCCAACACCACCCCATTATTATTGATATCAAAACCAATATTCCAGTTGTGAATACTTGCCCCAAACCACACTGGAACTACAGGAAAGCTAACTGGCCAAGATATCAATTCCTCTCTGATGCTTCTATTAGTTCCATTCCCCATAATACCTCTATGGAATGTGCTTACCATAGATTTAAAAATGCTATATTCAAGGCAGCAGTCCAGTCCATCTCCCGTGGCTATCACAAGAAACACATCCCATGCCTAAATAAGCGTAGCACTGAACTGTTGAAGAAGTTTGAAACTTCAGGTAATCCTGAAGATGGAGATGAGCTTCTGAAGGAATTAGAAACTAATCACAGAAGGGGATGGGAGGAACTCATAACAGGACTTGATATGACACAATCCAGCAGAAAAGCATGGTCCTTAATTAGAAAGCTATGTGGAACTGAGAGACCACTGCAAAATAACCAGCTAGTGACTCCAAACAAAATTGCTTCTCGTCTGTTGACCACCGTTCGTGCTAAGCATGACAAGAATTTCGAGAAGGAAATCAAGGCCCTACAAAGAAAGCATAAGGGATCCAAAAGGGATGGTGAAGAGAAATTTACTCTGTTTACAATTGAAGAAACCATGTCAGCACTATCAAAGATGAAATGCAATAAAGCCTGTGGAATAGATAACATTTCTCCAGAGCTTCTCAAGAAGCTTGGACCAAAAGGAACTAAATGGTTGGCCCATTTTCTATCCCACATTGTCACTGAGAAGAGAATGGCTAAGATATGGCTAAAAGCCAAAGTGATAGCTCTCCCCAAACTGGGAAAGGATACCTCAGTACCTTCCAGCTATCGCCCCATTTCTCTATTATGTTACTGTTATAAACTTTTAGAAAGAGTCATCTTACAAAGAATTACATCTCACATTGAAAACATTCTTCAGGTTGAACAGGCTGGGTTCAGAACTAACAGGAGTACTTGTGACCAACCAGAGGTTCAGAACTAACAGGAGTACTTGTGACCAACCTGGCCTTAACAACTTATATTGAGAATAGCTTCAAATTAAGGAGAAGACTGGAGCAGTCTTTTTAGATCTTACTGCTGCTTATGACACTATCTGGCATATAGGACTTCTATACAGACTGGCCGAAACTCTACCTCACTGGACAGTGGAAATGATCTAGTTCCTCCTCAGAAACTGACAGTTCCAAATTAACCTGAGAGACAAATGCAGTAGGTGGAAATCAAAAAAAATGGCTGGCCACAAAGGTCAGTGTTAGCCCCAACCCTCTTTAACATATTCACAAATAACCTGCCAAGAACAACATCAAGGAAATTTATATATGCAGATGACATATGTCTGGCATATAGAAGTCAGAGTTTTCAAACTATTGAACACATCTTAACTCAGACCTGAAAGATATTACTGATTACTGTAACAGGTGGAGTTTCATACCAAGCATCTCCAAAACTGTCACGTCCTGTTTTCATATATACCATGCAGCAAGCCAAAAAAGAATTCAACGTCCATCTAGATAACCATTGCTTAAGACATGACAAGTATCCAACCTATCTTGGAATTACTCTGGATCATACTCTGACATACAAACATCACTTGCTAAAAGTGAGAGACAAACTCCAGACAAGAAATAATTTACTGATCGTGCTTTTCAGTTCAAGATGGGGAGCGAATGCCCATACTTTAAGAAATTCTGGCCTTGGACTTTGCTATTCTGTTACAGAGTATTGCTGTCCAGTTTGGCAAAATTCTGTCCCACAAACCTAATTGACACCTAACTAAATCAAACTATGAGAAACATCACTGGCACAATGATGCTTACCAAAACTGAGTGGTTTCCAGTCCTTTCGAACATTGTCCCTTCCCATCTCTGAAAACAGGAAAAGACAGTTAAACAGCTATGGCATATCCAAACCAGGACAGAGCTACCTCTGCATTTTGACATCTGGAATGCACCTCCACAACGACTGAACAGCAAGCACCCGATCTGGAATGATCCTTCACTATTTGAACAGGATACCCCAACCCACATTGCTTGGCAAGAATAGCATCTTAATTCTAATCAAATCCCTAACTCCCATTTTATTGACAGAGTGGATAAACCCGTAGCAGGATTTGACCTTCCCAGAGATTTATGGAAGAAAATAAACCACTTTAGAAGTGATTGTGTTATGTGTGCCAAATCAGAACATAGATGGGCTTCAGGGATTCTCCCCTCTGTGCTTGTGGAACTGTAGAAGATGCTTCACATATATTATCTGGCTGTACCTCCCCAGCAGGGCCTCCCTGAAGGAATCACTGCTCTGCATAATTGTACCAATAAGGCATTAGAATGGCTTGATTCACTTTAAATTTTTGGGCTAGTTCAATTCCTATTTTTTGTATTAGTATCTGCTAATTCTTATTATTTAGTTGTCCTGTTGTATTTACTATTTACCTTGGATATTATTAATTATTGACTAATTACAATTACTGACTGATTAATTACAACCTATAAATGTTATTTCATTTTTGTAAACTTTGTGCACATGTCTTTGTACTCAATGCATTCAATATAAATAAACCCCTTTTCTTTTTAACACTAGTCCTGATGCATTATGGCTTTTGTTGATCATGCACCAGAAAAACCAAGCCAAACTCTTTTTTAACACTTAGTTTCCTAGATTCAAAGTTTTTAAATTTTTAAATGGTTTATAGCTTATATTTATTTATATCACATTAGTTTTATATTATGGCATTAACCCACAAGTTTCTGATATTATATTTTCAAACAAGTTTAATGAGAGATCGGTATGAAGTAAATTACCAATTGTGCAATCCTTTTAGTCATTTAAATAATTTTCATGCTAATATTTTAAAAGGGAGCTCCATCTTATATAAAGCCTATGATAATTATATAAAATGGCATAGCAGCAGAGTAAGAAGGCTTAACAGCATGGTGCAAGGTGGTGCAAGTGTGTCACCTTCAGATTTCGAAGTAATACACAATTTTTAATATTTTCATTAATTTATTTTGGTGAACAAAAAATTTATTCCTACATGCACTACCTTGCAAAATATCCTGCTGGCACCCATGCTTAACAGATTCTATTTTTAAAACATTGTAAAAAATAAGTTGCAGAGTATCAGAGTGTCAGATAGTGTTTGCCTTTTAATCATTTTGACAAAAGACAATGAAAAACAATTGAAAAGACTATGTAAAACACAAAGTCTTACAAGTTAAATTAAATATCAATAGCAGGCTCACCTTGTTTGAACGAAGAGTTAATTAAAGAAAGAATGCTAGATATTGTAAACCTTACAAGAAAAAAGTCACAAAAATTGTTAGAGTGGGTCACGTGCTAGAGGAGTAAATTAAGAGAAGGTTAAACTTAATGTAAGGGCAGGGATACCATGAAAATAAACATTAGAAAGAGATATAGGATCAGCGCTCACTACCCGAAAGAGCAAGCGAAGATATTGAGATGGAACAGTGGGTGGTCAATTGATAGAATGGCAAGGGACAGATTTCTCGAGACACTACAATGGGGGTACCAGTTGGAAGTGGTTTTTGTTTACTGCAAACAGAGCGGGGTTGGTCAATTTTATAATAAGGCGAGACGAATGAAGTAAATGGATGCAGATGTTTTCTGGATGGTTCTGGAAGGATTCTGAGCGTCCAGAAGTACGAAGAAAGTTCAAGAAATTTCTAGATGCCGGAAGTCCTCTCTACACCGGAAGGAGCTCGACCTACCTGTCATGGGTCGAGACAATGTGATGTGCAATGAGCAAATGAGAATGAAGATGATGATGGGGAGTTAGCAAATGATTGGTCGAGAAAAGGAGGGGCAGTACGGAATTTCGAAGAACAAAAAGGAAGAGGGGTGATGAAAATTTTTTTTAGAGAGGTAGGCTCGGAAAACAGTCCCAGGAAGTGATCCATCAAGAGAACCAGATATGGTGAGATAACTAAGTTTTGAAAGTTTAAGTAAAGTATAGTTTAGGTTACTGTAAAGGGAACCTGCTCGAGATGAAACACAGAAGTCCGAAAGTGTCCACAGAGAGATATATTTAGGAGGAAGACAGTGAGAGATAATGCTTATGGAAGAACATCGGACCGCCCTGCAGCCTACAGAGATAAATAAAGTAAGAGAGAGTGACTCCTACTGAATACTCTGGTACAGCGACTAAAGGTATGACACCCAGGAATGATCGGCGAAGCGAATAGTATCCCTGATAAATGTAGCAATTCCGGAGCTGAAGAAGAGCGATTTCAGACTGATGGTGGACCCCGGTGCAGAGCAGAAAGTCAACCAATCCTTGTATTAGCTGAGGAATTCAGCTCACCAGAAGTAAGTGCTTAATGGCATATGTACCATTAGGTAATACAAAGGACTGTAGCTAAAGATAGATAATGGTTAAAGGGGATTCTTTTGGGATACATGTAGTTAATTCAATACTTATTCTATAGATAAGTGCAGAAATATCATAAGGATTGATTAATAAAAGGGTAGTTCATAATTACGTTTCGTATGCCTAACTTTAATGACTGTGGAATAACAACCTTTTGGAAGGGTTAATCAATAGAGCTGACAGAGTCATATTAACATGTATAACATCCCAGAAGTAGATGAGTGGCACTGCTAACCGTAGATAGCTGAGATTTTCCTTGAAAATCCAAAGGTGAGACAGAACTATTACAATTTAAATGGTAGCTTTATTAATGTTAAGGTGAGACTGGTTTAGAGAAACTTATCAGTTGGACAGTTAGCTTAAGAAGAAGAGAATTGTATTAGCAAAGGATTAAAGGAAAGATATGTGTAATAACTGTAGGAATAAATGTGATTGTTTTAATGAACTTTAATTGAAAGAAAAAAATATATATAAATGCAAGAGAGTGTTACTGGCCCAATGGCAAGAAGAAGATGATGTATAGGAAAGCCTAATGACCAGGATCGTAATCCATGCCATGTACTAACATCAAGTGAATAATGTGTAATGATTTGCTAGATTTCTTTTTTTCTTTGTAAATATGTATAATAAACTAATTGTATTTAACTTAATGCAAATGATGTTTGGTCATTTCTGAACACACAGCAAAATCCAAAGGAGGAGTGCACTAATATAGAAACTCCCTCAGAACTGGAATTCTTCTGTGAGATACACACAAGGCAGATGCAAAGTGGGGTATAGTAAATATATAATAATAATAAAAAGAAAGGAAAAAAAAGGGAACAATAAATAATCCCCCACAACTAGTAGAGATTTCTCTAAATATGGTTCTACACAAGATAAGCTGTTTCCAGTGACATCATTGATGAAAAACTGAAATTTTTATATTTCAGTTTTTAATATTTTAAAAGCTTTTTTAATTAAGATGTCATCCACATTTTTTTACAATACAGAAAGTAATCCAAGAGATAAAATTAGTGAAATATTATGGCTTACCTCCAGAAACGATGAACATAAAACATAATCCAATTTATTTTTCCATTTGTCTTATCAGCTTCTTTTAAAAATAGATAAGTCAACAAAAAGCCACTGAATAAAAAATAAAAACATAGAGTTAGGATATTTACTTAATTAATTATATGTTAATTTTACACATCATATTTCTATGTAATCAAATAAAATATATTTTGAAATTCAGAAGCTCTCTGAGTATTTCCTTTTATGATGAATGTATCCTGAATGTATTCTGATGAATATATCATTGAAGGACATGTTACTACTTACAGGAAAATTCTTTTTAAATAACTTAAACTGCTTTACATGAAAAAATATCACTGATTTCATAAGGATACTAAACTGATAATTGCTCAAGGAGCTTACAAGAACAGTATAAATTTATTATTCTTGCTAAATCAGTGATTTTTTTCATATAGATTGGTGTAAGTAATTCAAACAGAATTCTCTTGCATAGAAAATATTAGTAACATGCCTTTAATGCATTTATCACAATATGCCATCGCTTTTAACTCGATAAAACATCTTTTAATGTTATATTTTATTAAAAAGAACCCTTGTAGTTTTGTTCTTTAAAATATTTCAATGAGAATAACATTCAGCCAAATGCCACTTTCTGTTGTTGTTTTTTGTTGTTATTTGGTTTTTAGGAGCATTAGTAACTAAGGCCATATTGCTCCGGGATATGCGGTGGTCATTCCCTGACCTTTCCACATCCTCCGTATTTGGTGGTCGCTACTTTCTGTAACAATATGTGTAGTCAACAAGTAAATGATATGTATTGCTTCAGTGCATGGTGTTAACCATCATATGTCAAAACTATTAGATGATGCTTCTCTTGCTTGTAACTGCAAATGTAGTAACACACCCCAATTCTGCTTAATGTTGTGTTTTCTTATTCAGTGGCAGAATAATTCTTGTTGACTGTGGAAACAGTCTATAATAATAGATCCAGCTGGAAGAGCAACATTACTGGCAGTAATGTTGAGAAAGAACAAAATGTCATTTTTCTAATGTAATTATTGAAGGGCATATTTGATATTATATTTATCTCCAATATAGGGCTCTATACTGGGGACAAAAATACTCAGCTGAATCATCCACAGTACTCATCCATGCTACAGTTTGCAGAATGCAGCAGGTTACTAGAGCAATGAGAGCATGAAATGATTGAATCTGAACAATGAGACAGCTCATCATAATAGCTACTTTTTCCCAAATGTTGAAAATAATCCCTTTGCTACATTCCAGCTTTCTTTTAATAGTGGAAGCTAAATGACCTAATTAAATCTGCATCTAAAGCAATTATCTATGGTCCAAACAAACATAATTAATATTAGTATTAGTAGTGGTGATGCAAGAAAGCAAATTTATACAGCATCAGCCAAAAAAAAAAAAAAAAAAAAAACGAAAAAACTTCCCATATCATTCCAGCCCCTCTAATAATCTGTATAGATTATTAAAAGGATTGGACAATTTATTCAAGGTACCACTTCCACAACACCAGATAAAAGTTTGTTCCAACAACCAACTACCAACTGCACTGAAGACAAATTTACACACCTCTATCCTGCAACCATCCTTCAATTTGAATTTATGCTCCTTCATGCATGTAGTCCTCTGAGGAAGAGGAAGGATGCCATCAGAATTGAGCTTACTTAATCTATTCAAAGCCTAAAACACCTCAATAAGATCTCACAGATATCTTGTCTAAACCAGCTATTTAAACCACATGTTGACAACCATCAAGTCCTCCTCTTTTTTTCTTTTTTTTCCTTTGTTAGTTGTTGGCCATCAGCTTCTGTGGCCATAATGCACCTCCCAAAGTTTTTGCAGTTCTCTGATCCAAGCCCAAGGCGGGATTCGAACCCGTGACCTTTGGGTTGCCCGGCAGGCACTTTATCCACTGGGCTAGCCCGGTCGGCAAGTCCTCCTCCTCCTGGCAGAACTAGATAATGCTATCGCCTCTATCATTTCTAATTCCCAGTCCAAATTTTCCAACTATGTCCATTACTGCCTCTTGTCCTACCTTCGCATTAAAATCACCCATGGTTATATTTATTTCTTGTTTCTTAGTCAGTTTCATCAAATTCTGGATCTGTTCATACAGTTTGTCTACTTCTTCATCTATCTTATTTAGGGGCATAAACTTGAATCAGATTAATATTTACTGGATAGCCACTCAGTTGGAGTAGCATTACTCTATCAGATTTTGGGATGAAATTGCTAACATATTTTATCATGTCATTTGCTACAAGGATCCCAACACCATTTACCCTAATGGAGTTTCCCAAATAGTATAATCTGTCTTGCAGAGCCAGATATTTGATGGACTCCGTATCTGCCTGCAATTAGCTGAAATTCAGCTGTTCTAGCACTTCTTGCTTCCACCTGAATATCTACAAACTGAACTGCTTCCTTCAGTTTGGGGATTAAGCTTATTTTATGGCAGCTTTACTTGCCATGTCACAATGCCGTTCTTGGATTCTTATAGCATTTATTGAGGTTGCCCTTCCCACTATATCCTGTTAGCATTGTTGCTCCTTGTACACAACCAACATTTGCCTGCTTATTTCACAGCTAACATCTATATCTAGAGATCATTCCACCAACTGCAACCCGGTGGATGCTCTTGGTAGCTATGAGCTCAGTTCCAGCATGTTTGGGACCTACTGGAAAAGGACACTGGATGCTACAGCCATCCACCTGACAACATATGGGCATTACTATACATTGTGCAATGCATGGGTAGCACTACCACAGGACACTCTACAACACCTTGTTGAGTCCATGCCAAGATGTGTACAGGATGCATTATGAGCAAAAGGTGGTCTCACGAGGTATTAGGTAGGTGTTGCTAATGCAAAGCCAACTCAGTGTGTCTCCTAATAACACTTGCATTTCTTTCTTGAATAACTCTAAAAAGCTTAACTAATTTGTTAAGAGGGTAAAAATTTATTAATTTTATGAAGTAATTAACTTCTTTAAAATTAAAAGGAAGTAACGCAATCTATAATCTCATGGAAATTATAGATTGTGCTATCTATCAGATGTGATTTCATGACTGAGAGCTACTTGTTGTTATTTGGTTTTTAGGAGCATTAGCAACTAAGGCCATATTGCTCAGGGATATGCGGTGGTCATTCCCTGACCTTTCCGCATCCTCCGTATTTGGTGGTGATGGGCTCGAACCCCGGTCTAATCAAGAAGCGTGTGCAATGCACTGTTGCTCCTTCCCACCTGACTATGGAGGCACCTAAGAGAGAGAGCTACTTGTTTCAAAGAATAAAATTATTTATATAACTAAAATTTTGATTAATAGATAACTAATTTAAAACATTGTTACTCCACAATAATTACCTGTATGAAGGGCCTCACATATACCAATCCCTTGATCACACACACAGCTCCTCTTGGTGGTCAAGATGTACAGGCAAGTAACAGAAGGGAGAAGATACCATACTTGTTTGGACATTCCAACAACAAAGATGAGTTGTATACGTGATCAAGAGATTGGTATAGGTCACAGAATGTAATGCTCTTTATACAGATAATTATCAAAGCATTATCAAAATTTTTAAATAAAAGAAATGTGTAGTAAAAACAGCAAAACTTACCTCAAAAAGAAAAAGGAGTCAACAGAAAAAAAAGCACGCAATAAAGTTTGAATAGGAAAGTTATCTAACAATGGGAAAATAGCACTGGCATTACCTGAAGAAAAAATATGTTTATATGTACCAATTAGAATTTTTTTTATATATATATATATATATATATATATATATATATATATATAAAGTTCTTATTTATAATAAAGTTCAATACTGTAAACCTGGAACAAATACATTCTACAAAGTGCAAAAATCAGATAAAAGCACAATTTCTGAATACCTCAAAGCATACAAAATATTTCTTAGTTTTATCTTTTAAACCTCATAAACATTAAAGATATCTTCTGTGCACAGCCCCCTTATTTTCAGATATTGTATATATAATTTTTTTGTAGAGTATGAAAATTTAATTCATGAAAACATACTTAAATGTGAAATATCATCACAGACCAGAGTTTTCCCAATCCCAATCATAGTTTAATATTCATCCTACATATGGCATAACCTTAGAACCACCACTGAATTCGGTTTTTTTTATGAAAACCACAAATAGGAAAGGTATTAGAACCTACATTACTTGGTACCACGTGTGGGTCAAGAAGATGAAAGAAGGTACTTGGTGACATTAGACTTGAACTTCTGTAGATTGTAATTTTCAGGAAATATGCCTGAAGGGAGGTTGTTCAAGAATATTGAAGTTGAAGGAATAAATGAGGAAGAATAAAAGTTGGTTCTGTGAGTTTGAAGTGGGACAGTAAAAGGATGCCGACTGGCAGCAGCATGTGTTCGAACTGATCTGAAAAAGAGAGGGGGAAATTATAGAAGCCAATTCAGAAGTGTCCATAGAAGTATTCATAGAAAAGGCATGCAGCAGAAACAGAACTTCGAGACAGAGATTGGAAAAATCTAGCAAGAGATTGGTCATTAATTAATCTAACTGCTCTGTTCTGAATAGAGTCTAGAAGCCTGAGAGAGGTTAGAGGGGCACCATCCCACATGAGAGAACAATATTCCATGGTAGGGGAGATTTGAGATATGCACAGAGTGAGTAGCTGTTTCGAAGAAAAGTAACACCGAGAGCAAAACAGAAAAATTAAAAATTCAGTTACCTGCTCTACATCATTGGCTACAAAATTTACAAAACTGAAATATTACTTACTTTCTGGTAAAAGATCATAATCAAAATATTTCTAATGTTTTTCACACCAAATTCTGCAAGGAGAAGCCAGTCCATCCAATGCTTGTTAGTTATTGTTTGTTATTTGGTTTTTAGGAGCATTAGCAACTAAGGCCATATTGCTCTGGGATATGCGGTGGTCATTCCCTGACCTTTCCGCATCTTCCGTATTTGGTGGTGACCGGCTCGAACCCCGGTCTAATCAAGAAGTGTGTGCTCTGCACTGCTGCTCCTTCCTACCTGGTTACAGAGGCACCCCATCCAATGCAGATGTCTTTCAGGCCAGTAAGAGTAAGTTTAAAATTTTAAACTTACTCTTAAAAGTGTCAAAATCTTCATAATCTAAACTTAATGGGTGAAGCAGACAGTGCTGATATGGAAGCTGCTTCCTTGTATCCGAAAACCTTAAAGGATATTATTGCAACAGAGGGTTATCTAGCAAGTCAAGTGTTTAATGCCAATCCAAACATTCATCTCAAAAGAAAAGAGAACTTCCCCAGGTTTCAAAGTTTCAAAAGACAGGTTAACACTTTTATGTGGGATTGCATAGGTGACTTTAAGTACTTCTAATTTATACATCAGAAAATCCTTGTTTTTTTTTAAAGGAATATCAAAAAGCTCCTTACCAGTTCATTGAAAATCAAAATAAAAGCCTGAATGACTTTTAAATTGTTTTTGTTTTGAAGCAGGAAAACATTATCTAAAGAGAAACACAGCATTCAAAACTTTGCTTATTCTTGACAATGTGATCAGTGATCCTGTACATTTATCTGATCTGCACCCAAATATGAAAGTTACCTTTCTTCCAGGGAATACAACTTCATTAATTCAGCTGATGGGACAAGGTATCATAGTTGCCTTTAAACTCTACTACTTAGGAAGATCTTTTTAACAGTTCGTGGAAGCTACAGATGGAACAAACAGTCCTTCAATTCACAATTATTGACAGAATAATAACATTCTTTATTCTGTAAAAGTCTGCTTGGGATGAGCTTAATAACTGAACAATGAAAGAGCCTGGAAAAAGTTGTGGCCAGAAAGCTATGTTGCAGAAGCCACAGTTGAAATGCCAGAGGTAATTGAGATTGTGAGAATTCGAATAATGATTAGTGAAAAGGGATTTCAAGACTTAGAACTAGAATATATTATAGCAGTCCTTGAAACTCATAGACAACAATTATCAGTGGACAATATTTTATCACAATTTGAAGAAGATAACAAAAATGATGAAACAAATAAAAATCTGGTCTGTACTTGTTAACAGGAGAGACTGCTTCTACAGGGATGAGATACACTTAAATAGAAAGGGTGCAAGAATATTTGCTGATGCTATCTAGACAGTGTTAGGTGGGTCAGAAAACTGCTAGCTTGTGGGGGGATACAAGGACTAATCGATTAACAGAAGCCACTGGCAGAGGTGAAAGTGATTCTTGCACTGCTTCTATCGGAATGAGCAGCAGCCTGGAAAACAAGATGCAGGGTATTTCCGAGACTGCTGAGAGTCACTACGGCACAAGTAAACACATGGGTTGTGTTAGGGTAGCTAAAAATAGGAACAGTATATATATACTTGCATATATATACTGTTCCAAGTATATATATACTGAACAGTATATATATATATATACTTGCATATATATATACTTGCATGTATACTTGCATGTACACCGATGTTAGGAGTTTGGTAAATAAATTTTATGAATTTGAGGTATTGCTCAGAACATCAAAGGCAGATATTGTTGGGATATCGGAAACGTGGTGTCACACAGATATAAGGAATGCAGAACTGGAATTTGGGGAGTACGATGTGTACAGGAAGAATAGACAGGATAGAAAGGGAGGAGGGGTTATGCTATTTTATAAGAAACACATAAAATCCAAGAAAGTGAAGCCAGTTGACATCACTGGACAGTGCAGTGTCAAGTCAGTTTGGTGTGAGACAAGCATTGGGAGATCAAAATTGAGAGTAGGAACATGTTATAGGCCTAATGACTCTGATGAGTATAATAAGAAACTGTACAGAGAAATAGAGTGGGCCAGTAAATCAGAGAGTCTTATAATGGGGGATTTTAATTTCCCAGATATTGATGGGAATTTGTGGGTTGGTCACTCACACACTAGCAAGGCTTTTGTGGATTTATTGGATGATTGTTTTCTACATCAGCATGTTTGGGAGGCAAATAGATGGAGTAATACTCTTGATTATCAGTAGTGATTCTTCATGCATTAAGAATCTGCAGATAAAGGAACCACTAGGTTGCGGTTTGTTTGTTGTTTGTTATTTGGTTTTTAGGAGCATTACCAACTAATGCCATATTGCTCCAGGAAATGCGGTGGTCATTCCCTGACCTTTCTGCATCCTCCATATTTGGTGGTGATGGGCTCGAACCCCGGTCTAATCAAGAAGCGTGTGCTACAAGCTGTTGCTCCTTCCCACCTGGCTACGGAGGAGCCTTTAGGTTGCAGTGATCATAGTGTGCTGAAGTGGGATTTATTCAAAGAGGTAAAGGGAAGGGTTTTTGCTTTCGTAAAGGTTACTACAGTGGTCTGAGACAGTATTTAAATTCTATACAATGAGACCAACTGGTGATATTAAAAACAGCAAATTCAAAATGGGAAGCATTCAAAGAATTTATCTTGGAAGCTACTAGGCTTTACATAGCAACTAAGAAATATTGTTCAAGGTTTAGGCCTAAATGGATGTCAGATGAACTAATGAGACATGTGGCAGAGAAGAAAAATGCATGGGATACATATAAATTAATGGGTGAGATGGAAGCCTATGATAGATATAAGCTGGTCTGTAACCAAGTCACAAAGGAAATTAGGCAGGCAAAGACAGATTATGAGAAATCCTTGGCAAAGGATGCAAAGAAAAACAACAAAGAGTTCTTTACCTATGTAAACTCTGGAAGGAAAGGGATGAATCAGATTGGACCACTGGATATTGATGGTTCAACTGTTGATGATCCTGCTCAGGTGGCTAACAAACTAAATGAGTATTTTGCATCTACATTCACCCATGAGGAGTTATTCAGGGAGGGGAATGCCAGAGGTGAGTTAAACTCAGGCAGTGAGCTAGATGATTTTGTAATAACTGAGAGGAAAATGGAGGAGAAATTGTTGCAGATAAACATAAAAAAGGCACCCGGGGTGGATATGATCTATCCAGTTATATTAAAGGAGGCAGCAAAGGAAGTAAGCAAACCCTTAGCCATAATTATGAGAGCTTCTTTGGACTCAAGGGAGATGCCCATAGACTGGAGATGTGCAAATGTGACCCCAATTCACAAAGGAGGATCAAAGGCTCATGCAAGTAATTATAGACCTGTCAGTTTAACTTCTGTTCCTGGAAAATTAATGGAAGCACTGGTTAAAGCAGCACTGCAGGATAATTTAGACAAGACTTTAGTTATAGTTCGGACATAGCATGGTTTTGTAAAGGGAAAGTCTTGCCTGACCAATTTGATATCATATATTTCCCTGTGATATCATATATTTGGATCTTAGAAAGGCTTTTTATACTGTTACACATGAAGACTGCTGTTACACTGGAAGACTGCTGCACAAATTGGAGCAGTGTGGCATTGGAGGCAAATTTCTGATATGGATAAAGGGATGGTTGAGTGGGAGAAGACAGAGAGTGGTAATCAATGGACACTGCTCATCGTGGACTAATGTTATTAGTGGAGTCCCTCAGGGTTCAGTATTGGGTCCGTTGTTGTTTTCTGTATTTATAAATGATATTGATGATGGTATATCAAGCTTAATGTCCAAGTTTGCAGATGATATGAAGGTCTGTGGGGTTGATAAGGACACTAATAACAGTATACTGCTGCAACAGGATCTAGAAAGGTTGAGCAGATGGGCTGAGTGAGAGGTGGCAAATGAAGTTTATCATTGACAAATGTAAAGTACTACATATGGGAAGCAGTAACCCCAGAGTGACGTGTCAACTCTGTGGTACTACACTGACTGTGGTAGAGAACAAAAAGGACCTGGGGGTAATTGTGCAGGCAGATATGAAGTTTTTTGAGCAGTGCAGATGGTCTGCAAGAGTAGCTCATAGTGTCTTGTTAATGATATACAGGAATTTTTCTAGCAGGGATAAGGAGGTAATTATCCCCTTGTATAAGGCAATGGTCAGGCCACACCTTGAGTATACACGCAGGTCTGGAGGGGCGCCTCCGTAGCCAGGTGGGAAGGAGCAGCAGTGCGTAGCACATGCTTCTTGATTAGATCGTGGTTCGAGCCCATCACCACCAAATACGGAGGATGTGGAAAGGTCAGGGAATGACCACCGCATATCCTGGAGCAATATGGCCTTAGTTGCTAATGCTCCTAAAAACCAAATAACAAACAAACAAACAACAAAGGGTCTGGAGGCCTCATTTTAAGAAGGATGTAGAGCTGTTCGAACGAGTACAGAGAAAGGATACAAGATTAGTGAATGGAACAAAGGGTTGCTCTTATGAAGAGAGGCTTATATTTTGCAAATTACAGTGTCTGGAGACTAGGCACCTGTGAGGTGATCTGATTGAGGTGTATAAAGCTTTGAATGGGTTGAGCATGCTCAATGCTGATGGAACTCTTCCTCTTGCTCAGAATAATCATCTGAGAGGGCATAAATTCGAATTGAGGAGAGACAGATGTAGGATAGATGTGCGGAAGTTTGCCTTTAGCCAGCGGGTGGTTGGTTGGTGGAACAGACTTCCATCCTTTGTTGTGGAAGTTGATAGCCTAAATAAATTTAAGGCTGAGCTGGACAGGTACTTGGAACGAAATGGGAGTGTTTTTTTTTTTTTTTTTTTGGCTGATGCTGCATAAGCTTGCTTTCTTGCATTATATGCCTCTATAATGCAGAGATAGCAACACATAAAAAGTTAGCCCGGAAAAGACCAGCTGAGTTTTTAAAACTTGCAAATCAGCTTAGCCAGGAAGCTCTTAATGTGAATTCTAATTTGGAGAGAAGTTTAAAATTTTTGCAGAAGTTTATCATTAGCTTTAACTCCTGATGAAGAATTATACAAAGAAAAATAGTGTAGATAAGAAAATGACTAACTAATTTTTTTCAAAAGTACCAGTTACTCTTGCAAGTTTATCACAGCAAGACAGCATCAAAGAAACAATGGATTTAGATTAAAAATCTAGATGTATTACGAAGCATAATTTTTTAGACATGTTTGTATATTTTGTAAATGAAAACAATTGTAAAATGTTAATTTTTTTTTTTTTTTGTGAATATAGCCAATTTTTTTTTTTTTTCAACACTGTTTTCCTGGAATGTAACCCCTGTGCAAATAGAGGGATGACTGTAATTTACCTTTTTACTTCCTGAAATATATTCTAAATCTCTGTCCCTGTAATTTGAATTTATAACCACAAATTCTGGAATCATTCATAACAGTGAAAGTTGTGGCTCATTCATTTTACCATTCTCTCTCAGAGCCTTGCACACCACACTCAAATGTATGGTTGCCAAGTTCTGCAGCCTACATATTTTCAAAAAGTATTTCTCTTCATGGACACTCTCTTGGCAATCTCACTAGATACATTACCCATTTTTGAACCCTTTCAAGAAACTCAGTGTCTTTTTTAAGGTGCAGTCTCTGTACTTGAAAATAGGGTCCCAATGGCAGTCTTCCAATTGCCTTGTATAGTGACATTATGACTCCAGTATCTCTTACAAGCAAATGTTCAACAAATCTTTAATAGGACATCATGTGACCTCTTTGCCACCTATCTGCACTGAATGGAGGTTACAATATGCTCATGTACAGCCATATATTCACCAAATCTCCATCTTCGTCTAGTTTTTTTTAATTCAACCCTTCTAAATGTATAAGTTTTCTTGGGGTTGCAATTTTCCAAATGTCAGACATTGCATTTTGCTGAATAAAAACATAGCTGGCACTTCTCTGACCATCCCTGGAGTATATATGTAAGTTATCCTGAAGAAAACACTGCTTGGCTGATCATTAACTACTTCCTAATCTTGATATCATTTTAAAAAAATCAGAAAGAACAGAGTCCCTAGCATCAATCTCTGGAGAACCCCATTCTTTATATTAGTCCAAGCTGAAGAGTAACCAGCCTTCTAACCTGCAGCCATCCATCTAGGACCTTCCCTGTGGATGCAACAAGTTACAGCTTATACAGAAACCTCCCATGTGCCAGCTATTTCTTATACTCAGCCTTCATAAATGTAATCTTTTCTGTGATACTATGAGAGATCAATCTGTAGCTGTTATAGGCTTCAGTACTTTTCATCACTCTGTAAATTTCCCATGATAAACTCAAGCACATTCACAGACAATCTAATTTTCAACAGATATAAGCTAGCTGAGTGCACAACAAACAATAATAATGGATTGTTGTGTACAATTGCAGAGGTTGGGGGCATTTACAATTAATTAACTTTCAAGAATATTATCATTAACCATATACCATGCTTGGAGCAAAGTAAACTCAAACTCATGTACAGCTGCACTCCTATTTCTATAGTCAGTGGAGCACAAGAAAGGGAGGCTAAGCTTTTCATGGAAAAATGCAAGTTCCGTATCATCATTTATTGTTTAGCTTATAATGGACTCTGAATTTCTTTTAACACAGCATTCAATGTGCAGAACAATACAGTTGCTATTAAAAATATCTAATGCACATTAATCATAATTAATGATTAAATATTTGAATTTTTTTTCTGCCTTCATATATACAGTATTAATATTAGTATTAGTAGTGGCAAATGATGCAAGAAAGCAAGCTTATCATGCTCCCATTTCACCCCTCCGTTCATTCTAAGTACCTGTCCAGCTAAGCCTTAAATTTATTTAGGCTATCAACTTCCACAACAAAGGATGGAAGTCTGTTCCACCAACCAACCACCTGCTGGCTAAAGGCAAACTGCCGCTCATCTATCCTAAATTGAGGAAAGACATATGTAGGATAGATGTGCAGAAGTTTATTGTATAGATGTGCAGGACAGGTACTTGGAACGAAATGGGAGTGTTTTTTTTTTTTTGGCTGATGCTGCATAAGTTTGCTTTCTTGCATCATATGCCTCTACTAATACTAATATTAATACTGTATATATGAAGGCAGAAAAAAAATTCAAATATTTAATCATTAATTACGATTAATGTGCATTAGATATTTTTAATAGCAACTGTATGGTTTTGCACCTTCAATGTTGTGTTAAAAATGATGACACAGAACGGATTTTTGTGTTTTTGTGTTCATGGATACTATAACACAGCATTCTATAAAACAGAATGCTGTGTTATAGTATCCATGGGCGCCAGCACCAGTATGGTGCAAGATGGTGCAAGTGCATAATTTTTAATATTTTCATTAATTTATTGAAACATTAAAACAACAGAAATTCTTTCTTTCAAATTACAAGTACTTTCTTCCACCAATCACAAAACATTGGCTCGGCTATTCTCTCTCTCTCTCTCAGGGTAACTTGGAATTTTTTTCTGGCTAGTGCGGCATAAGCTTCAGGCTTCCTTGCACTATGTGGCTAGTAATAATATACATGTAAATCAGTCAAACTTGACTTCATTAAAAAATATTGCATATATTCAAAAATTTGGTGAACAAAAAATTTATTCCCACATGCACCACCTTGCAAAATATCCTGCCGGCACCCATGATAGTATCAAACAAAAATAAACACTTTCCCCATCACCTGTTCATCCCCTCTAATGATCTGTCTAGTCTTTCTGGAATTTATTTAAACTACCCAATCCCATAACATTAGATTGAAGCCTGTTAGCATTAGCATTAGCATTAGTAGAGGCATTTGATGCAAGAAAGCAAGCTTATGCAGCATCAGCCAAAAAAAAAAACCACTTCCATTTCACCCCTCTGTTCGTTCAAAATATCTGTCCAGCTGAGCCTTAAACTTATTTAGGCTATCAACTTCCACGACAAGGGATGGAAGTCTGTTCCACCAACCAACCACCCTCTGGCTATAGGCAAATTTCTGCACGTCTATCCTGCATCTGTCTTTCCTCAATTTGAATTTATGCCCTCTCAGGTGATTATTCTGAGCGAGAAGAAGAATCCCATCAGCATTGAGCATGCTCAAACCATTCAAGGCTTTATACACCTCTATCAGATCACCTCGCTGGTGACTAGTCTCCAGACACTGTAATTTGCAAAACTTAAGCCTTTTTTCGTAAGAGCACCCCTTTGTTCCATTCACTAATCTTGTTGCCCTTCTCTGTACTCGTTCCAGCAGTTCTACATCCTTCTTGAAATTAGGCCTCCAAACCTATATACAGTACTCTAGGTGTGGCCTGACCATTGCCTTATACAAGGGAATAATCACCTCCTTATCCCTGCTAGAAAAATTCCTATATATCATTGACCATGAGCTATTCTTGCAGCCCGTCTGCACTGCTCAGAGAACTTCATATTTGCCTGCACAACCACCCCCAGGTCCCTTTCATTCTCTACCACTGTCAGTGTAGTACCACAGAGTTGATACGTTGCTCTGGGGTTGCTGTTTCCCATGTGTAGTACTTTACATTTGTCAATGTTAAACTTCATTTGCCACCTCTCGGCCCATCTGCTCAACCTTTCCAGATCCTGTTGCAGCAGCATAGTGTCAGTAGTGTCCTTGACAACCCTGCCTACCTTTGTATCATCTGCAGACTTCGACATTAAGCTTGATATACCCTCATCAATATCATTTATGAATACAGAAAACAATAATGGACCCAACACTGAGCCCTGAGGGACTCCACTAATAACATTAGTCCATGACAAGCAGTGTCCATTGATTACCACTCTCTGTCTTCTCCCCCTCAGCCACCCCTTTATCCACAGCAGCAATTTGCCTCCAATGCCACACTGCTCCAATTTGTGCAGCAATCTTCCATGTGCAACAGTATCAAAAGCCTTTTAAGATCCAAGTATATAATATCAAAGTTATTCCCTGCATCCAGTTCCTTTGTGACTGCATCATAGTATCCAATCAAATTGGTCAGACAAGACTTCCCCTTAACAAAACCATGCTGTGTCCGAGCTATAGCTGAAGTCTTGTCTAGATGATCCTGCAGTGTTTCTTTAACTAGTGCCTCCATTAATTTTCCTGGAACAGAAGTTAAACTCACAGGTCTATAATTACTTGTGTCAGCCTTTGATCCTCCTTTGTGAAGTGGGGTGATATTTGCACATCTCCAGTCTGTGGGCACCTCCCCTGAGTCCAAGGAAGCTCTCATAATTATGGCTAAGGGTTTGCTTACTTCCTTTGCTGCTTCCTTTAATATAACTGGATCGATCCCATCCACCCCGGGTGCCTTTATTGTGTTTATCTTCAACAATTTCTCCTCCACATTACTCTCAGTTATTACAAGATTCTCTAGTTTACTGCTAGAGTTGAATACACCTCTGGCTTTCCCCTCGCTAAATAACTCCTCATGTGTGAATGTCAATGGAAAATATTCATTTAGTTTGTTAGCTACCTGAGCAGGATCATCAACAGTTGACCCATCGATATCAAGTGGACCAATCTGATTCATCCCTTTCCTTCTAGAGTTTACATAAGTAAAGAACTCTTTGCTGTTTTTCTTTGCATCCCTTGCCAAAGATTTCTCGTAATCTGCCTTCGCCTGCCTAACCTCCTTTGTAACTTGGTTACAGATCAACTTGTATCTATCATAGGCTTCTGTGTCATGTGTTAATTTGTATGTATCCCATGCATGTTTCTTCTCTGCCATATGCCTCATCAGTTCATCTGACATCCATTTAGGCCTAAACCTTGAACAATATTTCTTAGTTGGTATGTATAGCCTAGTAGCTTCCAAGATAAGTTCTTTGAATGCTTCCCATTTTGCATTTGCTGTTGGTAACATCATCAGTTGGTCCCACTGTATAGAATTTAAATACTGTCTCAGTCCATCGTAGTCGCCTTTACAAAAGCAATAACCCTTCCCTTTACCCCTAATGGTAGTTACCTCTTTGAGTAAATCCCACTTTGGCACACTGTGATCACTGCCACCTAGTGGTTCATTTATCTGCAGATTCTTAATGCATGAAGAATCACTGCTGATAATCAAATCAAGAGCATTCTTCCCTCTAGTTGCCTCCTGAACATGCTGATGTAGAAAACAATCATCCAGTAAATCCACCAAAGCCTTGCTAGTGTGTGAGTGACCAGCCCCCAAATTCCAGTCAATATCTGGGAAATTAAAATCTCCCATGATAAGACTCTCTGATTTACTGGCCCACTCTATTTCCCTGTACAGTATCTTATTATACTCATCAGAGTCATTAGACCTATAGCACACTCCTACTCTCAATTTTGATCTCCCAATGCTTATGTCACACCAAACTGACTCGACACTGCACTGTCCAGCGATATCCACTGGCTTCACTTCCTTGGATTTTATGTATTTCTTAACTAATAGCATAACCCCTCCTCCCTTCCTATCCCGTCTATCCTTTCTGTAGACATTGTACTCCCCAAATTCCAGTTCTGCATTCCTTATATCTGTGTGACACCACGTCTCTGATATCCCAACAATATCTGTCTTTGATGTTTTGAGCAATACCTCAAATTCAGCAAATTTATTTACTAAACTCCTAGCATTGGTGTACATGCAAGTATACATGCACCTATTTCTATTCTTAGCTACCCTAACACAACCCATGTGTTTACTTGTACCGCAATGACTCCCGGCAGTCTCTGAAATATCCTGCATCTTGTTTTTCAGGCTTCTGCTCATTCCAATAGAAGCAGTGCAAGAATCTCTTTCACCTCTGCCAGTGGCTACTATTAATCTATTCGTCTTTGTCTCCCCCCAAGCTAGCAGTTTTTCGACCCACCTAACACTGCCTCGATAGCATCAGCAAATATTCTTGCACCCTTTCTATTTAAGTGTATCCCATCCCCGTAGAAGCAATCTCTCCTGTTAACAAGTACAGTCCAGGCTGAAAAAAATTCTACCCCTTGAGCCTTTACACAATCTGTCCAGGGCCGAATTGATCGACAAGGCTCTCATCATATACTCCCTCCTATCGTGTCTGGGCAGAATTGCAGCATCTGGAAGTAAGGCACCTGTGAGGAGATTGATCCAAGTGTTTAAGGCTTTGAATGGACTGTTCCAACAATCAACTTTACTCAAGGCCGGAAGGCAAATTTCTGCACATGTTCTGCAACCATCCTTGTCAATTTGAACTTATATCCCCTCATGCATGTAGTCTGAGAGGAAGGATGCAATCAGTTTCTCAATCCGTTCAAAGCCTTAAACACTTGGATCAATCTCCTCACAGGTGCCTAACTTCCAGATGCTGCAATTTGTAAAACTGAAACTTTTCTTGGTTAGAGAAGAGAACCCTTCTGTTCCCCCTCACTAATTTTGGTACACTTCTAATCATGCTTTCCGACAGATCCACATTCTTCTTAAAGTAAACCTTCCAGATCTATGTGCAGTACTCAAGTAGCCAGACCAATGCTATATATAATAAGATAATCACCTCCTTATTCCTGAAGACAAAATTCCCATATATCACGGACAAAACCCCATAAGCTGTCCTGGCAGTCCATCAGCACTGCTCAGATGTCTGATTGCACAATTTGTTTGCTGCTACCCATATGCAGTAACTAGTATCTGCCAATGTTAAACTTCAACTGCCACTTCTCAGCCCATCTACCTAATTTTTCTAGATCTTGTTGCAGTGGCATACAAAGATTACTAGTCTACTAACCTTCATATCATCTGTGAACTCAGACATTAAGCCTGTTATACCTTCATTAATATCATTAATAAATACAGACAACAACAACAACAACAACAACAACAATAGTTACAGCAGTGAACCCTGGTGAACTCCACTAATAACAGTAGTCCAAGAACAGTGTCTATTGATAACCACTCTTTGTCTTCACCCACTCAACCATCCCTTTATCCATAATAATAACTTTCCTCTAATGCCACACTTCTGCAATATGTACAGCAGTCTTTTATATGGAACAGTGTCAAAAAAGCTTTTCTTAAATCTAAGGATATAATGTCAGAATTACTTTTTATATCCAGTTTCTTTGTTACTGCATCATAGTATCCAACCAGATTGGCCAGACAAGTTCCTTATCAAATCTACACTGTGGATGCGGTATAAATGCATTCCTGTCTAGATGGTCCTGCATTACTTCTTCAACCAGTGACTCCATTATTTTCCCTGGAACAGAAGTCAAGCTAATAGGTCTGTAATTGCTTGTGTTACCCCTTTGATCCTCCTTTGTGAATGGGAGAGACATTTGCATATACCCTGTCCAAGGGACTCCTTCAGTCACAGGATGCTCTGAAAAATAAGGCTAAAGATTTGTTTTTCTATTTTGCTACCTCCCTTAATATATCTGCATAGATCCCGCCACCCCAGGTGTTTTTATTACATTTAGCTTCAATAATTTCACTTTCACTTTTCTCTGTAGTTATTGCAAAATTATTTAGCTTCCTATTAGAATTTGATAGGCTTCTGGTATCACTACCCTTAAAAAATTCATCTTTGCTACTTTTTTTTTTTATTCTTTACCAGACATTTCTCATTATCTGCCTTAGTTTGCCTAACTATCTTATTATTATTATTAATAATAGCTATGTGGTGCAAGGAAGCTTGAGACTTATGCTGCATCAGCCAAAAAAAAAAAAAAATTCCCGAGTTACCCTGAGAGAGAGAGAGCTAGGTATCAACATTCTTCTCTTTCTTGGTGATTCCTTTCTACTTTTGACTCTCTCTCTGTAACTTGATTGCAGTCTAGTTTATATCTAGTGTAGGCTTCTGCATCACCTGATAATTTAAGTGCATCCCATGCATTTTCTTCTCTGTGACAAGTCTCATTAGTTCATAACAACCACTTATGTTTAAGCTTACTGTACTGTTCCTTGAACAGTACAGTAAACTTTCGAAATAATGGCACCTTCGGGGATTCAAGTTGCTGCTATTTCGATTTTTCCATTATCTAGAAAGTTTTATTTTTAATGTATTTAATGCAGAAATAATGAGGCAAAATATAGAGAGATTAATAATGCTTATTAACTGCACATAAAAAAACAAACATGTTGATGACCCAATGTTATATTCTGCCATTAATATACTTCTGCTTATGTCCCGTTCTATTGTCTTTATTATATCAAGTTTTGTCTGTGCAGGTAGCACAGTGGTATCAACACCATCCTCTCCACATGGGTGGAAAAGGCCTGGGTTTGAATCCTGTCGATGACGTGAGGAACTTTTATATGCTTTTTTTACTGTGTGGCTGAGTTAGTGGGTCTCAGGTGTAGATAGGTTTTTCTCCCAGAAACTGGGGGGTTTTTCATCCAGCAAAACAGGCAAATCGAGCAGAGAATGCACACAATTTACAGACACAATACACATGGGTATATGAATTAACATTCCAGGTGACCCTAATGTAATAGTTTGGATTATATCAAGTTTGTCACCAAGTTTTATTGTTATTCTTCTTTTCTTCTCTGTATGAGGTTTATTAACTTTAGGAGCCATAATGAGGGGTTTTTAATTTAAAATAAATGTAAAACAGCAGTATAATTTGTGATATCAGTACAGAATTCACTTTGAAAATGGCAAACGTAGAAAAATAAGGAATCACGTGACTTGCCGTTTTCTGTTTTTTGCCACTGCACGACATCTGCGCTGTATGTATACATCCAATCTCAATGTGCCATTATTTGGGCTGCTGCTATTTCGAAGGTCTACTGTATTTCTTAGTTGGTATAAAAAGTTATCTTCTGTAAGATTACTTCCCATTTAGAATTTGCTGTTGGTAAAAAAGGTAAACTTCAGCCATTATGAATCCATTGCAGGATGGAAGCCTCTTCAACGATTCATATTAAGGGAAATGGAAGTTAATCTGCCACGCTAGTCCACAGCAGGTTGGCAGATGGACTGTATTTAGTAGTCAGGGGCTTGGAACCCCAGTCTACTTAAAGAGCGTGTGCTACTGCACTCCCACTAATAACCAGTTGGCTATGGAGACCCATCTGTGCTGGTGGTAACATCATCAATTTGTTCTTTTGCATATAATTTAAAAACTGTCCCAGACTATTGTAGTCACTTTTATGAAAACAAAACCCCTTCCCTTTATTTACCCTTGGTAGTAGTCACATCTTTAAGAAAATCTCACATCAATACACTGTGATTACTGTTGCCTAATGGTTCTTTTATCTGTAGATTAAATTAATATTGTTACTGAACACTACATTAAATTTTTTTTATTTCTATTTTTTTCTGTTTTGATTGTTTCCAAAATGTTTAAAATTGCATCCATTCTGGCAGTTAATATCATTAATTGAACCAAAATTTTAAATTATCAATTAAATGTTTTTTTTTTTTTTTTTTTACTATTATTATTCCAAAAGACTCACCTAATAAATTTGGAGTAGTGAAAGGAAACATGAAGGTATGTCCCATTATTACCCAAGTCATACTGAGAAATCGGATGCCATGTAGGCAAGTCATCTGACCTTCCAAATTTTCGGTGTTCAGAAGTTTAGCTCCATTTGTGAACACTGAGAAGCACTTAAGAAATTTAGTCAAATACTCTGAAAAATTAATTAGAATTAATCATTATTTATTTTTGTGAATCTATAACAAGGATTGGCAACTTTTCAGTGATGATATACTGAGTTCACTTCTAAGATTACTTCCCATTTGTGGGAGCTTATGTTTTTGGTTAACTTGGATGTGGGGTCTTTCATACCAGTGGCAAATTTTTATATGTGGAGGATTTCTGTGTGTAAAGAAACTACCTGCTATTCATTTACAAAAATTGGTGCAGACATGGAGTGAGTTTTTTAAATATATTTAGGAAACCACATGGAAATTTAACTGAAGTATGTGTGGCATGTCTGTTTTTATGGTAACATTAATGGGACTGCATTGTTAGGGTGATTAATGAAATGAAATTATATAGTGTTACCATCTAAGGCAATCTCTGATGCCAAAGGTTGCCAATCCCTGGTGTATAACGAAGATCAGCTTTCAATCACTACTTAACAAATAGATAATAAATAATTAATTTATTTAAATACTAAACAATTTAATGGTTATCATTAGAGAATTACAATAACCTGAAATATGCAACTGTGTTTGCAAAATTTCTACTACAAACTGAATGTGATGCATTGCCTGCTTTATACTGAGTTGATCTTGAATAATGTTTGTAACACTTTAGCAATATAAATTTTATAACTGAGGCTTGAAATAACCGAAAGCAACAGAATGTTACAAGAAACTGGCACAGTACTCTGGAATAAAAAGAAAACAGCTGTTTGCAGGTACTTGATGTGTTAAAACCAAATTGGGAATTACCATGCATTAGCTAGTTAAGGTAAGACAAGTAAATAAAGATAATAATAATAATAATAATAGAATCTTTAATTGCAGTATGACCTACATACAATTATTCCTGCCGACCGGGCTAGTCGGGTGAGTAAAGTGCTTGCCTGGCAACCCAAAGGTCGCAGGTTCGAATCCCGCCTCAGGCTTGGATCAAAGTACTGCAAAAACATTGGGAGGTGCATTATGGCCACAGAAGCCAATGTGCCAACAACTACCAAAAAAAAAAAAAACAATTATTCCCAGTGGTTCCAGATGTTTACAATACATATTTACAAAATACAGACAATAGAGATATATGCATAAGGTAAGACATAGATGAAGGTAAGACAACTGTATAAGAGGTAAGATATATGGAATAAAACAAGTGATTATTCCAAAATGCAATAGGGGGCAGCCAGTTTCATATAGTTGGCTGCTGCATATTATAATTAGCACAAAGAAATCAAGATAACCTTGAAGTTTTGGTAAGATAAAGCTTACCTAAAGAACTTGATCTATGTGTGGTTTTGACTCCCTTTTCATAATTAATTCCCATTGATAAATGTGTACCTCCATTTTCTCCACTACTATGCAGCTCTGTTCCTTGTACTTCTTGTGTTGAGCGAATTTCACTTCTTCCTGAGATTTTATAATGTTCCAATACAGTCAGCATACTACCGAGCAGTGTAATTAGGAGGAGCAAACTTAACAGCACACTAAATGTTGATAAAATAAATAATTTTTTTTTACAAAAATAAAAATTAAAATAATATTTATTACTTACAGTAAATGTACTCTCTCTCAAAGCAATATACTGAATAAGCCAAAAATAATGCAATCACATGAAATAAAGATTTTTATAGGGTGATATAGGAGCATTTAAATATTTATCCCACCATATAAAATATTAACCTAATCAAGAAACATTTCTCTCCCCACTCAAATAGTTTCATGCACATGTTCACATAATCCCATGATTGTGATGCCAGACATTGTGACAGTTGGTATTAGTAAGGCCAAATGATTCAACTGCTGAGACTTGTCACAGACAATTCTTCTAGGCACGGCAGGCTATGGCTTGCCAGCTGGGAATCTAAGATGCAGAGGAACCAACATTCAAGTGAGCCAAGTGGACAATATTTAAATGAAGTCTGATTGTCTGGTTGTTCAACAACAACCAAATGCTCTGCTTGCACTTTCACAATCATGGAACTTTTATATCCCCCAACCATGGAACAATCATGGTTGGGGAATATATCAGTAATCCTGATATATCCCCCAACCAACATTCAAATTCTCCAAATACTAAAGGTGACCACCCAGGTGTAAACCAAAACAAGCAGGGGATGGGTGTGGTGTCCATATCACACTGAGGAATGCCACTCCCCCCATTTTTTGTCACCAGACAATACTAGTTAATCCTGTATAGCAAAATTTCAGCAATGCCCATCTTTTCCTTCATGCAGTATGAGTCATTCTTATACAGTCCTCAGAAATTAACTATCTGTGTATATTGTAAGTGTGTATTCTTTGATTTACTGTTCATAAAATGCTTCCAAAAACATTGCAATACAAGAACTGTATAACTATAAAGGTACAATACATCACCAATGCTAATAGACAATTTCTTTGAAATTTCTAAATTTATATATATAAAGATTTTCAGAGCAAAATCATTTTCTGATAAAGTGATAATCCAAATCATGGACTTCATGGAATCAAGTGAATCAAACAAATACCTATAACATGAAAGTAATACTCTTAAAGTGTGAAACTACTTTGGGTGAAATCACCACTTGCATTTATGACAGAAATAAATTTTTTCACATTGAGTTGGTTTCCAGTTAAAATCTATGGGCAAGAGGAAGAGCACATCATAAATTCTGCAGTAAATTTCTTATAACAAAAGGAATATAAAATGTTCTTGGGAGTTTTTTTTTTTCAAAAACAGCATAGTTTTTAAAAAAAGATGTGAAGGTTTGTGACATCACCTCCATTATCACAGAAAAAAAATTCAAAGCCAACATGAATACACTGAAATGCAGTTAATAAATGAATATGCTCCTAGTACATACTACAGGATGGTGTGGTGAGGTTGAGTATTTCAACACAAAAGCTGAAAACCAAATAGCATTCATGCACTTTACTGCATTCAATTTTTGAACAAGAGGATCATTGTGCTCCCACTGAAAAGTGACATCGAAAACTCAGTGCTAAGGCTTGGGCTTATGTTCAACTTAGAAACAAATACCATTATCTATGGTTCTTCTCAAGTTTGCTAATATCATAAATTGTGCAGCATCACCCAAATAGGTGAATCCACTATATATTTAGAAATCTGAGACAACTTTTAAACAGATTTTAACTTCCATTTAACTGACAGAACAGTTAAAGGCACACTATTATTCATTAAATATTTAAATTGAAGTTTTACTTTTGTACACTGCTTGATTGTTTACGTATAATGTATTACGTATAATGTATTATAGTATAATGTATTAAACAAAATACATTATTTAGAGTTTCCATTTGGCATAATAGAGACCACCTGCCAGCTGAATTGAGAAACCAGCAGCTTTGAAACAACTGTACTGGTGTTGTCTCAGATTTTTATATATAGTTGATTCATCTATACAGGTATTTATGCAATTAAAAAGATATTACCAACTGAGGCAGAACCATGAATAATGGCATCTGTCTCTAAGCCCAAGCTTTAGTGCCAAGTACTGGGTTTCTTTTTCAGTAAAAGTAGAATAATCTCCATGATCAAATATTGAATGCAGTAAGGTGTATATATTTTATTTGAAAACCCAAGACACAATCAACATGAATTCATAAAATAAAATTTATTAAAAATATATATATTAAAATGCTTGTTAATTTATAAGGCACTGCTTCCTGCATTTTGTCTCTAGGAAGAGAGGTGGTAGATGACTTTCATCAACCGGTGAAATACCACCACTTTGCTTATTGGAGGCTTGAAGTGGTGAAACCCATGTTTAGTCTCTAGAGCAAAGTTTCCGGCATCCCCCTCCCCCCATACTTCTCCTTCAACCCATGCACGGCACTAAGTGCTATAGGTTTTGATACCTTTCGTGTTTGGGGTTTTCATAAAAAAAAAAAAAAAAAAGATCTCAGCCAAAATGTGCATCATGTGGTAATGCAATTATTATTCACAATAAATGTGATGCTAACTTTATGTTAACAGGACATTATGACATTGCACATAATAAAAAGTTTGCCATTACACAAATGTACAGTAGTTTTGACTCTAAACTTGATCATGGAGTACTCATTTGCTAAGGTAACTAACATGCAACTGGTATGGAGTGAATACATGGGAAATGATGCAGTGGCTGCCAGGTGTTATGCACAAAAATAGTGTAGAAATGAGATCAAATTGAACATTTATTGTGATAGCAATTTCATTATCAGGAAGCAATACCCCATAAATCAACAGATATTTCATGTTTTTTTAATAAATTTTATATTATGAATTCATTACAGTTGTGTCATGTGTGTGCATTTTACATCATTTAGTGTATTTTACATCCTTCCACTGCAATCATGTCTGCTTTTCATGATTTTTTTCTAATACCAAAAAAAAAAAAAAAGTTACATCATGAAAACAATGCCATTTTTCTTAAAAATTATAACATTTAAAAAAAATCCTGAGAGTATTTCAATTTTTTTTATTTTCAGGAATCCACTGTATAATTTATAGACTGCAATGGTCAGTTTCTTTCTATATAAAATTGGAATCTCATAATGATAGAGAGCCAGTAAACATTACAAAATCACTCTTATGTCTAGGGGCATTGTGTTTCTATCAATGACATTAGACTGGTGATTTTCTTTCAGAAAGATCATCGCAAAGTACATATTCACTGTTGACCATTTCAATAAATCTCAATGTGTTTACACTCATAAATTTAATTTTAATTTAACTACCCAACTTCTTTAAATAGAAGCCATCTTCCCAACTTGGTTCCAGCAATAATAAATACATCTTTTAAAGAGAATGCTGTATCATTTAACAGAGCAAACATTAGCAGACAACAGTTTGCTGTGGTGATGTGTGCTTTCCATATGGGCAATGCTAGTTACAAATATTATTAAATAAATGTTATTAAAACTTGCAAAGAAAAGTTGAAAACCAGTTTCAAACAAATATATGTTCTGAATATTCCCCATATATAGAATAACATATTTCTATTTTTGCTATTCTATTCTATTCTGCTATTCTATTATTCCTATATTTCTAAGGAATGAAGAGAATGATTGCTCCATATTCATTAAGCTTTTTAGGCCTTTAAATTTTAATTTTAATGTCAACCCACATAATGTTTTCCTTGCTGGCAGAGGTATGGTGTTTGTAGACAGAAGTTGGGATGAGCGCTCAATATTAAGTCCGAGGGATCCGGAACACTACTGTTCTGACAGTAGGGAAGATGTTTCATATTTTTTATAAAATTTATATCGCCTTCACAAAGAATTGTTAGCACGTCAGACTAGGAGAGTTGGTTGGAAAAGAAGCATCCTATATCAAAAATAAAGGTAATCCCTGTTGATTTCATAATATACTAGAATATAGGAATTATCAAGCACTTAATAGCTCTCTATTATCATTTCTATTTTTGGTATTGAGCTGGTGGTATTTTTCTATTTTTTATCATTTAATAAACATTAGGTGTAATATTTATTAATTGATTACCTACAAAGGGATAATCAACATAACTCTCACGATGTTCCTCAGTTACACTGGAATGTGTAACATTATATTACCAAAATCCATGCAAATGCCAACAGTAAACATGCATCTGATTGCATACATAACAAACTGGCATTTTGATTAATCACAATCCTTTATCTTTAGCTGCATAAATTAAACAAACTTACATGTAGCCAATTGCAGGAGAATCCAATTTTAGACTTTTTGGGTGGCAAGTGGCAGAGTTCACGGTAAAATTATTACCCTGGAATGACAGTTGGATAACTACAAAAAAAAAAATAATAAAAAGATGGAGTGCATTAATTGATGACAAGATCCTTATGTAAATATAAAATATAACACAATATGAGAGATGCCAAGAGGTCTACACCTCTTGGCATCTCTCATATTGTGTGATTAACTTCACAACTGGGTCGTCATGTCTGCAATACCAGGGTACCTGCCCACCCACTGATGATCGGCCAATAGCCGTGAAACAGTGCTGTCTGGGTGGTGGTACTCAACTGAGAATAAGTAACAATAGTCTTCTCTATTAGTGAAGCGTTACTTATTTGAAGTAGTGCAATATCATGGCAACTCGTCGTGAAGGCAGAGCACAATATGAGAAAGAGCAAATGATGCCTACAACAACTACTTTGTAGTTTATTAAGAGTTATCTATGGTGTATCTAAACACCGATATTATATAAAAATTAATAGAAGTATTCAAAATGAGTCTTAAGTCCAAAAGAGCAGATGTATGATAAGACATTAGTATGATGATTTAGAATAAAAGTATAAGAGTATAAATTGAGCCATTAGGCAAATAAACCTATAAAGGCTATGATAGCCTCAGTTGGTTTACAGAATTATATCCTCTAAATAAAGAAATAATTAGTAATAAAATAATAATATAAGAAATAAAATAGGATACACTCACAAGGGCTGGCACCATTCGATATATTTCATTCCATATCATTCAATGTATCCTATTATCAATAATTAGCCTCATAATCATTATTTTTATTATTTTATTCGATTTTTTATCTTATTTTATTACTAATTATTCGTTTATTTATACGGTATAATGCAGTAAAACAACTCAAGCTATCTTAGACTTTATGGGTTCTTTTTGCCTAATGGCTCACTTTGTACTCTTATACTTTTATTCTAAATCACCATGCTAATGTCTTATTATACATCTCTTTTGACCTTAAGAATTACTTTGAATACTTCTATTGCACTTATACACTCCTACGGTAATAATTATTTTACAGACCGATGTAATGTTAAATCAACAATTTGATGGGATTAATCTGATCTGGTACGCTTTTCACACTGCTTTGGCAAATGAATCCTATGACAATAATGCATAAATATTCATATATTGAAAGCGTAAAGGAGAACGTTGTTACTATCAAATCTACGGCATAATGAGAAGTTAATAAGTTACAAATCAAGAATTAAATGGAAGTCTGTTCCACCAATCAATTACTCGCTGGCTAAAGGCAAACTTCAGCACATCTATCCTACAACTGTCTTTCCTCAATTTGAATTTATGCCCTCTTAGGTGATTATTCTGAGCAAGAGGAAGAATCCCATCAACATTGAGCATGCACAAACCATTCAAGGCTTTATGAACCTCAATCAGATCACCTCACAGGTGCCTAGTCTCTATACACCGTAATTTGCAAAACTTAAGCCTTTTTTCGTAAGAGCAACTCTTCATTCCATTCACTAATCTTGTTACCCTACTCTGTACTCATTCCAGCAGCTCGACATCCTTCTTAAAATGAGGCCTCCAGACACGTATACAGTACTCAAGGTGTGGCCTGACCATTGCCTTATACAAGGGGATAATCACCTCCTTATCCCTGCTAGAAAAATTCCTGTACATCATTGACAAGCTGCCATGAGCTGCTCCTGAAGACTGTCTGCACTGCTCAGAAAACTTCATATCTGCCTACACAATTACCTCCAGGTCCTTTTTCATTCTTTACCACTGTCAGTGTAGTACCAAACAGTTGATACGTTACTCTGGGGTTACTGCTTCCAATATGTAGTACTTTACATTTGTCATTTCATTTGCCACCTCTCTTTGGTGCCTCCATAGCCAGGTGGGAAGGAGCAGCAGTGCGTAGCACACGCTTCTTGATTAGACCGTGGTTCGAGCCCATCACCACCAAATACGGAGGATGCGGAAAGGTCAGGGAATGACCACCGCATATCCCGGAACAATATGGCCTTAGTTGCTAATGCTCCTAAAAACCGAATAACAGCCACCTCTCAGCCCATCTACTCAACTTTTCTAGATCCTGTTGCAGCAGCGTACTGTCATTAGCGTCCTTAACAACCCTGCCAACTTTCTTATCATCTGCAAACATGGACATTAACCTGATATACCATCATCAAAATCATTTATAAATACAGTAATACCCCGACTTACGCGAACTCGGAGTTACGCGGTTCTTGATTTTTTCGTTTGGGAAGACTGGCGCCCACTATCTTCAAGGTTGTTTTTCTTTAGGGGAAACACATTTCACCATAATATCGTAAAAACCAACACAATTCCAGCTATCGGTATGCAATTAGATCGAGTTTACTACCGGTTTATAACAGATTCCACTAGCAGAAATGCAACTGGATTTTTATTGTTTTATGGCAGTAATCCCTAGAAATGTGAGGTGTTAATAGTGTATCTCTGCCTTTATGGTGTTGTTTATTCAGTTGCTACATGCGCACAGCTTTGTTTATGCGTATCAAGCGTGCCTCCTCGTTTTGTAATTGTGCTTTATTCCCTAAAAATGAGTAAAATACTTAAAAGGTGTGAAAAGGAAGCCTACTGAAGACACTGCAGATTCAAAGAGAAAAAGAAAAGCAATTATCGATGAACAGAGGCGGAATGGGTCAAAAATTGTTACCCGGGAAAATTTATAGTGGCCTCATACTATGGTTTATGGCCAAAATCACACAGGCCCACCGCGGTTTCCCCGGTAAGGCTTATGGCCAGTCCGCCTCTGTCGATAGAGAAAAAATATGAAATTGTGAAACGCTTTGAGCGAAATGAAAGACCATGTGATATTGCACGTGCTACAGGCCTAAATGAGGCAAATGCATAAAGCACATGACAATTGCAAACTTGACAGAAGGTATCAGCTCAATTGAAAAGGGCTTAAAAAATTTAAAAACAGACTACAACAAAGAACGCGTTATAGCTACAAAGCAAGGAATGAAAAATTATTAGCTTGCTACGAAGAAATTCTGCGCGAAAAAAAGAAGTCTCTGTGTCGTCAGACGAATTTGTTTAGATTTTATGAAGCCATCAACATCGAAATAACGTTTTTGCATAAGTCATTTATTTTTTTAATACATATTTTGCATTAATATGTATAAAGCAATTTTATTAATATTTTTCTACTAAACTAGTGTTTTTGTTAGTCCTTGGTCCCAATTAAACAAAATTTATATGTATTTATATGCAAAGTTGTACCCCGACTTACGCAAATTCGACTTAAGCGATTTTCGTCGGACCCACCTATCGCGTAACTTCGGGGTATTACTGTACAGAAAACAACAATGGACCCAACAGTGAACTCTGAGGGACTCCACTTATAACATTAGTTCAAGAAGAGTAGTGTCCATTAATTACCACTCTCTGTCTTCTCCCACTCAACCATCCCTTTATCCAACGCAGCAAGTTACCTCCAATGCCACACTGCTCCAATTTGTGCAGCAGCCTTCCATGTGCAAAAGTATTAAAAGCCTTTCTAAGATCCAAATATATGATATCAAAGTTATTCCCTACATCAAGTTCTTTTGTGACCACATCATAGTATCCAATCAAATTGGTCAGACAAGGCTTCCCCTTAACAAAACCATGTTGTGTCCAAGCTATAACTGAAGTCTTGTCTAGATGATCCGACAGAGCTTCTTTAACCAGTGCCTCCATTAATTTCCCTGGAAGAGAAGTTAAACTAACAGGTTTTTCTAATTTTGTTGCCCTTTGATCCTCCTTTGTGAATTGGGGTTAAATTTGCACATCTCCAGTCCATGGGTACCTCCCCTGAGTCCAAGGAAGCTCTCAAAATTGTGGCTAAGAGTTTGCTTACTTCCTCTGCTGCCTCCTTTAATATAACTGGATAGATCCCATCCACCTTGGGTGGATGGGATCCACCAGCAGTTATTACAAAATCATCTAGCTCAATGCCAGAGTTTAATTCACCTCTGGCATTCCCCTCCCTGAATAACTTTTCATGTTTGAAGGTAGATGCAAAATACTGATTTAGTTTGTTAGCCACCTGAGCAGGATCATCAACAGTTGAACCATCAATATCCAGTCAAAAATCTGATTCATCCCTTTCCTTCTAGAGTTTAAATAGGTAAAGAACTCTGCTGTTTATCTTTGCATCCTTTGCCAAAGATTTCTCATAATCTGCCTTTGCCTGCCTAATCTCCTTTGTGACTTGGTTACAGTCCAGTTTATATCTATCATAGGCTTCCATGTCACCCATTAATTTATACGTATCCAGTGGTGAGCTATAGCGGGCTCGCATAGGCTCGTGAGAGCCCATTGTTTTATTTTTTTGAAAATTTGAAAGCCCATTGTTGAAATAATCATTTATTTTTCAAATGAAATCCTGAATGCAATTATTGAGTATCCAGAGCCGAAACTATGGTGTGGCAAGATGGGCCCCATTCCCAGCATTTTAATGGCACAATCAATTGGCTATGTATTTTAAAATTGCTTCATTTTTGATTTAATTACAGTCGGACTGTTGTTTAACGAACTTCTTTATAGCAATTTTTTTTATTCCCCTATGGTAATTACATTCAAAATAGTTTCCATTGAACGAAGAAAATTTCCACATAACGAACAGATTAGGATAGACAACGTTGTATGCTTTGTTCTCACCTGTGGTCGTTAGGTAATTAGAAAGTGCAAATTAAGGGTGAAAGGGATTACCGTTTTGCAATGTTAGTGATGTCTGTAAAACCTATGCAGTCACATACCGAGAAGTTGCACTAATCAATATGCTTACCATAGCAGTCAGAGGATTAAGAAGATTCCCAACATTGATAATAGCCTCTAGTCAACCTGTATTCTGGTTCCCCTTTACTCCGACAAACAGGCATATGTTTTTTGGAGAAGTGAGTGATCCATGCCTTCCACTAAATTTCTCCGTCTATGTTTACATGGTTACAGTAGATGAATATCTGCGTGATTCCGACTTTTTGCAATGTATTCAAAGAAGTGAAAGTAGCAACTAGAGGGGGGGAGATGAGGCAACTAAGATATATAAACTTTACGAAGATGAAATGTTGGCAGATTTTGAAACTTTGTTGATCCTTTCACTGTGTAGAAAATGTTCTAAAATATAATGGCATACAGGCAACAATTACAAAAAAAAAACTGTATTACCAATCTCCAAAAAACTAGCATGAATTAAGGATGATTGCTAAAGAGCTTGATCATTTCGGGAGGGATGTGGAGCTGCTGAAATGAGTGCGGGGGTGGGGGGTGGAGCAGATAGTTGCTCTTGCGAAGAAGGGCTTGGGTTTTGCAATTGCAGTGTCTGGAGGCTGGGCACCGGCGTGGTGATCTGATAGACGTGTGTGGGGCCTTGAATGGCTTGAGCATGCTCAGTGCTGATGGGATTCTTCCTCTTGCTCGGATGGTCGCCTGAGAGGGCATGGATTCGGATTGAGAAGGAATGGATGTGGGGTGGATGTGCGGAGGTTTGCCTTTGGCCGGCAGGTGGTTGGTTGGTGGAGCAGACTTCCATCCCTTGTTGTGGAGGTTGGTAGCCTAAATAAATTTAAGGCTCAGCTGGACAGGTATTTCGAGTGAACGGAGGGGTGAAATGAGAGTTTTTTTTTTTTTTTTTGGCTGATGCTGCATAAGCTTGCTTTCTTGCATCATATGCCTCTACTAATGCTAATGTGGAATCTATAAAGATCGGTCGTATGTTCGGGCCGCGATGTAGCTCGCAGATGGCGATTGCGGGTTGGAGGAATTATCCGCTTTGTGCAAACATTTTTTATCAGAAGTTAAATATTCGGGATTATTAATCCAACTTTTAATATTTCTTAACCATTTAGCACTGATCGATATCCTGCAAGAGCTCTGTTACCTTTCAGAAGCTTTACAGAATCACTCTGGTAAAAGCAGATAACTTAATTATTTGAACTGTCAATGCAATTGCTAATTTGAAAATTTCTGAAGGAAATTATTAAGCTAAAGTTGAGAGCATGTTTAAGTTGAAAGAATTTGAAGGAATCAAAATCGAAAGTAAAAAAAGGAAAAATTACCTCGTGTCAAGTTATTAAATGCATTATTTCATCCTTAAAGGATAAGTTATTAATGCAACAGGGTGATTTTAAATTAAAAAATAAAGAATACGATAACATTGAAAGAAATTTTAAACATATGCTTCCCAAAATCGTGGAATGTCAAAAAAACTTTCGTCTCGGTTACAAGACGGTGAAAACCAAATAAGAAATTTAAGTTTTCTGATAAAATATGAAATAAAAATTAATGATTTTAGAGATTTTGTCGAAGAAAGTTTATCTTTAAAATCGAGTGAAGTTCCATTTTCAATTAAGAAAGCCAGAAACCCCTTTGAAACCATTGTGATTAACAGTGCTGAAGCTGAGTGAGCTTTCAGCATAATGAATAATATTGTGACAAATGAAAGCGTTGCAGATTATGATGATCTAAATGGAAAACCATTGCTTCAATTTGATCCGGATCGTTACGTCAAATCATTCCTTTGTAATCATCCCTCAGCTACTGAACAAAGCAGAAGAATGATAACAAATACAGTATTAATAAAGAAGTAAATTGGCATTTTTAGAATAAATTTTTCTTGAATATTTGTGAAATATTTTTTCATGAAATCTGTGATTTTTTGTGTATTTTTTCTAGAAAGTTTGTTTTTTATGTAATATTTGTTTTTATATTGTGCAATGTTTTGTGACAGTTTTTATGTTATTTGTGATGTGGGAAATATTTCATGTTAATTTTTATTCGCATTATTAAAATTTTAACACGAAAAAATGTATCCATTATATTTCCCTAGTTGTTAAAAAAAAAAGACGAATAAAAAAGTTGTGCAGGTACTGAGCACGCGCGGTAGATGGTTTATGTGAAACATCCTTCGCGTTTCTTTTAGGAATTTTTATTATTATTATTATTATTATTATTATTATTATTATTAGCCATATGGTGCAAGGAAGCCTGAGGCTTATGCTGCACCAGCCAAAAAAACTAAAAAATTTCTGAACTAGCATTAGCATTAGCATTAGTAGAGGCATTTGATGCAAGAAAGCAAGCTTATGCAGCATCAGCCAAAAAAAATAAAGTAAAATAAATAAATAAAAAATAACCACTTCAACTTCACCCCTCTGTTCGTTCAAAATACCTGTCCAGCTGAGCCTTAAACTTATTTAGGCTATCAACCTCCACTACAAGGGATGGAAGTCTGTTCCACCAACCAACCACCCGCAGGCTAAAGGCAAATTTCCGCACGTCTATCCTACATCTGTCTTTCCTCAATTTGAATTTATGCCCTCTCAGGTGATTTTTCTGAGCTAGAGGAAGAATCCCATCAGCATTGAGCATGCTTAAACCATTCAAGGCTTTATACACCTCTATCAGATCACTGTACTCGTTCCAGCAGCTCTACATCCTTCCTGAAATGAGGCCTCCAGACCTGTATACAGTACTCTAGGTGTGGCCTGACCATTGCCTTATACAATGGAATAATCACCTCCTTATCCCTGCTGGAAAAATTCCTGTATATCATTGACAATGCTCCATGAGCTACTCTTGCAGCCCGTCTGCACTGCTCAGAGAACTTCATATCTGCCTGCACAACCACCCCCAAGTCCCTTTCATTCTCTACCACTGTCAGTGTAGTACCACAGAGTTGATACGTTGCTCTGGGGTTGCTGTTTCCCATGTGTAGTACTTTACATTTGTCAATGTTAAACTTCATTTGCCACCTCTCAGCCCATCTGCTCAACCTTTCCAGATCCTGTTGCAGCAGCATAGTGTCAGTAGTGTCCTTGACAACCCTGCCAACCTTTGTATCATCTGCAAACTGGGACATTAAGCTTGATATACCATCAATATCATTTATAAATACAGAAAACAATAATGGACCCAACACTGAGCCCTGAGGGACTCCACTAATAACATTAGTCCACGATAAGCAGTGTCCATTGATTACCACTCTCTGTCTTCTCCCCCTCAACCACCCCTTTATCCATAGCAGCAATTTGCCTCCAATGTCACACTGCTCCAATTTATGTAGCAGTCTTCCATGTGCAACAGTATCAAAAGCCTTTCTAAGATCCAAGTATATAATATCAAAGTTATTCCCTGCATCCAGTTCTTTTGTGACTGCATCATATTATCCAATCAAATTGGTCAGGCAAGACTTCCCCTTAACAAAACCATGCTGTGTCTGAGCTATAACGGAAGTCTTGTCTAAATGATCCTGCAGTGCTTCTTTAACCAGTGCCTCCATTAATTTTCCTGGAACAGAAGTTAAACTCACAGGTCTATAATTACTTGTGTCAGCCTTTGATCCTCCTTTGTGAATTGGGGTCACATTTGCACATTTCCAGTCTATGGGTACCTCCCCTGAGTCCAAGGAAGCTCTCATAATTATGGCTAAGGGTTTGCTTACTTCCTTTGCTGCCTCCTTTAATATAACTGGATAGATCCCATCCACCCCGGGTGCCTTTCTTGTGTTTATCTTCAACAGTTTCTCCTGCACTTTACTCCCAGTTATTTTAAGATTCTGTAGCTTACTGCTAGAATTGAATACACCTCTGGCATTCCCCTCGCTGAATAACTCCTCGTGTGTGAATGTCGATGCAAAATATTCATTTAGTTTGTTAGCTACCTGAGCAGGATCATCAACAGTTGACCCATCAATATCAAGTGGACCAATCTGATTCATCCCCTTCCTTCTAGAGTTTACATAAGTAAAGAACTCTTTGCTGTTTTTCTTTGCATCCCTTGCCAAGGATTTCTCATAATCTGCCTTCGCCTGCCTAACCTCCTTTGTAACTTGGTTGCATATCAACTTGTATCTATCATAGGCTTCTGTGTCATGTGTTAATTTGTAAGTATCCCATGCATTTTTCTTCTCTGCCATATGCCTCATTAGTTCATCTGACATCCATTTTGGCTTAAACCTTGAACAATATTTCTTAGTTGGTATGTATAGCTTAGTAGCTTCCAAGATAGGTTCTTTGAATGCTTCCCATTTTGAATTTGCTGTTGGTAACATCATCAGTTGGTCCCACTGTATAGAATTTAAATACTGTCTCAGTCCATCGTAGTCGCCTTTACGGAAGCAATAACCCTTCCCTTTACCCCTAATGGTAGTTACGTCTTTGAGTAAATCCCACTTCAGCACACTGTGATCACTGCCACCTAGTGGTTCATTTATCTGCAGATTCTTAATGCATGAAAAATCACTGCTGATAATCAAATCAAGAGTATTACTCCCTCTAGTTGCCTCCCGAACATGCTGATGTAGAAAACAATCATCCAATAAATCCACAAAAGCCCTGCTAGTGTTTGAGTGACCAGCCCCCAAATTCCAGTCAATATCTGGGAAATTAAAATCTCCCATTATAAGACTCTCTGATTTACTGGCCCACTCTATTTCCCTGTACAGTTTCTTATTATACTCATCAGAGTCATTAGGCCTATAGCACACTCCTACTCTCAATTTTGATCTCCCAATGATTATGTCACACCAAACTGACTCAATGCTGCACTGTCCAGCGATGTCGACTGCCTTCACTTCCTTGGTTTTTATGTGTTTCTTAACTAATAGCATAACCCCTCCCCCTTCCTATCCTGTCTGTCCTTTCTGTAGACTTTGTACTCCCCAAATTCCAGTTCTACATCCCTTATTTCTGTGTGACACCACGTCTCTGATATCCCAACAATATCTGCCTTTGATGTTTTGAGCAATACCTCAAATTCATCAAATTTATTTACTAAACTCCTAGCATTGGTGTACACGCAAGTATACCTGCACCTGTTTCTATTCTTAGCTACCCTAACACAACCCATGTGTTTACTTGTACCGCAATGGCTCCCAGCAGTCTCTGAAATACCATGCATCTTGTTTTTCAGGCTTCTGCTCATTCTAATAGAAGCAGTGCAAGAGTCTCTTTCACCTCTGCCAGTGGCTACTGTCAATCTATTAGTCTTTGTCTCCCCCCAAGCTAGCAGTTTTCCGACCCACCTAACACTGCCCCGATAGCCAGAGAGAGAGAGAGAGAGAGAGAGAAAAATAAAGGGAATCACCAAGGAAGAGAAGAATGATGATATCCAGCTCAGGACCCTGGGTGTGCCAAGCCCACACTCACCAGATGTGAGCCCTTGATATTGATTACGAAATAAAAGAGCTTTTTTTATTGTAATTATTTTATTGATCATTCACAGATTTTCATAATTTCTGGAAGACAAGATACAATGGATTTATGATAATTATAGTAAAAGTTGTATGCTTGCAAGTGCAACGTATCTAAATATCTCTTAAAACAGCACCGATTTATGTACACGATTGTGTATTTGAAGCAATATATGCAGCTGTTGGGGAACCTAACGATGGAATGTAACGAAAATGTGTGACGTAAAAAAAAGAAAGTGATTACAAATATCTGTATTGTTATAATCATACTTACTGCAGTAGTAACTTCAGGAAGCATAATTGTGATGTCATACTATTCAAAAATTCTAAAAAGTTAGAACTCCAGACATTGTCGTATTCAGTTATCATCGTAAGGCGAGGTATGACTCCCATTTGGGTATGACTCCCGATGAATCTCCCATTTGGGAGATTCATCGTTCGAGGTTAGCCTGTGCGGACAAAGCTCCTTGAAGCTCTTGGAACAGAGAAGTTTTTCCTGATTTATTTTCTGATTTATTAGCTTAAATTGTCAAATTAATTTATTTTCTAGAGTAGCTTTATATTCCTAGTTACGATACTTAGTTTAAAGTTTAACTTAGACAGAGATTTTGTAGGTATTACTTAGTATCGGTAACGGTATCAAATCCACGTGTTGCAAATTGAACGAGAGGTCTTTTTTTTTTTTTTAACCAAATTTAGTCGATTTATTAACCAATTGTTATATCAAATTATCTTCTATAAGTAGATTATAGACCTAGTCAGGATCCTTAGTTTATTCTAAATTGAGATAGCGAGATTTGGAAGCTCATCAATACTTACGAGTCCGTAGAAGTACCGTTCGAGAATTCCCGCCATTTTTACACGATAGCATAAGCTTAGTGTAGTATAGTGCATATTATAATATTGTCAATTAATCAGTAAATCTATTAATCTTGATAAACTTTATTGTCAATTAAATTGTATTTTTAACTCTATATATATATAACGACTTAATCGTAACAAATAATTAATACATAACTATAGTGGTACACGTGATACGGAAGTTGTATAAAGGGAACTCGTAGAAAACACTAGATACCAAAAAAAATATATATAACATAACTGTTTTGGGATATAACTTAAGGATTTAATTTTTGTTTGGAAATTTTATTGAATTAAATCGGAATCATGACTCTGACCAGGGCAGCAAAGCAAAAGGCTCAAGCTAATGGGAGTGCTGTGGTTCAGGGGAGTACTGAGGGGGGCAGTTGCCCTCTGAATCACAGTCTTTTAAAATGCACTGTTTGCTTGATGTTTGCGGAGCAGTCGGGTACGGGACATGATACTGCCAAGGGGGATGTCTTTGTGTGTGCACGATGTAAGGAGTGTAAGGAAATCAGGCGACAACTCAGCGTTGTTATGGGCCTTTATGAGAGCTTGAAGGACAGGGTGGATGCCCTCGAAGGAAATAAATTGAGGGGCCCATCAAGCTCTCAGCTGCCCACATCAACGCCAGAGCTTGCACTTGGTCATCAGGCAACACAGAGCCAGCCCCCTAGGCAGAATGTGCTGGTCCCAAAGGAACTAGTAGTTGTTGGTGACTCTATTGTCAGGGAAACGGGGAACATGCTTTGTAAAAAGGATAGGTGGAATAGGACCAGGGTATGTCTGCCAGGGGCAAAGGTTGATGACGTTGTAGAGCGGATATCATCTTTTAAGGGCACAAAAGGTGATATAGTTGTACACGTTGGCACTAATGATATTAAGAGTAGGAGACCGGCGGAATTACTTAGCAAGTACAGGTCACTGTTGAAAAAAAGCCGTGAATTAGGGTTGAATTTGAAAGTGTCTGCAATTCTGCCCAGACACGATAGGAGGGAGTATATGATGAGAGCCTTGTCGATCAATTCGGCCCTGGAGGGATTGTGCAAGGCTCAAGGGGTAGAATTTTTTTCAGCCTGGACTGTACTTGTTAACAGGAGAGATTGCTTCTACAGGGATAGGATACACTTAAATAGAAAGGTTGCAAGAATTTTTGCGGATGCTGTCGAGGCAGTGTTAGGTGGGTTGGAAAACTGCTAGTTGGGGGGGATACAAGGACTAATAGATTAACAGTAGCCACTGGCAGAGGTGGAAGTGATTCTTGCACTGCTTCTATTGAAATGAGCAGAAGTCTGAAAAACAAGATGCAGGATATTTCAGAGACTGCTGGGAGTCATTGCGGTACAAGTAAACACATGGGTTGTGTTAGGGTAGCTAAGAATAGAAACAGGTGCATGTATACCTGCGTGTACACCAATGCTAGGAGTTTGGTAAATAAATTTGATGAATTTGAGGTATTGCTCAAAACATCAAAGGCAGATATTGTTGGGATATCAGACACGTGGTGTCACACAGATATAAGTAATGCGGAACTGGAATTTGGGGAATACAATGTGTATAGAAAGGATAGACAGGACAGGAGGGGAGGAGGGGTTATGCTATTAATTAAGAAACACATAAAGTCCAAGGAAGTGAAGCCAGTTGACATCGATGGACAGGGCAGTGTCGAGTCAGTTTGGTGTGACATAAGCATAGGGAAATCAAAATTGAGAGTAGGAGTGTGCTATAGGCCTAATGACTCTGATGAGTATAATAAGATATTGTACAAGGAAATAGAGTGGGCCAGTAAATCAGAGAGTCTTATAATGGGGGATTTTAATTTCCCAGATATTGACTGGAATTTGTGGGTTGGTCACTCGCACACTAGCAAGGCTTTTGTGGATTTATTGGATGATTGTTTTCTACATCAGCATGTTCGTGAGGCAACAAGAGGGAGCAATACTCTTGATCTGATTATCAGTAGTGATTCTTCATGCATTAAGAATCTGCAGGTAAATGAACCACTAGGTGGCAGTGATCACAGTGTGTTGAAGTGGGATTTACTCAAGGAGGTAACTACCATCAGAGGTAAAGGGAAGGGTTTTTGTTTTCGTAAAGGCGACTATGATGGTCTGAGACAGTATTTAAATTCTATACAGTGGGACCAACTGATGATGTTACCAACAGCAAACTTAAAATGGGAGGCATTCAAGGAACTAATCTTGGAGGCTACCAGGCTTTACATACCAACTAAGAAATATTGTTCAAGGTTTAGGCCTAAATGGTTGTCAGATGAACTAATGAGACATGTGGCAGAGAAGAAAAATGCATGGGATACATACAAATTAATGGGTGACATGGAAGCCTATGATAGATATAAGTTGGTCTGTAACCAAGTCACAAAGGAGATTAGGCAGGCAAAGGCAGACTACAAAAAATCCTTGGCAAAGGATGCAAAGAAAAACAGAAAAGAGTTCTTTACATATTTAAACTCAAGAAGGAAAGGGATGAATCAGATTGGTCCACTGGATATTGATGGTTCAACAGTTGAGGATCCTGCTCAGGTGGCTAACAATTTAAACGAGTATTTTGCATCTACATTCACGCATGAGGAGTTATTCAGGAAGGAGAATGATGTAGGTAAAGTAAACATTGGCAGTGAGCTGGATGATTTTGTAATAACTGAGAGGAAAGTGGAGGAGAGATTGTTGAGGATAAACATAAAAAAGGCACCTGGGGTGGATGGGATCTATCCAGTTATATTAAAGGAGGCAGCAAAGGAAGTAAGCAAGCCCCTAGCCATAATTATGAGAGCTTCTTTGGACTCAGGGGAGGTACCCATAGACTGGAGATGTGCAAATGTAACCCCAATTCACAAAGGAGGATCAAAGGCTGACACAAGTAATTATAGACCTGTTAGTTTAACTTCTGTTCCAGGTAAATTAATGGAGGCACTGGTTAAAGAAGCACTGCAGGATCATCTAGACAAGAATTCAGTTATAGCTCAGACGCAGCATGGTTTTGTTAAGGGCAGGTCTTGCCTGACCAATTTGATTGGATACTATGATGTAGTCACAAAAGAACTGGATGCAGGGAATAACTTTGATATTATATATTTGGATCTTAGAAAGGCTTTTGATACTGTTGCACATGGAAGACTGCTGCACAAATTGGAGCAGTGTGGCATTGGAGGCAAATTGCTGCTTTGGATAAGGGGATGGTTGAGTGGCAGAAGACAGAGAGTGGTAATCAATGGACACTGCTCAACGTGGACTAATGTTATTAGTGGAGTTCCTCAGGGTTCAGTGTTGGGTCCGTTGTTGTTTTCGGTGTTTATGAATGATATTGATGATGGGATATCAAGTTTAATGTCCAAGTTTGCAGATGATACAAAGGTTGGCAGGGTTGTTAAGGACACTACTGACGCTATGCTGCTGCAACAGGATCTGGAAAGGTTGAACAGATGGGCTGAGAGGTGGCAAATGAAGTTTAACATTGACAAATGTAAAGTACTATATATGGGAAACAGTAACCCCAGAGCAACGTATCAACTCTGCGGTACTACACTGACAGTGGTGGAGAATGAAAAGGACCTGGGGATAATTGTGCAGGCAGATATGAAGTTCTCTGAGCAGTGCAGTCGAGCTGCAAGTGTAGCTCATGGTGTCTTGTCAATGATAAAGAGGAATTTTTCTAGCAGGGATAAGGAGGTGATTATTCCCTTGTATAAGGCAATGGTTAGGCCACAGCTTGAGTACTGTATACAGGTTTGGAGGCCTCATTTCAGGAAGGATGTGGAGCTGCTGGAACGGGTACAGAGAAGGGCAACAAGATTAGTGAATGGAACAAAGGGTTGCTCTTACGAAGAAAGGCTTAAGTTTTGCAAATTACAGAGTCTGGAGACTAGGCACCGGAGAGGTGATCTGATACAGGTGTATAAGGCTTTGAATGGTTTGAGCATGCTCAATGCCAATGGGATTCTTCATCTTGCTCAGAATAATCAGCTCAGAGGGCATAAATTCAAATTGATGAAGGACGGATGTCGGATAGATGTGCGGAAATTTGCCTTTGGCCAGCGGGTGGTTGGTTGGTGGAACCGACTTCCATCACTTGTTGTTGAAGTTGATAGCGTAAACAAATTTAAAGCTCAACTGGACAGGTATTTCGAACGAATGGAGGGGTGAAATGGGAGTGGTGTGTGTTTTTTTTTTTTTTTTTTTTTTTTTTTGGCTGATGCTGAATAAGCTTGCTTTCTTGCATCATATGCCTCTACTAATGCTAATGCTAATGCTAATGACAACCAGGTTCTTAAGTTTTTTTTTTTTTTTTTGATAGACCTAGAAACGTTTTACACATTCACTTATATGCATGGTTAAGGGGGGTAATAAGCCACATCTGTCCACCCCACCCTCCTAAACCAACCACTGGCTCAAGATATCATACCGGTCACGAAAAATGCATCACGCACTCTAATCACACTATTAGTAGAGCGAGAGTGGGAAGCGCCTCTAGTGGAAGCCGCTGATGACATCACTTCCAAGACCGATCAAATTTACTCGGTAGAAAGTCGGAGCCCATTCTTAAAATATTCACAGCTCACCACTGTATGTACCCCATGCATTTTTCTTCTCTGCCACATGTCTCATTAGTTCATTTTACATCCATTTAGGCCTAAACCTTGAACAATATTCCTTAGTTGGTATATAAAGCCTAGTAGCTTCCAAGATTAATTCTTTGAATGCTTTCCATTTTGAATTTGCTGTTGGTAACATCATCAGTTGGTCACACAGTATACAATTTAAATACTGTCTCAGACCTCTGTAGTCGCCTTTACGAAAGCAAAAACCCTTCCCTTTACCACTGATGATAGTTACCTCTTTGAGTAAATCCCACTTGAGCACACTGTAATCACTGACACCTAGTGGTACTTTATCTGCAGATTCTTAATGCATGAAGAATCATTACTGATAATCAGATCAAGAATATTACTCCCTCTAGTTGCCTCCCGAACATGCTGATGCAGAAAACAATCATCCAATAAATCCACAAAAGCCTTGCTAGTGTGTGTGACCAACCCACCAATTTCCAGTCAATATCTGGGAAATTAAAATCCCCCATTATAAGACTCTCTGATTTACTGGCCCACTCTATTTCCCTGTACAGTTTTATATTATACTCATCAGAGTCATTAGGCCTATAACACACTCCTACTGTCAATTTTAATCTCCCAGTACTTATGTCACACCAAACTGACTCGACACTACACTGTTCAGTGATGTCGACTGGCTGCACTTCCTTGGATTTTATGTTTCTTAACTAATAGCATAACCCTCCTCCCTTTGTATCCTGTCTATTCTTGTACTCCCCAAATTCCATTTCTGCATTCCTTATATCTGTGTGACACCACATCTCTGATACCCAACAATATCTGCCTTTGATGTTTTGACCAACACCTCAAATTCATCAAATTTATTTACCAAACTCCTAGCACATGCAAGTGTACATGCACTTGTTCCTATTCTTACATACTCTAATACAACCTATGTGTTTACTTGTACCGCAATGACTCCCAGCAGTCTCTGAAATACCCTGCATCTTGTTTTCCTGGCTGCTGCTCATCCCAATAGAAGCAGTGCAAGAATCACTTTTGCCTCTGCCAGTGGCTACTATTAATCTATTAGTCCTTGTATCCCCCAAGCTAGCAGTTTTCCAATCCACCTAACACTGCCTTGATAGCATCAGCAAATATTCTTGCACCTTTTCTATTTAAGTGTATCCCATCCCATCCCTGTAGAAGCAGTCTCTCCTGTTAACAAGCACAGACCAAGCTGAGAAAAATTCTACCCCTTGCACAATCTCTCCAGGGCTGAATTGATCAAAAAGCTCTCATCATATACTCTCTCCTATTGTTGTTGGGCAGAATTACAGCCACTTTCAAATTCAACCCTAATCCACGGTTTTTTTTTAACAGTGACCTGTACTTGTTAAGTAATTCTGCCGGTCTCCTACTCTTAATATCATTATTGTCAATGGGTACAACAATATCACCTTTTGTGCCCTTAAAAGATGATGTCTTCTCTACAATGTCATTAACCTTTGCCCCTGGCAGACATACCTTGGTCCTGTTCCACCTATCCTTTTTTACACAATATATTCCCCGTTTCTGTGACAATAGAGTTACCGACAACTACTAGATAAATAATTGCAAAATTAGATTATCTTACCTTGTAATCTTACCTAAAAAGGAAAAAAAAATGTTTTTTTTTTTATTCCAACTTGACCACTAGGTCAGAGGAGTTTACAACTAATCATTGTGAAAACAAATACATCATTAACTGTACTTAATGGTCATATGGGCTTGAAACACAGTCAATTTAAATATGTTATGTGCTACCCAGTTCCTTTTTTTTTTTTTCCTTAGTATCCAATTTATTTATTATAACAGTAATCAAAGTTACCCTCACAGTATGATTAAAAGTATGCAAAGTTCATGCTTACTGGTCTCCACTGATTTCATATAATTTACATGTGTAATCTAAATTTAAATTGATTTAAATTAGATATATTTAAGAAATTCCAATCCTCTTTTTTTATTCTTATCTGTACAGCTTGGCAGTAAAAGTGAAGTGCAAAAGGGATCTTAAAATATAGAAATTTTAGTTAAGAAAATTTATCGGGATAAAGGTTTACAATTGCATTGTTATTTCTGTAACTCGCGTCTGAACACAGATAAATTGTACTTAACAAATAATCATGGTTAATTAATGCTTTACTGCTATTTCAACATTATTTCTTGAAGATACCACAAAATATCCTTAATGGTGACTTACCTGTGAGATTCAGTAAAGTTTTGATTTCATTAAATGCAGCATTTAGAGGGCAAGTATCTGGTATACAAATTCCAACTGTAGCTGGGATAGACTGAAACAAAGGGCCGCTTTAGAAAATTTAAGTAAATGAATGAGCAAAAGCAATTTAGAGAATCTGTTAAATTATGAATGACCAAATAGAAGAATTAAATATTCTGTACTCTTAAAATATGGAAATGTTAATTTAATGAGTCACCACATAACAAAACTATTGTAATTCTGCATTACTTCTTTAAACAGAAAATGTTTTTTTTTTTTCTTTCACTATGGTAGGATCATTTTACTATATTAAAAATGAACATAACTATAATACTCATATAAAAACTTTATTACTATTTTTCATTAAATAATCTGTTAAAAGCTTTAAAAAAATTAATTTTACCTATATGTCTACATGGAAAAGTGTTATCATTTAGTTTTTAATTAACTACAAATGAATCTGTTACATTCACTGATTTTCAGTTTAACTGAACTTACTAACAAATTTTTATTAACATTTCAACTGAACTGTTGAATCCTTGGAACTTATTTTTAAGAATTGTGGGACTCTTTCAGCCATGAATATTACATTTAAGCACCTATTATATAATTTTGGTGTAAATACACCCTAGTTTACCCATAATTTTAACTACATAAATAGAGTAAAGGCATCGTTTGATTTTATATAATATTGTGGCTACCTTCACAATGAGATACCAGGTATTGCACTATTTCGAATAAAAAATGCTTCTCTAATAGAGGAGACTACTGTTATTTATTCTCAGTGGGCACCACCACCCAGATGGCACCGTTTTGGAGCTGGTTGGCTCACTCATCAGTGGGCCGGCAGGTACCCTGGTAATGCTTCACGGTTGCAAAGTTAATTCCACAATATGAGAGATGCCAAATGGTGTAGGTAATAATAATAGTTTGAAAACTAAATGAGCAAGGCAAATTATATAGTTAATTTCAATCCATAAAATATTATGCACAACCACCCGGATGGCTCCGAAACAGTGCCATCCGGGTGGTTGTGCCCACTGAGAATAAATAACAGTAGTCTCCTCTATTAGAGAAGCATTGTTTATTCAAAGTAGTGCAATACCTGGTCAAAAAGGTCAAGTGCAGCCATTATCAACCCACTGCAGGATGGAAGCCTCCTCAACAATTCATGCTGAGGGAAATGGACCATAATCTGCCACGCTGGTCCAGTGCGGGTTGGCAGATCCACCATATTCAGCAGTCAGGGATTTGAACCCCGCTCTACTCAAAGAGTGTGTGTGCTACTGCACTCCCGCCCCTGACCACTCGGCTACGGAGGCCTTCAATACCTGGTATCTCGTTGTGAAGGTAGTCACAATATGAGATAAAAATCAAATGATGCCTTTACACTACTTATGTAGTTAAACTTATGGGTAAACTATGGTGTATTTACACCAAAATTATATAGTTAATTTCAACCCATAACATAATTATGCCTTGTGCATTTAGTCTTCAAAAAATTAAAGCACCTACATATTTCACAAGTTCTGACTTGATTCAAAAAAATCATTAGTCCTGAAACATTTTTACCTATTAAATTAAATCATCAGAACATATTAATACATTATAGCATAATAATAACGTAACACAATATAATAATATAACATAACAAATTGCAAGTATTAGTGATTATAAATTAATTATTTAGTGAAAAATTAATAAAAGTCGTAAAAGTTTGGGCTGAAATTCAAAACTTTATTAAACTTACCACAAAAGTTGTTTGAAGACTTATGGGAAGTGTACAGTACTGTCCATCAAAGCCATTAATGTTCATTTGTGGGTGTTTAGATACATGAATTTTAAGACATTCATCATAGCTGCCAATCCAGAAAATATTACCATTCAAAACACCAGATGGGAATTTTCCAGTAGCGTCAAACACTGCAATAAATTACAGTATATAAAATCACACATCATCTGTATACTGAAAGATTTTATTAAGCATAAACTGTTATGTTCATTAGAATGCATCGCAAACAATTTCTATTTCACATGTGAAATAGAAATTTCACATGTGAAATAGAATAGTGTAGTGGTTTCTTATTTCACATGTGAAATAAGAAACCACTACACTGACAGTGGTAGAGAATGAAAGGGACCTGGGGGTGGTTGTGCAGGCAGATATGAAGTTCTCTGAGCAGTGCAGACGGGCTGCAAGAGTAGCTCATGGTGTATTGTCAATGATATATAGGAATTTTTCTAGCAGGGATAAGGAGGTGATTATTCCCTTGTATAAGGCAATGGTCAGGCCACACCTAGAGTACTGTATACAGGCCTGGAGGCCTCATTTCAAGAAGGATGTAGAGCTGCTGGAACGAGTACAGAGAAGGGCAACTAGATTGGTGAATGGGACAAAGGGGTGCTCTTACGAAGAAAGGCTTAAGTTTTGCGAATTACAGTGTCTGGAAACTAGGCACCAGCGAGGTGATCTGATAGAGGTGTACAAAGCCTTGAATGGTTTGAGCATGCTCAATGCTAATGGGATTCTTCCTCTTGCTCAGAATAATCACCTGAGAGGGCATAAATATAAATTCAAATTGAGGAAAGACAGATGTAGGATAGATGTGCGGAAATTTGCCTTTAGCCAGCGGGTGGTTGGTAGGTGGAACAGACTTCCATCCCTTGTCGTGGAAGTTGATAGCCTAAATAAGTTTAAGGCTCAGCTGGACAGGTATTTTGAACGAACAGAGGGGTGAAGTGGAAGTGGTTATTTTTATTTATTTATGTTACTTTTTTTTTTTTTGGCTGATGCTGCATAAGCTTGCTTTCTTGCATCAAATGCCTCTACTAATGCTAATGCTAATGCTAATGTGACCAAAGCACTGAATACGCCATCTTCTGAATTTGTCCTATAATCATAGTTGTGGTGCCTTTAAATCCAATCTTAAAGATATTAACCTTGAATTTTTTTTTTTTTTTAGTTCAAGAAGAGTTTAACATTAGCAGAGGAATATGATGCAAGAAAGCAAGCTTATACAGCATCAGCCAAAAAAAAAAAAAAAAAAATCCCATTTCTCACATCTATTCACTTAAAAATTTGTCCGGTTCTTCCATGAACTTATTTAAGCTATAAACTTCCACAACAACAGATGAAAGTTTCTTCCAGCAATCCTTTTCCCACCTCCTTTTCCCAAATATCAAAATTCCTGTATATCATTGACAACACCCCATGACCTGCTCTGGGTGTCTGTCTGCACTGCTCAGAAAACTTCATATCTGACTGCACAATTACCCCCAGGTCTTTTTCATTCTCCACTACCCTGAGTGTAACATCATCCAGTTGGTATATTTCTATGGGGTTACTTCTAACTATATGTAATACTTTGCATTTGTCAATGTTAAACTTCAGTTGCCACTTCTCAGCTCATCTGTCCGAATTTCTAGATCCTGTTGCAGTAGCACACTGCCACCATTACTGTCATTAACAACCCTGCTAACCTTTGTATCATCTGCAAACTTGGACATTAAGCCTGATATACTTTCATCAATATCACCGAAAAATACAGAAGAAAAAAAAATGGTCCCAACACCGAACCCTGGAAGACTCCACTAATAACATTTGTCCATGAAGATCCTTTGATTACCATCTTTATCTTCTCCCACTCATCCACCCTTTCATTCATTGTAAAAAACTTGTCCTTAGTGATATACTGCTCCAATTTGTAGAGTAGTCTTCTGTGTGCAACTGTATCAAAACCTTTCATGAAATCCAAGTACGTGTATATGATATTCAAAATTATTTTTTGCATCCAGTTTCTTTGTGATCACATTTGGTCAGACAAGAGTTCCCCTTTACAAACCCCTGCTGTGTATGAATTATTACTGTGGACTCACTTATATTTACCATAGGCTTCTGTGTTGCCTGATAATTTATATGTAGCCCATGCATTAAATGTGGATGGGGGGGGGTTGACTACCCATAACATTTGTCCATCCACCCATAAATAATATTTTCTACTCCTTTCTTAAATTTATTTAAAATACTCAAAATTCTGGGATGTACAACACCGGATAGAAGTTTCTGTCTCAATCGTCATTTTCCTTCTCTGTCTGAGAGAGAGATTTTCACATATCTATCTTAAAATCCACCCTTTTCCATTTTAAATTTATTTTCCCTTATGCATATCATCTAAGAAAGAGTAAAGATGCTATCGGCATTTTGTTTACCTAATCCATTTCAAGCATTACACTGCTGTAGAAAACAGTCATCTTAAATAGAAGGGGTGCAAGAATATTTACTGATGCTATTACTACCTTGATAGCATCAGCAAATATTCTTGCACCCCTTCTATTTAAGTATATCCCATCCCTGCAAAAACAGTCTCTCCTGTTAACAAGCACATACCATGCTGGAAAAAATTCTACCCCCATGAGTCTTGCACATTCTCTCCAGGGCCAAACTGATTGACAAGTCTCTCAACATGTATTCCTCCTGACGTGTCCAGGTAGAATTGCAGATACTTTCAAATTCAATTGATAACTCATGACTTTTTCCTACCTTTTTCTTGTACTTGTTTAGTAAATCCTCAGATCTCCTACTCTTAATATTAATGGTACCAATGTGTACAATAATATCAACTTTTGTACCCTTCAAGGCCATCTTCTCTACAATGTCATCTACTTTTACCCCTGGCAGACATACCCTGGTCCTATTCCATCTATCCCTCTTACACAACATATTTCTCATTTCCCTCACAATAGAGTCAATGACAATAACTACCTCCTGTGGGACCAGCACATTCTGCCATGAGGATTGCTGCTGTGATGCCTGACATGCAAGTGTGAGCTCTGGTGTGGAGTTAGGCAGCTGAGAGCTTGATGGGCCCCATTTTATTTCCTTTGGAAGCATTCACCCTATTCTTCAAACTCTCATAAGCACCCATCAGAAATCTGAGTTGGCACCTTATTTCTTCACACTCTCTCTCTCTCTCTCTCCATCTATCAGTGTGTGGGTTCGATGGCGAGAGTTGGCACCTTATTTCTTCACACTCTCTCCATCGAACACACACACTGATATCCTCTTTAGCTGCATCATATTCTGTTTCAGAAAGACCTGCTTGACGTAGCCGAGTGGTCAAGAGCAAGAGTGCATAGCACGCATTCCTTGAGTGGACCGGGGTTCAAGCCCGTGACTACTAAATACGATAAATACTTGTATTGACGATTTATTGTAAACTCTACTGACTTGGTTGTCGTGCCGGAGTATAAACAGAAAATTTATTTATTTAAAATTGCACAAGTTGCATACTTAGTGAATAACATTGAAAGGAATAACATAGGGAGGAATAACACTGAAAATCATGGGGAGACACAATGTTTTGAGGGGAGAGCTAACGGTACAAGAAAAATGTTTATGGATATTATAAAAACAAAATAAGCAGGAACATGCATGATCAATAATCTTTGTTGGGGAGGGGAGTGAACAAACTAAATAAGTATTTTGCATCTACATTCACCCATGAGGAGTTATTCAGGGAGTGGAATGCCAGCAGTGAGTTAAACTCTGGCAGTGAGCTAGATGATTTTGTAATAACTGAGAGGAAAGTAGAGGAGAAATTGTTGAAGATAAACATAAAAAAGGCACCCGGGGTGGATGGGATCTATCCAGTTATATTAAAGGAGGCAGCAAAGGAAGTAAGCAAACTCTTAGCCATAATTATGAGAGCTTCTTTGGACTCAGGTGAGGTACCCATAGACTGGAGATGTGCAAATGTGACACCAATTCACAAAGGAGGATCAAAGAGCAACACGAGTAATTATAGATCTATTAGTTTAAAGGGGAAGTCTTGTCTGACCAATTTAATTGGATACTATGATGTAGTCACAAAGGAACTATATGCAGGGAATAACTTTGATATCATATATTTGGATCTTAGAAAGGCTTTTGATGCTGTTGCACATGGAAGTGCTGCAAAATTGGAGCAGTGTGGCATTGGTGGCAAATTGTTGCTATGGATAAAGGGATGGTTGAGTGGCAGAAGACAGAGAGTGGTAATTAATGGACACTGCTCATCGTGGACTAATATTATTAGTGGTGTCCCTCAGGGTTCAGTGTTGGGTCCATTGTTGTTTTCTGTATTTATAAATAATATTGATGATGGTATATCAAGCTTAATGTTGAAGTTTCCAGACAATACAAAGGTTGGCAGGGTTATTAAGGACACTAATGACAGTATGCTGCTCCAACAGGATCTAGAAAAGTTGAGCAGATGGACTGAGAGGTGGCAAATGAAGTTTAATATTTTGTCATTGACAAATGTAAAGTACATATGGGAAGCAGCAACCCCTGAGTGACATATCAACTCTGTGGTACTACACTGACAGTGGTAGAGAATGAAAAGCTGGGGATAATTGTGCAGGCAGATATGAAGTTTTCTGCACAGTGCAGACGGTCTGCAAGAGCAGCTCATAGTGTCTTGTCAATGATATACAGGAATTTTTCTAGCAGGGATAAGGAGGTCATTATCCCCTTGTATAAGGCAATGGTCAGGCCACACCTTGAGTACTGTATACAGGTCTGGAGGCTTCATTTTAAGAAGGATGTAGAGCTGTTGAAATGAGTACAGAGAAGGGCAACAAGATTAGTGAATGGAACAAAGGGTTGCTCTTACGAAGAAAGGCTTAAATTTTGCAGATTACAGTGTCTGGAGACTAGGCACCTGCGAGGTGATCTGATTGAGGTGTATAAAACCTTGAATGGTTTGAGCATGCTCAATGCAGATGGGATTCTGCCTCTTGCTCAGAATAATCACCTGAGAGGGCATAAATTCAAATTGAGGAAAGGCAGATGTAGGATAGATGTGCGGAAGTTTGGCTTTAGCCAGCGGGTAGTTGGTTGGTGGAAAAGACTTCCATCCTTTATTGTAGAAGTTGATAGCTTAAATAAATTTAAGGCTGAGCTGGACAGGTACTTGGAACGAATGGAGGGGTGAAATGGGAGCGGGGTTTTTTTTTTTTTTTTTTGGCAGATGCTGCATAAGCTTGCTTTCTTGCATCATATACCTCTACTAATGCTATTGGTAAAATAGGCTTTAGTTAAAACTAACGCCGACCCTTTAGTACACTCAAATTTTTCCTTTCTGGAATACTGTATATAACAAGCAATTTACGGACAATATACAGTAGCACCCAACTTTCTTAATTTCACCCAGAAAGCGACGAAGTTAATGCTGTCAAAGTTCCAAGTAGGAAAGCACTTTTGTAGCCTAATTTTTATACAATATTAATCCCTAAAAGAGATAGAGAGAGAGAGAGAGAGAGAGAGAGAGAGAGAGAGAGAGAGAGAGAGAAATGACTCACGTTACCATTTATTTCATTTCATCATTATTATTTATTTATTTTTTTTTGTTTATTTGTTTGTTTTCAGGTGCATCAATGACCCAGGCCACATTGAGCCATCTACTATGTCTGAAAATTGTGTGAGAAAAACCCTTGCCATCCTCACCTGAGACCAACTAAATGAGCTATGTTGTGAAAAATGCCCATAAAACTTCCTCATGTCATCAGCAGATTCGAACTCATGTCTTTCAAACTCCCCAATGTGGAGAGGACAGCGATTATAACAATGTGTTACTGTGAAGAATTTTCATATTTTGTGCACCTGTATTCCTTGTGATGAGCTAAAGAATGCATTAGAGTAGGAGATCTTCACAGGAACCATTAATTTCGAACAAATTATGGCTATGTTTGTGCGAGGAATGCAAACAATGCATGCAAGGGCAATAGAGACAAGTCGTGTGGTCCGACTAATCCCGGTACACCTTTTAGCACCGACGGAACAGTGCACATATAATGGAAATCATACAGAGCACTGGAACCACCTTGTTGTACAGGATAGTTTGCTGGAAATGTAATGCGGTGGTGCATATTTTTGTGGCATATTTGTGACAATGGTTTGAGGAATGCAAGGTAAATTGAAGACATCTGTCCTGGCCAGCCCACCCAAATATATTGATTTCAATCCCATTGAGCATCTGTGAGTTGAATTGGAAAGAGGAATTTGTCAGCTTAATACTTAAACAAAATTGTGCACCTACTTGTGCAAAATACAACAGACACGTTTCTTTCGTAAATTAACTATATTTTTATAACTTTTAATCCGCAAGTAAATATTTCGTGTCAAGATCAAAAATTGAGCATAACTCATGACATCCGAAGTGCAAAACCCCCCATGGCACTGGCTTGTAGCACTGAAAGGTATTGTGTATACAATAAAGATTTCTTCTTCTTCAAACTTTATATGGTAATATAATGTGTCCCGATACGCATTGCTTCTGCTGTTTCAAATCGTCTTCCAACGTTTTGAACAATCCCCATACGGCAAAAATATGTCCACGCTTGATAGTAAAAATAACTTTCAGCAGCTGACACTCCTGGTAAACTGAAAAACTTTAAGCACTCCAGCATTACAGGCCTCTGGGTGTGTGAAAAGCTATACGAAAAAAAGAAACAGTTATTTTGAGATTCTGTGGCAAAATTATGTACAATACCATGATGTTCTCCACCACGGGGGGAAAGAGAAAGAGGGAGGTTTAGAAGGTTGGTTTGAATTGGTTATGAAAGAGCACACGGTGCCCATTTGTGAATCTCACGAGAGTACTCACACCCCTGTACTTTTGTTACTGATTAGATTATTTTTATTTTCGTCAGAAATAGACACTTCGGCTGTCCTTTTATATTTAAAAGTGAGCCGAGATGACATATCTCTACCCATCAGCTTAGATGTAAAGTATTGGTGAAACTACCACGCCAATAAAGTCCCCCACCATAGGCGAAGGGGATTCTCCAAGTAGTATACTGTAGTATGTTTTTAATGAGGGAGCTTAATGTCCAAGTTTGCAGGTGATATGAAGGTCGGCAGGGTTGTTAATGACACTAATGGCTGTACGCTATCGCAACAGGATCTACAACGAAGTTTAATACTGTGCCCCTCACAATTGCACTGATGCACTTTGGATTTCTGTTGAAAGTGGTGGATGCTCAACTCATTCTGTGATTACATTTCTAGGGAATTGTAGTGCAAAAATTCAATCATGTTTTTTACTAGATTTTGATTTCCTTATAACATTTTTTTGCTTTATAATAAAACTGCAACAATCTAGGCAAATATGTTTATAAATAGTTGCCACTTGCAGAATTGCACAGAGTGTAGAGACTGCCTTTTGATTTGTCTGTTCTGTCCCGTTTATGTCCAGAAAAAATATTATAATTTAAAATATATATATTATTATTGCCCTTATATTATTTCTCCCTGATTGGGGGTTCCACCTCGTGATGGGTATTGCTACCACCAAGTGCACAGGGTGGTTATGTCTGGTGTTACTGTTGGTCGAGGAACTCTCTGACTATCCTACAGGTGTTCAGGATTGTGACTTTCTGGAGTTCTTTGTAGGTGTTCGCTGGGAGACCTAATGCTGCTAGGCTGTTATGTAGGGTCTTTGGCACCATAACTGTGGTTGCCACAATGATCGGGATGGTTGTAACTTGTTGCATATGACACATCTCTTTGATCTCCCATCTTAGGTTCATGTGCTTCCTGATTTTTCCCACATGGGTTTTCTGTAGGTTGCCAGTGTTGGGTACCGCTATGTCAATCAGATAGGTAGCCTTTTCCTTCCTGTCCACAAGAGTTATGTCTGGTCTGTTGTACGGGATGGTCTTATCCGTTATTATGGTGCGGTCCCAGAACAGCATGTGGGTTGGGGTTCGTACTTCCTGGGGTTTGTACTTGAAGTAGGTACACTTTCTTCGAACCCCAGGGGCTCACATCTTGTGAGTATGGGCTTGGCACACCCAGGGTCCTGAGCTGGATATCATCATTCTTCATTTTCCTGGTGATTCCCCCTCTCTCTCTTTCTCTCTCTCTCTCTCTCTTTCGGTAAATTCAAAAAAATTTTTTTTTTTTTTTTTTTTTGGCTTGTGCAGCATAAGCCTCAGGCTTTCTTGCACCCCATGGCTAATAATAATAATAATAAAAACTGTTATTTCCTTGCTAGCTTCTGATGTATTATCCTTCTGATGTAATTATTATTATTATTATTATTATTATTGCTCTTTATATTATTTCTCCCTGATTGGGGGTTCCACCTTGTGACAGGTATTGCTACCAAGAACACAGAGTGGTTGTTGTTATATCTTACTGTTGTTTAAGGAACTCTTTGACTATCCTACAGGTGTTCAGGATTGTGACTTTCTAGAGTTCCTTGTAGGTGTTCGCTGGGAGACCTATTGCTGATAGGCATTTATGTAGGGTCTTTGGCACCATACCTGTGGTTGCCACAACGATCGGGATGGTTGTTACTTGTTGCATATGCCACATCTTTGATCGCCTGTCTTAGGTTCGTCTACTTCCTGATTTTTTCCCCATGGGTTTTCTGCAAGTTGCCAGTGTTGGGTACCGCTATGTCAATCAGATAGGTAGCTTTTTTCCTTCTTGTCCACAAGGGTTATATCCGGTGTGTTTTGCAGGATTGTCTTATTGGTTATTATGGCGTGGTCCCAGTACAGCTTGTGGGTTGGGGTCTCTAGTACTGCCTGGTGTTTTTACTTGTAGTACGGTTCACTTTCTTCGACCACCTGGTATTTCCTTGCTAGCTTCTGATGTATTATCCTGGCTACCTAGTCGTGTCTATGAGTGTACTCAGTCTGGGTGATCACCATTATAATAATAATAATAATTATTATTATTATTATTATTATTAGCCATATGGTGCAAGGAAGCCTGAGGCTTATGCTGCACTAGACAAAAAAATATATAATCTAAACTATATATGTTTTTAAAATAAAATTTAATTTAAAATTTTTGGTTATTTATTTTTTAAAAATATAAAAATTATTTATTTATTTTTTTTTTTTTTTTTATTTATTTTTTTAAAATTATTTTTATTTTTTAAAAATATAAAAATAAATAACGTTATTCTTCCTGGAAACCCGGGTTTCTGGTGGAGAAAAACGAAGCTACCCTCGCCTGAAACCGACTAACTTAGCCACATTGTGAAAAAGCCAAAATAAAAATCCTCACCTCATCGACAGGACTTGAACTCAGATTTTTCTACCCAGTGTGGGAAGAAAGGTGATCCTACCAACTGTGCTACTCATGAAAATGATTTGTCACTAAAAAATACCTGTACTAAGTATGTCTGTGTATTGTAACTTATGCAGGACGACTTCTAAACTTTAGTTTTAACTCACTTATACTCTTTTGGAAGACTTTTATTGGAGTATTTTGTTGCGAAGCAGTGGTGGGGGGGGGGAGTCAAATTTGTTGTTATGAAGTGTTACTGGCAGCATCGGCCCGAGATATTCTAGGTGTTGGTATTCTAGCTACAAAGAATAAGTGATTCACATTTTTAAACTGTGATAATAAGATATTAACCTTATCAAAAGTTGATTAATATACTGGGTGGTTATAAAATAAGTTTCCCTATTCAGGAGACTCTAGTGTCAAAACGGTTGGAGTTAGCGCCGTGAAAATCAATTGGTATGTCATTTGGGGTATGATTTGTATTTGTAGAAGAAAAAAAAGTTAATTTCCGCCACCAGGAGAAAAACGGCGCTGCACATAAGTAAAAGTTGTCATTTACTTCAATACACGCTGCTTACGCAAATGACATCCTGTTAGATAAAAGCAGAAAGGCAAACGCCACGTTCAATAACCATTATGGCTCTTACATAAAAGGAACATGCTCTTTCAGTAAAAACTGTTATACCAGAATAATAGTAACGCTAATGCGTGATATTTTGAGTATTTTGTATTTACATTCACACATGAGGAGTTATTAAGGCTTGAAAATGGCAGAAGGTTATCAAATTGTAGCTGGGTGCTTAATGATTTTGTAATAACTGAGAGCAAAGTGGAGGAAAAATTGTTGAAGTTAAACATAAGAAAGGCACCTGGGGTGGATAGGATCTATCCAGTTATATTAAAGGGGGCAGCAAACCCTTAGCCATAATTATGAGAGCATCCTTGGACTCAGGGGAGGTCTCCACGGACTGGAGAAGTGCAAATGTATCCCCAATTCACAAAGGGAAATCGAAGGGTGACACAAGTAATTACAGACCAGTTAGTTTAACTTCTGTTCCGGGTAAAATAATGGAGTCACTGGTTAAAGATGCATTGCAGGATCATCTAGACGAGACTGCAGCAATAATTCAGACACAGCATGGGTTTGTTAAGGGAAAGTCTGGTCTGAAAATTTTGATAGGATATTATGATGTGGTTACAAAGGAACTGGATGCAAAAATAATTTTTATATCATATACAAAGTATATGTATTTCAGGAAAGCTTTTGACACTTTTGCACATGGAAGACTTTTTTTTTTTTTTTTTTTGGTAGTTGTTGGCGCATCAGCTTCTGTGGCCATAATGCACCTCCCAAGGTTTTTGCAATACTTTGATCCAAGCCCGAGACGGGATTCAAACCCGCGACCTTTGGGTTGCCCGGCACGTACTTTACCCACCTGGCTAGCCCGGTCGGCTCATGGAAGACTATTGTACAAATTTGAACAGAATGGTATTAAGGGTAAGTTGCTACAATGGATAAAAGTATGGTTGAGTGGGGGAAGACAGAGGGTGGTAATCAATGGGTGCTGCTCTTCGTGGACTAATGTTATTAGTGGAGTCCCACAGCGTTCGTTGTTGAGTCCACTGTTGTTTTGAATATTTATCAATGATATTGATGAAGGTATATCAGGCTTAGTGGTGAAGTTTTTAGAGATGATACAAAGGTTGGCAGGGTTGTTAATGACAGTAATGGCAGTGTGCAACTGCAACAGGATCTAGAAAATTTGGGCACATGGGCTAAGAAGTGGCAACGGAAGTTTAACCTTGACAAATGCAAAGTACTGCATATAGAAGTGACCCCAGACAAACGTACCAACTGTGTGGTAAAAAAGTAAAAAGTAAAGTGCAGCCATTATCAAGCCACTGCAGGGTGGAAGCCTCCTCAACAATTCATGCTGAGGGAAATGGACCATAATCTGCCACGCTGGTCCAGTGCGGGTTGGCAGATCGACCGTATTCAGCAGTCAGGGGCTTGAACCCCGGTCTACTCAAAGAGGGTGTGCTACTGCACTCCCGCTCCTGCCCACTCGGCTACGGTGGTACTACACTTAAAGTGGAAGAAAATGAAAAAGACCTGGGAGTAATTGTGCAGTCAGATATGAAGTTTTCTGAGCAATGCAGACAGGCTGCCAGCAGGTCATGGGGTTTTGTCAATGATATATAGGCATTTTGCTAGCAGAAAAAAGGAGGTGATTGTCCCTCTGTATAAGGCAATGGTTAGGCCAGGGCCGGTTTTGGACTGTTAGCCACCTGTGTGCTACAGATATTTAGCCGCCCCTATCAATGCTCACTCGGTAGTAACGAATTTTTTGCTGTGAAAATGTTGAAAACGGTCGATAAGAGAATTGATTGTTGGGTAAATATTTAAATTAATAACGTTCGTGTGCATTTCTCTCTTTATTTTATTTTCCCATCAACAATTAAACAATGATGTAATCACTTTAAGTACGGGAATAAAGGCCCATTCAAAATGAAAATTAAACATAACATAAGCTTAAAACCTTGTACCTATGTTATTTAATGAAACCATTCACAATGAATTACTTAAGTGTAACTTTGAACTTAATCATAAGAACATGAAAGTTTGCAAACTCCAAGCTTTTATGATTTTGTTTATGTGGTTTAAAACAAGACACAGTCGTAGAGGTTATGGAAGTCCCATTGTTGAATCCTTCCCTGGTTCAACGGATGAACGCACCATCGCCTGTGCTTGCACTTCTAAATTTCCTGATGCAAAACACATAACATGTATGCTTCGGCGTTATTTTTAACCATAAACTAAACAGCTATGTCATGCAAACATCAATTTTTTGAAGTATGAAAGAAGAGCATGTGTTTCCATGGTTACCAAATATGTTTACGATCATGTTTCTGTTCCCACTGTGATCGTTGATATGACTTCTTAATTTTACTGTAACATTTGTTACGTTATTTTATGTTTAATTTTCATTGTGAATGGGCCTTTAGAGAATACAATATTATTTATTAACAATGTCACGTTCGCTATTTCATCGCCGACCACTATATTAAAATGATATTAAATTACATTTTAATTTTATTCTTTAAGGTGCACTATCGGCCGCCCTAGGGATTTGGCCACCCGTGTGCATGCGTGCATGCACGCACTGCTCACTTACCAGAACCGGCCCTGGGTCAGGCCACGCCTTGAGTACTGCGTACAAGTCTGGAGGCCTCATTTTAGGAAGGATGTAGATTTGCTTGAGCGTATACAGAGAAGGGCAACAAGATTGGTGAGGGGAATGAAGGGATCCTCTTACCAAGAGAGGGTTAAGTTCTGTAAATTTCAGTGGCTGGAGACTAGGCACCTGCGCGGTGATCTGATTGAGGTGTATAAGGCCTTGAATGGGTTGAGCACGCTGAATTTTGATGGGATCCTTCCACTTGTTCAGATTACGAACCTAAGGGGGCATAAATTCAAATTAAGAAAAGACAGATAAATAAATTTTCTGTTTATACTCCGGGACGACCAAATGGTCAGAGGAGTTCACAAGATAGATAGAATACAAGAAACAGCACCGTATTCAGTAGTCACGAATTTGAACCCCGGTCACTCAAGGCACGTGTACTTATGCACCCGCACGCCTGACCACTAGGCTACAACGGCCTACTATGTAGAATAGATGTGCGGAAATTTGCCTTTAGCCAGCGGGTGGTTAATTGCTGAAACAAACTTCCATCTGTTGTCGGTCGTGGAAGTTTATAGGTTATGCTTATGCACCCGCACGCCTGACCACCAGGCTACAACGGCCTACTATATAGAATAGATGTGTGTAAATTTGCCTTTAGCCAGGGGGTGGTTAATTGCTGGAACAAACTTCCATCTGTTGTCATGGAAGTTTATAGGTTAAATAAATTTAAGGAGGAACTGGACAGGCGTTTGGAGGGAATGGTGTGATTTTTTTTTTTTTTTTTTTTTTTTTGGCTGATGCTGCATACACTGCTTTCTTGCATCACATACTACTACTACTACTACTACTACTGTATCGGAAACTTAGAAATTTGCGTAAAGGACCTTTGACGTCAGTGGGGTTTAAAAAACTAATAAAGAAATTTGAAGCGACCAGGGAGTTAGGTGTAATTCCAGACAGGGAAGGACCATGTATTTGAACGGAGATAGTGGATGAAGTGGCGGTTGCAATGGTAAGAATGTGAAACACTACCTGTCAGTAGTGCCAGAGGTCTGTCAAGAGACTTGAACTACTTGGTCTACTGTACGTAAAGTGCTTCGAATAATTCTAAGCTGGTTCCCGTACAAGATTCACGTAGTGCAAGAACTAAAGTCTTGTGATTAGCAACAACGAATAGACTTTGCTCTACGATTTCTGGCTCGTATGGGCTCGAGTGATCATGTGGTCTGATGAGGCACATTTCACTCTTCAGTGGGCTGTAAATGCACAAAACTGCCGAATATGGGGAACTTCTCATCCATCTGCTGTGCATGAAAGGCCACTACAAAGTCCATGCGTTACAGTATGGTGTTGATTCACAGCAAAGTTTACAATCGGACCATTTTTATTTGTAGAGTCTATACCTAATCCCCCCCCGCCACGTAAGGTGTACAGTAACTAGTGCATGGTGTTGCACTATTCTAAGAGATCACATTATTCCAGCTATGCAAGAAAGGCAATAGCTTGGAGACCATAGTGTTCATGCAAGATGGTGTCCCCCCCCGTTGGTTAACAAGTGAAGGAACTGCTCCATTCAAAATTCGGAAATGATCGCATCATTTCTAGAGACTTTTTGCAGTTCTGGCCAGTCCGATCAGTAGATCTCAATCCCTGTGATTTCTAGCTATAGGGATACATGAAAGACAGAGTTTACCGTGGCTTATCGATTTGAAAGGAAGCATTAAACAGCATGTAGCCAACATGCCCAATGCGATGCTACACGAAACTGTGTCGCACGCAGTCCTTCGTTTTCAGAATGTCATCTGAAGTGAAGGAAAGCACATAGAACAATATCTGTAGATTTCTCGGTTCTGATATTAAAATCTAAGTTCAATATTCCTTTCCTCTATTCTATCACTCAGTGTATTATGAATCGCTGTGTGATTACTTTCATCTGAGGCCTCTGTGCACTAGAAGAGTTACTGCTGACATCGCCCTCCTAGCCAAAGTAATCACTGGAATTTATGAAGCATCTGATATCCTGAGTAAAATAAACTTCAATGCTCCCTGTAGACCAGTCAGGAACCTTACACCGTTTCGCCTTGACTCTGCCAACCCGGACTTTATGAAGTTCAGTCCACTGAACAGAATCAGCAAATCAGCAAATGACTCTCGCATTGACTTCTTTGACAACTCCCAATCACTGATGAACTCCATCCACAAGTTTGCCTCTTCACTTAAACTGCAAAGTGACTAGCTCACATCTAATTATTGTAGTTTATTATTATTTGTTATATTATTTTTCTGTTCTCTAACGGATTAATTATTACTTGTTTTACCGGTAACTTAACTTAATACAATCCTCTTTTGTACATATGCTTTTATTGTTTGAATCTATATCAATGTTTATCATCCTGTTGAATTTCATATTATTGTTATTATGTTTATTGATCTGATCTCAGATACACTGTTAATGGTTACCTGTTGTGTATCTTTTTATTAATAAAATAAAATAAAAAATAAAAATAAAATAAAATCTCATGTTTACAGTGCCAATTTTCCCCTGGCGGTGGACATTTGAACTAATTTTGTTTTACTTCTACAAATCGCTTCTCCATACCCTAAATGACATACCCATCGATTTTCACAGCGCTATATCTAACCGTTTTCACACTAGGGTGAATAGGGAAACTTATTTTATAACCACCCGGTATATAAGTTGTACATTGCATTTCATCAGGCCTGTGCTTAGGATTTTTCTTTGGGTGGAAGGACTCAAGATCAGAGCCTACAGAAAATTAACTACCTGCCTTTTACCTACAGGAAATAACTTAAAAGTGCTTCAATGAAAACGTATTTTCGTTTCGACTGAGCCACTTTGGAGGTGGTCCTGAAGTCCTGCATAAGCACCCTATATACACACCTGAAGTTTATTACACTGTTACATTGAGCTACACAAAAGAATTACAACAAAAATTGAAGAATTTTTTTTGCTACATTCGGACATATATTTATTTGGCATCAAAAAGTATTTCCTAATAGACAAAAATTGTTCCTAATAAACTTTTCCATGTTTTAAATCAACAGAATTATTTACCTTACCATAAATTTTGCCGCTTTCTTAAACAAGAATTATTTGATGAGAAATAGGTATATTAAAAATATAGATAGTACTTACAGCTTATAAGCGGCATGAGGTTCTCCTGACCACCAGCAATTGCCATGTGGTAGATATCCGATAAACAACGGTTCGTTGCAGGAAATTTATTTATCGATGAATTAATTAGGCTGTCGTTTAAGGAAAAAAGATCCTTGTATAGTTCCTGAAGTGCTTCCAAAAGAAATTCGAATTTTCCCAAATTTAGATCCAAGGAATTAATGGGTTCTGTCGAACGAAACTCTGCTGGACGCTTAGATACTTCCCTTGAGGTCAGTGGGCCATAGGGAACCAAAGCTGTATATCCATCTAAATGAGTTCGAAGTTTCCATATAGATTCAATGGTTTTAAAGTCGTCTTGCCCTCCGTTTAGCTCAATTAATTGCAACATCAAAACCAGAAGGGAAACGAAAAAGGATGCTGTTGCCATGGTCTGTAACTTTCGCTCACAAACAGCGTTATGCTTTTAGATGTGATAGATGCAATTGCTTGTTCCCTATTAGAGAAGTTTTATCTTTAACTTTTGATTTTAGAATTGTATTAGGATCGAGCTACAGAATCTAATCAATCTATGATATACTTATATATTTTGATAAGATGGATTGTCATTGAATTTCTGTCGATAAATAATTTTTTTATTTATACTTAGGGACATCCACATAGCGCTAAAAGACTTTTATAAGACAGATGCTACAAAAATATTATTGTATTCCAAATAATTCCATGTTATCACATTATATTACAGCAGTCTCGATAATTCGAATCTCATTAATCCAAGATTATATTATTAACTTTATGTATTTTCATAAGTATCAAAACAAAAATGCGTATTTTTTTTATTAAAGACTTTAAACTCCAGTCGAATAAATTTTGCAACATCTTTTTTTAGTCGTAAAATTGTTTATAAGATTAAAATAATCGTATAAATATTTTGCTAAAGAGCTAAATTACAAGTAACTTATGAACTAGCGTTTATTTTTATATTTTATCACTTTAAATGAATTTTTTTATATATAAATTTCAATAAAGAAAATTACAAAATACTGTATATATTTTATTTTTTTTTTTTATGATTTTTTTTTATCATTCCATCAATTCCAACTCATTATTTTGGAAATGGTAGTTCGGATAAATTTAAAGGAGGACTTGAGCAAGTTGAGAAAACGAAGTGGGTAAAATTTATTTTATTTTTTGGCTTATGCTGTACAAGCTTGATTCCATAATCATTCGGCTACAATATTAATACTAATATTTTATTAACGCAGATAATTTCAAGTCTCCATTAATCCAATCTGGATTTTGGTTATGGGGACTTTCCGGAAAGTCCAGAGCTAACGCAGGTCTCCGGTCTTTGCGTCCATATGTATATATGACTATGTGTGTATCCCCACGTAGATGTGAACTTTAAAAAGCAACAAATAAGATCTAACTTATAAGTCAAGTCAATTCTAACTCGTACAATAAATCAATAAAATACAATAATAATGTCTGAGCAGTGCAGACATACTGCCAGAACAGCTCATGGGGTTTTGTCAATGATATACAGAAACTTTTGTAGCAGGAATAAAGACTTGATTATCGTTTTGTATAGTCCATGGTTAGGCCGCATCTTGAATATTGTATACAGGTCTGGAGACCTTACTTTAGGAAGGATGTAGAACTGCTGGAATCGGTGTAGAGAAGGGCAAACAGATTGGTGAAGAGAACAAAAATTGTGCTCTTTCTTACCTAGAAAGGCTTCAGTTCTGCAAATTGCAGCGTCTCAAGACCAGCCACCTGCTGTGCGTTCTGATTGAGGTGTTTAAAGCCTTGAATGAATTGAGTAAGTTGAATTAATGGCATTCTCCCACTTGCTGAGACTACACACATGAAGGGTCATAAATACAAGGTGAGGATGGAGGGTTGCAGGATAGTTGTGCAGCAGTTTTTTTATTATTATTATTATTATCAGTTTATTAACACAAGGTTCACCCCCCTGTACAGCTAGTGGGCTAGGAGGGTGTACAGAAATTTTGAAATATACATTATACACTTTTATACAAATTTTCAGATCTTTACAATATAATTATTTGTATAGTAATAATTATAAAATAGATATATACATTTACTTAATTTTTGAAATAACATAGATCTTAATAATTGAAGAGTTAAATACACAGGTTGATTTTTATCAGCAACTAACATAACAGATTTATTCATTTTCATTATATTATTGCATTTAATTGTTCATATAAAAACTGCTCAATTTTCACAGCAATCCTAGTGATTTATCCAGGTTTGGTCTATAATTTGGCTTCTGCAGGTTTTATTGACTTCCAACTTTACCGGATCAGTGGAGAAGGTGTTGAAATGTTCAATGGTGTTACCTGGGAACATTCCTTTTAGAGAGTCCATGTTTGATAGCTTCATCCTAAGTAGGTAATGGCTTCTATCTTCTATTGAGGGAAGTAGTATAAGGTTGGGGTTCTAACCGAGTACGGCTCTATGAATTTTGGCGTCAATTTTCGTGCGTGCTGCCGCGTCGGTCGCTTGTTTTGCCGTTTCGGTTTTGCGCGTGTGCCGGTGAGGCGAGCCGAGGTTTAGGCTTAGCAGTTGCGCCGAGGCTTAGTTGCGGAGTCGGAGGAAAAAATATTTTAGTTCTTATTTCGCCCGCTAGATGGCGCCACTTATTTTTCGCATTAAATATATAAATTTTATTTTTGCTTTGCCGAGGCTCGAACCCATGTCATTGCTACTGGTAGTCCGGTGCTTATCCCCACGGCTACCCTTTCAGTTGTAAGAATATGTGTAAATGTAGCTCTTATAGTTAAGAGTGGTGTGAGTGTGACGTAGGAAGTTGTATTTCGCCTTGTTCTGATTGGAGGGGGATATGAACCGATGTTCTGATTGGTTTGGGGGTATAAACCGACTTCGACTCTGAGTCTACCGGTGATTTTCTGGTCTGTTGATGCCGTAGAAATCGTCTGTTTTTGCCGCGTTGGTTTTCAAGGTAGCGTTGGAGGGTGCGCAATGAATTGTGGGTTCGCGCATGCACACACACACACACACAAGCCCGAGTTCTCGCGCGCGCGCACGCACACACACACACACACAAGCCCGAGCTCTTGCGCACGCACACACACACACACACACACACACACACACACACACACACACACACACACAAGAAAATAGAGCAGTAGACATTCTTTCCCAAGACAAAGGTTTTGGCGGGAAAAACGTGGACGCTGTAGACATACGGGCACTTGGGGGTTCACAAAAGTTCGAGCACGACGATGGCCACGACAACAGAAGCCCACGAAACAGTGCCGCCATCTAGCGAGTCATTCTGAAAGCTGAAATCAAAGATTTTATTTTATTTAAGGTGTTTAAATTTTTTTTTTTTTCCTAGGTAGCTATGACTTTGCCGTTTAAATATATTTCAGTGGCTTTGCAATATGTGGCGCCATCTGTGGAAGCAATCTGAAAGCTGAAAATTAAAAGATTTTATTTAAATATATATATATTTTTTTTTTCCCTACATACTTCTTGAACGGAGATTGCCACGACATCGTAACAACCAAGAAAATGTGTCGCCATCTAGCGTGTCATTCTGAAAGTTGAAATTAAGGATTTTATTTAAATATATATTTTTTCTCTCACATACGGATACTTGGTGTCACAATACTTCTTGAATGGAGATTGCCAAGACATCGTAACTACCAAGAAACTGTGTCGCCATCTACCGATCTATTCTGCAAGTTGAAAAGCTGAAAAATTAAGTATTTTTATATGTTTAATGTTATGTTATGTGTTTTTTTGATGGTTAAATTTTTATATGTATATATTTTTACCCATAACTATTTATGATGGTTCCTCTTCAAGTTGAATTTTGTATCCTGATGCTTAGTCTATCTTGAAAAAAAAAAAAAACCTGAAAAGTAAAATGTATTGATGTGTATATATATTTATTTACCTTCTTCGTGATATGGTGGTGCCATCTTCAGATTCTTTCCACAACTTTGAATTTTTTTTTTTTTTTTTTTAAAAATCTATATTCGAAATCATTTCTTTCCTAAAAGTAAATTCTCAATTTTTTAAAAAAAGGTTATTGATTAATGGAAAATTAAAACTTAATTTCTACTTTCTAAGAAAAAAAGACAGACAATATTTTTCAAATAGACATGTTTTTATTGGTAAGTTTTACAGATGTTGTTACTAATCACAAAAAATCAACACAAAAACTTACATATGCACATTGCTTTGATCAGAACGGATACTTCGTATATTTCGTAGTGTAAGCAGTTTGAAGTTCTTCGATCATCGAAACTACAGCATTGTACAAAGCATAATCGTTGAACTCAGTAACTACACCTTCTTTCGAGCACTTAGCAGAAAAAATTTTAACACTTGTAGATGGTCAGCATTTCTTACGAAGTAAGCATACACGTCGTTAAACGAAACATCGATAGAGCCAGTAAACACATCGTTCTTTATACGTTCTCTAACACAATCAAGATGTTCCAGTATAACTGATTGCATTAACAGAAATGCGGGTTTTTCGTCTTCTAGACGTTGAAGAAAAGAATCTATGTCTATGATTCTATTAGATATAGCTTCAAGTTCAGAAAGGTGGAGAGTCATTCGTCGTTCTGCAGATAGCGAGAATTGTTTCCAATAGAAATCACAAGCACCAACATCTGTATTGATTCGGATCCCCGGTAGATGGATTTCATCTTTAGATCTGGCTCTTACGGAAAGCAAGATATCAGTCATTTTGTTTTTGAATTCTTCCCACTGGTTTCTGGATAGCATCATGTGCGTATTAGTTGTCTCAATCGTAACATGTGGCTCGAATTCGTGACAATAAACACGAACTGTGCTACTATGGCTCAGACGCCTGTAGAAAGTTACGTTTGGTCTTCTTATATCATCAAAGATTTCGTGTCTTGACATTCTGGATAAAAAAAAAAAACTGCAACAGTGGAAAAATTTACAACCACACTGAGAAAGTTCCAAACTGTAAATGTGGTCCAAGGGCTATAACAGCATGTGTTTAGATTCTAGCCGTATTGTTACTGGCTCATAAACTCGTGACGTATCAGTAACAGGTAGAGGCATGTCGTACAAAGGTTATATAGCCTCATATAGTTAGCGCAGGTGTTGCTCCCAAGTCTTTGTTCAGATTTAGAACGCTAAAGCAGAAGATAGCTCAACTTCAAAAGGCTTCGTTTGGTCACAGCTAGACACAAGACGTACAAAGACTAAAGGAGATACCACCCCTCCAAGTATGCTCTACCGCTCCCAGAGCCTTTGTACGACATGTGCCTGTGCTACCGCTCCCTAGGCTTTGTTCAAAATGTAGAGTGACAAAAAGATGTCGATCGGTCGGTCGGGAACTGGGTAGGCACATGTCATATAACTAGGGGTGAAGTCAATCCCGAGTCTTTGTTTAAATTTAGAATAGTAAAAGCTAGCTCAACTTCAAAGGCGATGGTTGGGAACAAATAGAAACATGTAGTACAAAGGTTATATAACAGCACATAGCTTTAGCTGGTATCGTTCCGAAGCCTTTGTAGTAACAAAAAACAAAAGATAATTCAGCTTCAAAGATTACCTTCAAAGATGTCACGCCCTTACTGATGATTAAGTATTTCGCTCTCATACCATAGTGATTTCCTATAGACTGTGACTTTCACTCTCATACCGTAGTAATTTCCTATTGGTTGTGACGTTCACATACTCTTGAATCTAAAACACAGATTGGTTGCCGTCAAGTAAAAAGGAGCATGTTAACTAATAAGTTGTTTTAGCAACAGTATTATATACGATAATTCCGATACGCCCCGTACTCACCTTCATGAACCCATCTCATTGGTTAAAATTTCACCTTTCCATACCAATCTGATTGGTTGTATTAGATTAACATTTGAACCTGTTTGAGTTTAAAAGGGCTAGTTTTTGTGTTTATTTCTTCATGTTACTCTCACGTTTTTTTTTCCATACAATGTTGTGTACGTACAGTTTATGCTTATGTTCGGGGTCAGTTGTCACTTCTGATAAAAGTTCAGAGTGTTGTAACCCTTGGGTTTCCGACAGTGATATAGACCTTTGGGAAGTTGCTGACGGTTGTGAGTCCTTTGACTGCAACGACCCAAAATATTTTACGAAAATACGGAGTTCAACTCCCATTAGTACGGGGCAGTCCTTTTGCAATTCATCTCTATCACTGGATGATAGCCTTTATTCTGCAAGTTGGCATCCTTCATACGATGGCGACATATCAGCATCCAACTCCTCACGATCGACATCAGAACTGTCAACAGGATCGGCAAACGTTGATCGTGAGGCTCGGTCACCGGATATAATAGTCGTCGGGGAGTATGAAGAAGAAGAAGGAGAAGAAGACAATGATGTTGGTCCTTGGAATCCCTATGCCGTTGACGAGAGCGGTTTTTCGACGTCCGGTGCTTCCACAGTGCCCATCATCTGGACCGATCAAAGTAACGACGGGTTGACAACAGATGATGGCTACTGCAGCGTGGTTATCTAGATTAGGGAATCTTTAGTAGTAAGTATTTTGTATCTTTCTTTAGTTTTTAAGAATAAAATAGAATATTCTTTTGTAACTTTTATCTGTGTCTCTTTTTTTTTCTGTCGAAGTACCGTTTTCTGTCCGGAGAGACAAGCGTACTTCTCGTCTCCTTGAGTCCTCAGTAACAAAAGGGTTTGGCTTTACTTTCGCTAAACGTGTGGTAGGAGACGACACACACACACACACTCCAAGACACATAGCGAAAGCTAACCACCTAGTCATCATACTATCAACATTAGAAAAAAAAACCCAGTGAAATCCCCATGTTTTTGACACTAAGCAGTTTTTTCAATGGCTACCTCTGGTGACGTCTCCTTTTTTTTCAGGATGTCGGCGAAGTCGATCGGGCACGTCTTCCCCATCCTATTCCCACCGACGTCACATTCGTGACGGCACTCGGATGGGAATCGCAGGGCGCCGGGGCGTGGGGGAATCGCGGCACCCGATACCACCCATCACGTTGTGATGGGCGCGCGCACGGGGGAATCGCGGCACCCCTCCCACCCATCACGTTGTGATGGGCGCGCGCACGGGGGGATCGCGGCACCCCTCCCACCCGTCACGAAGTGTCGGGCGCGCTTAGATGGAGGAATACACTTTTTCCGTGTCAAGTATGGTTTCATGGAAAAAGACAACTTCCAAAAAAAAACCTTTTTCATAACTCACAGCTTTTTTTTTAAAAAAAGGGGACAATGTTTCGTTTTTCTGGAGACGTCACCTTCTGTCTTTACAGTTGCTAGTCCTACCTCTCGCATCGGCGCGCGAACACACACATAAATACTTGGTCCAGACTAGCGCGCGCTCATTTACATAATGTTTCACCATCCATTCACAGCGATAGTCTCGGGAGCAACACAGAGTGGAAAGACAACGTTTGTATTGTCGCTATTAGAAAATAGTGAAAGTTTAATTTCGCCACCACCTCAAAGAATCGTCTATTGCTATTCAGAGTTTCAAGATAAGTTTCGGTGTTACTCGCAAATCGAGTTCGTGGAGGGTTTAAACATCCCCGAATTCGATCCATCGGTAAAAAATTTACTTGTTTTAGACGATCTCATCAACCAAGCAAAGGATAGTATTGTCGTTTCGGAAATATTTATAAAAGGATCACATCACAGAAATCTGAGTGTTATTTTGTTAACACAAAACCTGTTTTCGCAAGATCGCAGTTCCGTACTATTAGTTTGAATTCGCACTATCTGATTGTTTTTAAAAACCCTCGCGACTCAAGACAAATCTCACACCTAGCAAGTCAAGTTTTCCCCGGGAGATCACGTGTTTTAGTCGATATATATAAGCATGCAACACGCGAGCCTCATTCATATTTACTGTTTGATTTTTGTCAGAACACTGATGATAGATTGAGACTGCGCTCACACGTGTTACCAAACGAAGGACATACGATTGTTTACATCCCCATATGGCTCTGCGTCTAAAAAACAATGCTAACTTTATAAGGTATCTGTCGGAAGTTCGACCGAAACAGGCAACCGCTTTATTAAGGAGTTCAAATCAAACACAAATAAATTCACTCTGTGAAATATGTAAAAACATAGTCAAAGGTAGCATTCCGTTGACAGAGAGAGTGAAAAACAAGTTACAACGCAAAAAAACATCTGCTCAGAACACTAGCAGATAAAAAAGTAGCATTTAAAACTAGGCGGAAATTAATTCTTCAACAAGGAGGTTCACTGTTCCCCCTGATAGCAAGCATAGTTGTTCCACTCATCACAAGTTTAATCAGAAGATGAGTGAATCTTTCCGTAAATTCTTGCTTGTAGCTGCACCGCCAGAACAAAAACAGATGCTCTCTTTAGACGAGAAAATGTCTGAAATCTTAAAAAGACAGGATTTGCAGCCCGAGTCTAAAGTTAAAATGTATCTTCAGATACTACAGTCATATTTAGGCCTGAAAACTAATGCCGCAAAACAAGCGTCCTCGTCGGCATCAAGCGATATCGAGACCAGCGCATCGAACGTAACGGCGTCGCTACCCACAATCCCCTCCTCTGAAGCGTCGGAGCAACGGTACTCCAAGAGCGAAGTTATAAAGCCTCGTAAGCAGGTCAAGCGCAGATATACGGCTTTAATATCGCCTCGTCGTTTGAGACGTAAGCATACGTGGATTTCATTGTGGTAAGTTTTTTTCAATAAAACAGACACTTTTTAAAAATAAATAAAATTTTATTTTGTAAGTAAAGGTTCAATTACATGTAATGTGGCTAACAAATCATTTGCCCACAAATCTTTACAATAATATTTGTTTACAATCTTTGACATAGAAATATTTCTACACCGATGAGTCAGGAAAAAAATACAATGTAGTCCACACGCTATAGATTCTGGATGTTGAATCACCACTTTGTTATAAGTCCATTTCTTACAGTTTTGGTTAAGGAACTCTGCAATGTCCGGTGTCGGCGGTCGTGCAAAGCTGTCGAAATATTGACTGCTGTTTTTTCCCAGAAAAATGCAAACCCAGTGAGTACCGGGCAAATACGAAAAGTCCGTATTAATGACTAACAATGCTGGTTTCCTCTGTATTTTTGACGGTAACTCGTCCCTGGCACAGACACCGATCAGATGTTTTCTCGATTCACTGTCTGCTTCTAAAACATTCAAAATCTGATCAGTGTTCATAATTCACAAGGATTGAACGGTCTTTAGTCACAGAAAGAATGTTTTCGAATTCGGCATACAAGATCACTGTTACGTTTTCGGGTAGAGGTTCTGCGAATTTCAGTTCAAGTCGAACACCGCCTCGCCATAAAGAAGTGATATTCGCGCCGACAGCGTTACTGTCGGGAGTTAGGTCGAAAGCATAAAGCACATTCCCTTCTGTATAATCCGAGATTGATATGTCGTTTCCACAGTCTGAATTCCATTTGTTTAGCGATGTGAAAAGAGACAGGTAGGACCGGGTGTAATGTCCATTCTTATAATCGGGTGTTAGCGGAATGGAAGGATGCTGCACACCATCAGCCGTCAGAAGTAAATAGCACAGGTTGTAGTGACCAAAATTGAATGGGTTGGTTTTGAGGGAGCCATTGAAACCATCACTGGACACAATACCGACTATTAAACGAGTGGGGATCTGGCCTAGATATATATTATCTCGGGTAGAGTCTGACATGCCTTTTGGTATTGAATAGTAACTTACATCAGCTCTGTTAATGGGATATACAAGAGGATGTTTTTCAAGAACACTCATGTGGGCTAACTGTATGCTGGGGTTAAGTTTAACTTTACGCACAAAAAGACAGGCTTCGCGTATATGAATTTTAGCAGTATTGTCGAGAGACAACAGACAGAACTCGGGCGAACTGCGAACCATTCTCAGGCGGATCGATAAATTGTTAATAATATATTTGGCCTGATGGCACAAATCTAGTCTGAGACGACCCAGAAGTTCCACAGTTTTGGTTTTCGAAAAAAACTTCATACGTTGATTCATACCACTGTCAGGCTGAGAAAACATTTGTGAAACATCGGAAACATTGTCTTTTACGAACAGTTCTGTAGTGAGCTGAGATTTTTTTGCTCCTCTGTCAAAATTCAAAAGCGTTTCTAAATAAGCTCTATAGGGGTATGTATCACTGCTAGGATTTATTAATTTGTCTTGAACGAAAAGATCCACATGTTTAAACATGGAGTGAAAAAAGTTGTTGACAACACCTACACTCGACTGTAATTCTTTTCCGTCGCTTTGAGTTAACTGTACTTTGAGTCGCAAATAAGTTTTTCCCAGGTCCAGATATTCTTCTGATGTTCCCGGTATGGAAAATTCTATTGGCCCCCGGCGTATCCACTGAAGCTAAAGGCAAAAAAGTAATGTATGAAGATCGCTCGATGCATAGATTAGTGGCAGGCTGAGCAAACAGGTCTAGTTCTGACATCATAACTTCACCCATCATTGAAAGATGTCCTGATATTTTTTTTTCTTTCGACGCTTGCCTCCACTCTGACTACGGACTTTTTGCTTAATGGCATGTCCTACTTCAGAAGCTCGATTTATAAACGAGCGTTTCACGGGTGCTCCCGAAATGACATCATCGATCATATTACGACCTGCCGATAGCACTTGGCGACCGATGAACTTGGCTGCGGGCTTCAGAAGAGGAGAGAGAAATGTAAATGCAGATCTGAATATACTGCCTAAACCTTGACCTCTCTGGATCGCTGCTCCTGCAAAGTAGGGATTTCCCCCCGCTTGCACTGAGTAGTAATCAACGTACGCGTTCATTGGGGTCGAAAATGTAACTTAATTAGAGTTTTACCACCTCTGAATGGAAATAACTGACCACTGTCTGTGCGAATTTGAATAGAAATGGATTGAATGTTTGAGAGCAGTACAGGGTAATAATCCAAATGTAAGAATTCACCACTGTTTCCGAACGGTACTACTCGCAAAAGAGGCGCTCTGATATCACCCACAACCTGGTCTTCTATCACACTACTATAAACAAAATAAGAGCCTACACCTCTATTTATATCTCCGGGAAATTTCGATCTCGCTGTTCCTTCGAAACCATCAGGCATACGCTCAAAACCGAGTAACTCACCGAGTCCTGTCTCAGGGAAGCGAAGACGCACACCGTTTTCTATTTCGAAAGAAACAAAACCACGGGCATTAACAGAACCTTTAATTTCGGGGGCTATAAAAGTCATAACCTTTAGAATTTCGGAGATGTTATCGTAATTACCATAAGGAATTTTATGCTCGCGAACATCACAAGTCGGCTGTTGTACGAGTACAAGCTTCCTATCAGCACACTCACTGTTAGGCTTTAATGGTGGTAACACTATTTTACCTTTAGGTATCCACTTTCCTATGTACTCCCCTTTAAAAGTTCTAGATTTGTCAACAACTTCACTCACTACTACTTTGTGTACTAGTCCTAGAATTCTGGCAGTTCGTAAAGTCATACGCAACTCACAGCCATTTTTAACGCGAATTGTAAATCTCACTTTGAATTCTGTCTCTTCTACTTTAAGCTCTAAATTGGTATTAAGACCACACATATGTTCAATCAATTTAGACGAATTTTCGTACTCATCGTTCAGCATGTAAACCTCAGGGTTCCTAACTGTCGGTTCTTTCTGCAGAATTGCAAACTCGGCCCAACCTTCGGAAATATTGTCCCATGACTTAGGTACGTGTATTTCTGCAAGTGCTACCAACCACTTGCCTTTGAGAGGTATAGTGTCGGGCAATATAATAGTAAAATTAGCTTGCGTATTCTGGGGATGGAAATCCATGCACGCATTACTCGGTAGTGTTAAGAAGAACATCTTTAGCCGAAACCCAACTGTTGTAGGAAGCAGGGTATCCTAGCCACTTAACACGGAATTGACGTTCTCCTCCCACACGTCGCTCCTTAAGTACTTTTTCAATAAGATACACGTCGATTGGTAACAAGTCGTGAATATTAACAAGTTGTAACTGTTGCTCATAAAAGGTACCTTCGATCGTGTCGCCTGTTTTGTCTTGTACCCTGTACACAACTGGCTTTCTTCGTTTCAATACTTGAGATATAGTAAAAATCTCACGCGTCCAACTGCCCCAGAATCCTTTGCGGAAAAGATTCGAACCTGTACTTAGAACGACACGATCCCCCACTTTAAATTTAGGAGTCTGTTCTTTGGTTTTTTTCAAGTACAATTTCCTGTAGACGTCTTCTTCATTATGCAAAGTGACATCGGCAGGTGGCATTCCTATAGCTCGATGTGGCGTTCGATTATAAGTAGCTACAATGTCGGGAAGAACATGCACATATTTCTTACTTTCAGAATAAGTTATCCATTTAAATATTTTTTCTTTCAGAGTTCGAATAAAACGTTCAGCGATTGCAGCCTTTTTCTCCGATCTAGTAGTATAAAAATTAATGTTGAGAGATTTAAATAGGGCCCTCACATCTTTGTTTATAAACTCTCTACCTCTGTCACTGTTAAGACTGAATGGCGTTTCTTCCTTGAAAATTGATTTGAATGCTTTTACCATCTGCTTCGATGTTTTATTTCTAAGTGTTCTCACCCAGGCGTATCTAGAAAAAGCGTCTATACAGACGAGTAAATAACGCACTCCGCCATTAGCATCAGACAGATTGGAAACTTCTGCTAAGTCACACTGAAACGTATGGTGTATACCAGGAACTATTATTTGGTTTCTAGGAAAATTAACTCTTTGAGGTTTGTGTCTGACATAAGCAGGTTGAGATGACAAATACTCTTTCACGATAAGTCTGGGTAATTTTGTATGTTTTTGTAATGCATTAACACCACTAAAACTTCCAACGACGCGCGGATCGTTGTAATCTTGTAACATTTCTTTTTTTCTTTTCCAGATGGACTTCTACGAAAACCAGGAGTACTTATGGCGCGACCCCTGTTTCTTTGCATCTTATATGGCGGGTTTGGATGCTAATGGTTAAAGATGGGGTAAAAATAGAGATGACCCCACTATCTTGTAATTTTTTTATTTTTTTTATTTTTTTTTATTATTTATCAATAAACATATCTATTTGAAAAATATTGTCTGTCTTTTTTTCTTAGAAAGTAGAAATTAAGTTTTATTTCGAATATAGATTTAAAAAAAAATTCAAAGTTGTGGAAAGAATCTGAAGATGGCACCACCATATCACGAAGAAGGTAAATAAATATATATACACATCAATACATTTTACTTTTCAGGTTTTTTTTTTTTTTCAAGATAGACTAAGCATCAGGATACAAAATTCAACTTGAAGAGGAACCATCATAAATAGTTATGGGTAAAAATATATACATATAAAAATTTAACCATCAAAAAAACACATAACATAACATTAAACATATAAAAATACTTAATTTTTCAGCTTTTCAACTTGCAGAATAGATCGGTAGATGGCGACACAGTTTCTTGGTAGTTACGATGTCTTGGCAATCTCCATTCAAGAAGTATTGTGACACCAAGTATCCGTATGTGAGAGAAAAAATATATATTTAAATAAAATCCTTAATTTCAACTTTCAAAATGACACGCTAGATGGCGACACATTTTCTTGGTTGTTACGATGTCGTGGCAATCTCCGTTCAAGAAGTATGTAGGGAAAAAAAAAATATATATATATATTTAAATAAAATCTTTTAATTTTCAGCTTTCAGATTGCTTCCACAGATGGCGCCACATATTGCAAAGCCACTGAAATATATTTAAACGGCAAAGTCATAGCTACCTAGGAAAAAAAAAAAAAATTTAAACACCTTAAATAAAATAAAATCTTTGATTTCAGCTTTCAGAATGACTCGCTAGATGGCGGCACTGTTTCGTGGGCTTCTGTTGTCGTGGCCATCGTCGTGCTCGAACTTTTGTGACCCCCCAAGTACCCGTATGTCTACAGCGTCCACGTTTTTCCCGCCAAAACCTTTGTCTTGGGAAAGAATGTCTACTGCTCTATTTTCTTGTGTGTGTGTGTGTGTGTGTGTGTGTGTGTGTGTGTGTGTGTGTGTGTGTGTGTGTGTGTGTGCGTGCGCGAGCGCAAGAGCTCGGGCTTGTGTGTGTGTGTGTGCGTGCGCGAACCCACAATTCATTGCGCACCCTCCAACGCTACCTTGAAAACCAACGCGGCAAAAACAGACGATTTCTACGGCATCAACAGACCAGAAAATCACCGGTAGACTCAGAGTCGAAGTCGGTTTATACCCCCAAACCAATCAGAACATCGGTTCATATCCCCCTCCAATCAGAACAAGGCGAAATACAACTTCCTACGTCACACTCACACCACTCTTAACTATAAGAGCTACATTTACACATTTTCTTACACCTGAAAGGGTAGCCGTGGGGATAAGCACCGGACCACCAGTAGCAACGAACATGGGTTCGAGCCTCGGCAAAGCGAAAATAAAATTTATATATTTAATGCGAAAATAAGTGGCGCCATCTAGCGGGCGAGTTAAGAACTAAAATATTTTTTCCTCCGACTCCGCAACTAAGCCTCGGCGCAACAGCTAAGCCTAAACCTCGGCTCGCCTCACCGGCACACGCGCAAAACCGAAACGGCAAAACAAGCGACCGACGCGGCAGCACGCACGAAAATTGACGCCAAAATTCATAGAGCCGTACTCGGTTAGAACCCCAACCTTATACTACTGAGGGGCACCAATCTGGCGAGTTAGCAGCTTGGTGAGTGTTGACTGATTTTTTTTTGAGGACAGTGAGTTTCCAGGAGGTCATGCCTAGGTTGACTAGGAGAATAGATTTCGAGATGGTGAACGGGTTCTCTCCCAGACGGTTCAGCCACCGCTGAATCCAATAACAGATATTTGTTACATCGAGAGGTAGATGCAGAGGAACAGATTTCTGAGGCATATAGTGGTATGGGTGTGAGACATCTATTAATGTATTGTCCGATCAGTTTGGTGTTGTGACAGCCTGCGAGCTCCTGGCAGATAGCCCAGAAAGCAGCATAGATGTTCTTCTTTGCCTTTAGGAAGTGTTCCTTGAAATTTAAGTCTTCATCTATCCCACGTTAGTTTGCTTACAGCCACCGGGTGGTTGACTGTTGGTACAGGCTTCCATCAGTTGTTGTGGAAGTGGATGGAGTGAATAAATGCAAAAAAGAACTAGACAAATTCTTGGAGGGTACAGATGGGTGAACTGTGTTTTTTTTTTTTTTTTTTTTGACGCTATATAAGCTTACGTTCTTGCATAATTTGTCATTACTATTACTACTACTACTACTACTAATAATAATAATAATAATAATAATAATAATAAAACCCTAATTCCTTGCCCCTGTCGAGTCTGGAGACTATTATATTTGCAACTGTAGTACGCAGCATCAAATAATCTTTAGCCTAGGTGATATATTTTTAATACAGTATAACCTTTGTAATTCTTTAAATTAAATATTGATCTTATAACGATCTTTATCCTAATAATAGAATAGCAATTGCTTAGTCCACCAATACGGTATTATAAGATTTCTAAACTTTTATATCGATCTTTATCCTTTAATTTATTTTTTAAAATTTCTTCCTTAATTTTGAAATTTACTTTTCTTGGTTTAATCACTATTTAACTGAAATAGTGATTAAATTAAATGAAAATTTCAATTTCAGCTGTGCATTCGTTTTCTTTAGGTGCGTTAGTATAAGCACCTATTGTCCTTCAGTCCGTCCGTCCGTCCGCATATAACAATTGGACTTCCAGTGGACGGATTTTCATGTAATTTTATATTTGGTTTATATAGAAAAATGTGTCAAGCCAAACCAGTCCGTGAGCGCTTCACATGTATTTTTAGGTAAGATTCATGAATATGGTGTGGATTGTGAAGCGATACATCGATGAAGAAAGAAAAGAGATTAAAGAGTAATGAGGAGGAAGAGTAATAGACATTCATTTGAAATTAAATTGAACGGCTAAGTTTCGAGAACGTAAAATTATATAGTTGTATTAAGCGTTTTATACATTTATAATCTTATTTGTTTGATAACATGAAAACTGTATTTAATCGGCATAAATTAAAATTTATTTTCGCATTAATCAACAAGAAAAATGCGAATTGCTACTAAATTTTCAATATATTCTATTTGGGCCCTGGTGTGGTTCTAAGCCCAATTCCAATCTCATAACATTCCCTCCTCGCTTTCACCTCAGAATTTATTACTAGAAATTAGTAACAGGAGCTTTGAACCATTTCAAAATTACATAGAATGTTTTAGGAATCTTAGTAACAAATTTTCATGTAGATGGGTTAACTTACTTTGTTAAAAAGCATGAATTATTACTTATTTGCTAAAGCGCCTGAAATGTAACGCACTGCTTACACTACATAAAGTGGTATTGTCAATGATATACAAGAATTTTGCTAGCAGGGAAAATGTGGTGATTGTCTCCTTGTATAAGGCAATCGTCAGGTTACACCTTGAGTACTGTATACAGGTCTGGAGGCCTCATTTTAAGAAGGATGTAGAGTTGTTGGAACGAGTACAGAGAAGGACAACAAGATTAGTGAATGGAACAAAGGGTTGCTCTTACGAAGAAAGGCAAAAAGAAAAAAAGCAAAAAAGAAAAAGAAAGTTTTGAAAATTACAGTGACTGGAGACTACGCACCTGCGGGGTGCCAAGGCATCTGATTGAGGTGTATAAAGACTGAATGGTTTGAGCATGCTCAATGCTGATGGGATTCTTCCTCTTGCTCAGAATAATCGCCTGACAAGGCATAAATTCAAATTGAGGAAAGACAGTTGTAGGTTGGGATGGGTGTGCGGAAGTTTGCCTTTATCTAGCGTGATTGATTGCTGGAACAAATTTACATATGTCGTTTTAGATATTGATAGCTTAAACAGATTCAAGGCAGAACTGGACAAACATTTGGAGCGAGTGAATGGGTGAAGGGGGTGTGGGTTTTGTTTTTTTTTTTTTTTTGGCCGATGCTATATAAGCTTGCTTTCTTGCATCATGTGCCCTTGCTAATGCTAATGATAAAGAAGGTCTGGAGGCCACATTTTTGGAAGGATGTAGAGTTGCTAGAATGAGTACAAAGAAGGGCAACGAGATTAGTGAGGGAAACAAAGGGGTGCTCTTACCAAGATATGCTTAATTTCTGCAAATTTCAGGGTCTGGAGATTTGCCACATGAGAGCTGATCTGATTGAGGTGTATAAAGCCTTGAACCAGTTGAGCAAGCTCAATGATGATGGGATTTTCCTCTTGCTGAGATTAAGAACCTGAGAGGGCATAGATTCAAACTGTGGAAAGCAGTTGGAGAATAGATGTGCGGAAATTTGCCTTCGGTTAGATGAATGCTGGAAGAGACTTCCATCTCTTGTTGTGGAAGTTGATAGCTTAAATAAATGTAAGGCTGAGCCGGGTAAGCATTTAATGTGAACAGATAGGTGAAATGGGAGGGTTTTTTTGGCTCAGCTTGCTTTCTTGCATACGATGCAAGAAAGCAAGTTAATGCTAATGCTAATGCTAATTAGTAAATAGAGAAAACAAAATAATGGACCCAATACTGAACCCTGGGTGATTGCCCTAATAACATAGTCCACGAAGAGCAGTGTTCATCCATTACCACTCTTCCTTCTCCCATTCAATCATCCCTTTATCCCTAACAGCAATTTACCCTTAATGCCATACTGCTCCAAATCGTACACTAGTCTTCCATGTGAAACAGTATCAAAAGCTTTCCTAAATATCAGTATATGATTTAAAAATTATTTTTTGCATCCAGTTCCTTTGTGAACACATCATAGATTCAATAAAATTGGTCAGACAAGACTTCTTAAAATACCCATGTTGTGTATGAACTATTACTGTTGTCTTGTCTAGACCATCCTACAATTATCCTTTATCCAATGATTCCATTATTTTCCCTGGAATAGATGTCAAACTAACAGTTCTTTAATTACTTGTGTCAACCTTTTATCCCCCTTTGTGAATTTGAGATACATCTTCACATCTCCAGTCCGCGGGGACTTCCCCTGAGTTCAAGGATGATTTCTTAATTATGACGAAAGGTTTACTTACTTATGCTGCCTCCTTTAATATAATTTAATTTAATATAATTGAATTATATTAAATATAATTTAATATAATTTATTCCTCTGCTGCCTCCTTTAATATAATTGGATAGATCCCATCCACCCCAGGTGCCTCTCTTATGTTTAACTTCAACAATTTCTCCTCCACTTTGCACTCAGTTATTACAAAATCATTTAACTCCCTGTTAGAGTGTAATAAACATCTGGCCCTCTGCTCGTTGAATGACTCCTCATGTGTGAATGTAGATGCAAAATACTCATTTGGTTTGCCAGCTATCTGATAATGATCATCTACAGTCAAACCATTGATATCAAGCGGATCAATCTGATTCATCCATTCCTTTTACAGTTTATATAAGTAAAGAAGTCTTTGCTGTTTTTCTTTGAAATCCTTTGCCAAAGATTTCTCATAATCTGCCTTCGCTTGCCTAAACTCCTTTGTGACTTGATTAGAGACTAGCTTGTATCTACCATAAGCTTCTGTGTCGCCTGATAATTTATATGCATCAAATCATTTTCCTTCTCTGCCACGAGTCTCATTAATTCATCTGACATCCATTTGCGCTTAAACCTAAAACAGTATTTCTTAGTTGGAACAAAAAAGTCTAGTAGCTTCCAAGATTACCTCCATGAATGCATCCTATTTAGAATTTGCTGTAAATCCCACATCATCAATTTAAGTAAATCCCACATCAGTACACTGTGATCACTGTCACCTAGTGGTTCCTTTATCTGTAAATTCTTAATGCATGAATAATCATTGCTGATAATCAGATCAAGGGTATTACTCTCTCTGGTTGCCTCTCGAACATGCCGCTGTAGAAAACAATCATCCAAAAAATCTACAAAAGTCTTGATACTGTGCAATCCCAAAATGTCAGTCAGTATCTGGTAAGTTAAAATCTCCCATTATAAGACATTCTGATTTACTGGCCTACTGTATTTCTGTGTACAGTTGTTCATTGTATTCATCAGAAACATTAGGCCTATAACACTCTTCTACTCTCAATTTTGCTTTCCCAGCTAATATCATACTAAACTGACTTCAACATTGCACTGTCCATCCATGGCGACTGAATGCATTTCCTTTGATTTTATGTTTCTTAACAGCATAACCCCTCCTCCCTTCCTATCAGTCTGTCCTTTGTCTATGCATTGTACTTGGTTTCGGCACCACCCTCCCCAGACTAGATGGAAATGCCCCGGGTTCGAATCCCGTTGATGACGGGAGGAACTTTTATTGGACTTTTTCACTCCTTGGCTGAATTAGTCGGTCACAGGCATAGATAGCAAGGTTTTTCACCCCTGGAAAAACTGGGGGTTTTCGTCCTGCAAAGCAGACAAATCTACCAGAGAACACACGCAATTTACAGACACAATACACTTGGGTAGTTGAATTAATATTCCAGGTGATTCTAATATAATAATAATAATACAATACAATACAATTTATTTTCATCAAGAGAATTTGTTTACAATAAATGAACTTGTTAAGAAAAGTAAATTTCTTGACAACAAGTTGTAATTCTTCATTTACAACAGTTTTTCCATACAAATTTGTTATCTAACAGAAAAGATAATGAAACGCAACACATAGTACATTCCACACTGCAAACAGAGATAGCAATTTATCTGCACAGCAATTCTAATCTATTGTATCATCGAGTATCAAAAATTTTCTTATTAAGAATTTTAATTTGGAGCTGGAATAACTTCTCCTGAGCCTGAAATCAATACTAGCCAACAAGTTGTTTATTATATTCATTGTATGCCTATCTCCAAATCTATTTAGTAACCTAGGGTGTGGCAGAACAATTGCTTTTGTTCTGCCTCACCCTAGGGTACTAAATTATCTGAGACATTCCTTAAATTAATTAAGTTCCTTAAATTATCTGAGACATTCCTTTGCAGATTCGACTCTTCAAAAATAGTGTTAAGATTTTTCATGATTAATTTTAACTTCAGTTTTTGCACTGGATAAAGTATTTTATATTTCAACAAGAATTGCCTTCTCCTATTGAGGTCATTCCAATAGTTTGTCCCCATTAAAAGCCTCAAAATCCTGTTAATAATAATAATAATGAACATAATGGCCGAACAGCAGAAAGGATGCAAGGAGCAATTAACCATAGCTGCCGCAGTTATGGAGCAAGCCGTCAAGAAGCACCGCCACCTACACACGGCCTATATCGATTACCGCAAGGCCTTCGACTTCGTACCTCATAGCTGGTTAATAGAGACCCTGAAGATCTACAAGGTCAACCCGATAGTGACAAACTTCCTAGGAGCAAAAATGGCGAAATGGAGTACCACCATTAAGGTCAAGAACATCACAACAAAGCCAATCCCCATTAGACGAAGAATCTTTCAGGAAGATGCTTTGAGCGCACTATGGTTCTGTTTAGCACTCAACCCACTATCCACCATGTTCAACGGCAGCAAGTATGGATATAACCTCAAAGAAGGAAGAAAGAAGCTGTACGCAAACCCAGGGTCCTGAGCTGGATATCATCATTCTTCTCTTTCTTGGTGATTCCTTTCTACTTCTCTCTCTCTCTCTCTCAGGGGGTAACTTGGGAATTTTTTTTTTTTTTTTGGCTGGTGCAGCATAAGCCTCAGGCTTCCTTGTACATAGTGGCATAGTGGCATAGTGTTTTGTGAAAGGCGCCACCTGTGGTTTCCCACATCTGCACCATGGTACTTTGTGAAGAATTTACAGAATCTCTGTAAAAGCCAGAAAAAGTGTAGTGTCTGGTTTCTGTCAGAGTAGTGTTATGTTTTGTTGTTGTGTCTCTGGCTGCTTGGCCGCAGAGCCCCTAGTGGGACCCCACGTTGCCCGCCACCACCACTGGGAGGTGAGCCAGGCTGCCCATTATACTCTGGCTGGCCTTTGCCAGGGTTGCCTAAGCTTCCTGACAAAGGTCAAGTGAAAAAAAAAAAAAATAAAAATAAAAAAAAAAAATAAATAAATAAAATAAAATAAAAATAATAATAATAAAAAAAAAAAAAATAATAAATAATAAAATAATAAATAAATAAATAAATAAAAAATAAAAATAAAAAATAATAAATAAATAAAAATAATAATAAAAAATAAAAAAAAAAAAAAATAAATAAATAAATAAATAAATAAAAAATAATAATAAAAAATAAAAAAGTGGGGGGGGAGGAAAACAGAGCAGGAGTACGAGTTAGAAGGAACAGAAAGAGGGAAAGGAGGACGGACTGAAGTTAAGGAGCAGTCCGCTCTTTGTGAGGTGAAAATAGGGATCTGGGGGTGGGAGTTAAAGTAGCAGGGGACAGGTGCCCCTGCATGATCACCAGAGGCCAATGGACTCTGTATCCCGCACTCAGGAGTTCTCCAGAGTGCCACCAATCCCGCACCAGAACGGTGCCGGCTGATCCTACCCTATAAGGGGTTTGCAGCAGTATCCCGCACTCGATGAGTGCCAGCAGTCCCGCACCAGAATGGTACCAGCAGTGTTCCTACCCTTAAAGGATTTGCAAGTTGTCAAGGCAGTGTCCTCTAGCGGAGGAGGAGCTAACCCACGCCAGTCTGATTCAGGCCTTGGGCAGCATGATCCAATGTTGTTCTCATTTCAGCAATCTTGGCTAGCCTCAGTGCGAAGATTTCCTGCGCATACACAGTTAGTGCCCTGTATGTGTTTTCATCGAGCAGCAGCGAGGACTCTTGGTTTCGTGGATTCCTTTGAATTGCGGTAGCAAACTTGATTCTACTGTTGTCATAGGCAGGGCACTCATACATGAGATGCCCCCAGGACTCTTCTTCTCCAAAATGGCACCGCGGGTCTCTTTCAATCCCCATAGCTGTGAGTTTCTGACGGAAGGGGCCGTGTCCAGTGATGATAAACGTCATGTGCAGACCAGGTGAGAACCATCGAGGGGGCTCTGGGTGAGTATGGTTTATAGTTGGGAGGAATCGCCTCGTGATGTCTCCTTTCTGTGTGGTTTCCCAGCTCTGTTGCCATATCGCTTGTAGGTGTTGGGTGATTCTCCTCTTCTCTATCTTGGGGTCATTTGCAAGATCCAGCTGGAGATTTACTATTTCAGCTGGTGTTCCTTTCCTAAGGTGGTAATATAGGCCTCGCCTGACTACTTCTAGGTAGAGTGGCTGACAACCTGTTAGAACTTGCAAGGCAGGGGTGCTAACAGTGCGGCACGCCCTACTAATTGATAGCAGCATGAACCTTTGAATTGTATCCAGCTTCTGTTTGTTTTTTGATAGTGTAGCTTGTCTATACCAGGTGGAGGCACCATAGCAGACAATCGGGACATATACTGCTTTGTATATGAGGGTCAGAGCTTTGTGCTTCAGGCCCCAGTCGGCTCTGCTCACCCTCCTGATCATGGCGGCATACTTCCGGATTATGGTGGCTAGATATTTCAGGTGGTTATGGAAATTAAGACCTGAGTCAATGTAAATACCTAAGTATTTAACCTCTGTGTACAGTCGGATGGGGGTGAAGTTTAATTTCATCGTAGGTGGTCTTCTAATTTGTAGTCTGCCCTTTAGGAGAATGGATTTTGTTTTTTCTGCCGAGATGGTAAGGTTGTGCAAGGCTGCCCAGTTCTGGAGCTTCACAAGCGCCGCATTTGCAATAATTTCCAAGGACGACCTAGTGTCCGCACGCACCAACAGGACAAGGTCGTCCGCAAAGGCCAAGGGCTCAGCCCCCCCAAGGTCCAAGCCCAGGAACTCGTCCAAGACAATAGACCAGAGGAACGGGCCAAGCACAGAGCCCTGCGGACATCCCCGGTGGATGAATCTGGTAACTGGCTTCCTTGTACAATATGGCCATTAATAATAATAATAATAATAATAATAATAATACACCCTCACCCACCTGATGTACATGGATGACATCAAGCTTTGCGCGGCAAACGAGAAGCAACTCCAGCAACTACTCCGAATCATCGAAGAATTCAGCAAGGACATCAGGATGGAATTTGGTCTAGACAAATGCAAGACCCATACACTGCACCAGGGAAAATTACTTGGCCGAAACTACCAGCTGCTGACTGGTAAAGAGATCGAAGCTATGGTAGAAGAAGAGACCTACAAATACCTTGGGCTGGTGCAGGATGAGCAGTTAAAACACAAGGAATTCAAGAAGTACCTGACGGAAATATATCATCGGAGACTCAGAAGCCTGCTGAAATTAAAATTGAACGGGGAGAACACAGTTAAAGCCATAAACACCTCTGCAGCTCCAGTACTAACATACACCTTCGGGGTCATTGATTGGACTAACACCGAGCTAGGAGGTATCATGCGAAAGACAAGGACAATGATTGCCAACACCACCCGAAGTCAGCAGCGGAGAGACTAACAATAGCTCGGAAAGAGGGAGGAAGGGGCCTGATAGACCTGATAGAGCAACAGAAAACAGCGATAGTTAACCTGAAGGATTACTCCAAGAACAACACAGCACCACTCCACCAGGCCATAAGGAAGATAGATAAGTGGTTTACCCCACTCAACCTAAGCGAGAAACTCCCTCCCGCCAAGACAGTACAAGAAACGAAGTTAGAAAGATGGGCAAAGAAGACACTCCATGGTAGACACTACAATGACCTCCATTAAGAGCACATAGACAAAATTGCTTCCAATGCATGGCTCACGAGCGGGACGCTCTTCCCCGAGACCGAAGGGCACATGCTCGCCATCCAAGACCAGGTTATCAGCACCAGGAACTATAGAAAATACATCGCCAAGGAGCCCGGAGTGTTCAATGACACATGTCGATGATGCTACCTGGCCTCAGAAACGATTCAACACATCACTGCGGGATGCAAGGTGATCACCCAGACTGAGTACACTGATAGACATGACCAGGTAGCCAGGGTAATACATCACAAGCTATCAAGGAAATACAAGTTAGTCGAAGAAAGTGTACCGTACTACAAGTACGAGCCCCAGGCAGTACTAGAGACCCCAACCCACAAGCGGTACTGGGACCGCGCCATAATAACGGATAGGCCAATCCCACACAACAGACCGGACATAACCCATGTGGACAAGAATGAAAAGGCTACCTATCTGATTGACACAGTTGTGCCCAACACTGGCAACCTGCAGAAAACCCATGGGGAAAAAATCAGGAAGTACACGAACCTAAGACAGGAGATCAAAGAGATGTGGCATATGCGACGAGTAACGACCATCCCGATCATCGTGTCAACCACAGGTATGGTGCCAAAGACACTACATAACAGCCTAGCAGCAATAGGTCTCCCAGCGAAGACTTACAAGGAACTCCAGAAAGTCGCAATCCTGAACACCTGTAGGATTGTCAGAGAGTTCCTCGACCAACAGTGACACCAGACATAACAGCAACCACCGTGTGTAATTGGAAGCAATATCCATCACATGGTGGAACACACAATTAAGGAGAAATAATATAAAGAGCAATAATAATAATAATAATAATAATAATAATAATAATAATAATAATAGAGATTTCCTCGACCAACAGTAACACCATACATTACAACCACCCTGTGTACTTGGAGCAGTACCCGTCACGGAGTGGAATGCCCCAATCAGGAGAAATAATATAAGGGCAACAATAATAATAATAATAATAATAATAATAATAATAATAATAATACACATTGCGCTCCTCAAATTCCAACTCTGCATTCCTTACATCAGTGCGACACAACGTTTCTGGTATCCCAATAATATCCGCCTTTGATGTCTTCACCAACAGTTCAAATTCCTGAAATTTATTTACTGTACTCCTAGAATTAGTGTACATGCAAGTACACAAATACACTCTTGATATAGTATTAGCATTAGTATTAGTAATGGCCGCATGGTGCAAGAAAGCCTATGGCTTATGCTGCACCAGCCAAAAAAAAAAAAAATCCGAACAAAACAATGAAAAAAACAAAAAAAAAAATAAATAATAATAATTAATAAAAGAAAAGGAAATTAAATCTATCGTCCTATGCGCTTCCCTTACCCGAAATACTATCCAGATGACCTTTGAATTTCCCCCAAACTGTCGGCCTCTACCACCCATGAAGGCAACTTATTCCAGTAATTTATAACTCGCTGGCTAAAATAAAACTTCCTGCAGTCCAATCTAAACATTTCCCCCCGTAACTTGAATTTATGTCCCATAGTTCTAGCATCATTTATAATCTTGAAAATTTCGTCCTCATTCATTTTACTGATGCCTCTCAGAGCCTTAACCTCAATCAAATTTCCTCTAAGGTGTCTAGTTTCCAAACTCTGCAACCCACATATTCGAAGTCTTTCTTCATAAGGACGCCCTTTTGCCGATCTCACCAGGCGAATTACCCGTCTTTGCACCATTTCAAGAAGCTCGATGTCTTTCTTTAGGCGCGGTCTCCATACTTGAACACAGTATTCCAAGTGTGGTCTAACATAAACCTTATATAATGGGATTATCACGTCCCTATCTCTACTTGCAAAAGTTCGATAGATCATCGATAGGACACCGTGGGCCTTCCTTGCAACCTGTTTACAATGCTCAGAGAATTTCATGTCTGACCGTATCGTAACACCCAAGTCCCTTTCCTCCAGTACTGGGTTTAGTTGAACTCCACCAAGTGAATAAGTTTTTTTTGGGATTACTGTTTCCCAGGTGTAATACCTTACACTTTGTTGGATTAAAGCATAGCTGCCATTTTTTCTGACCATTCCTGAAGTCTATCTAGGTCTCTCTGAAGAAGCTCAGCTTGACAGTGATCATTAACTACTCTACCAATTTTAACATCATCTGCAAATTTAGAGATCACGCCCTCTATCCCCTTCATCAATGTCGTTTATGAAAATTAAAAACAACAGTGGTCCTAATACTGATCCTTGGGGAACCCCACTTCTTACATCAACCCAATCTGAGGAATAGCCATTTATCACAACCCTCTGCCTTCTGCCCTGAAGCCATCCTGCTATCCATTTAAGGATTTTTCCCAGTGATTCCAACCTGTTCCAGCTTATAAAGCAATTCCCTCAAGTGGGACTGAGTCAAAAGCTTTTCTGAAATCTAAATAAACAATGTCGAAATTATTCCCTAAATCCAGCTCGTGAGTGACCCTTTCGAAATAGCGAACCAGATTTGTTAAACATGATTTTCCCTTTACAAAACCATGCTGAGTATCCTTGAGAATTTCAATTCGATCCAAATGATCCTGAATTCCACCCTTGATCATTGCCTCCATGATTTTCCCTACTACTGAAGTCAGACTGACACGTCGATAATTTCCAACTTCACTTTAGAGCCACCCTTATGTATGGGAGATACATTTGCACTTTTCCAATCCAAGGGAATCTCCCCAGAGTCTAGTGATGCTCGTATAATTAGCCTCGATGGTTCAATGCACTCGCTTGCAGCCTCCCTTAAGATTATTAGCATTAGCATTAGCATTAGCAGAGGCATATGATGCAAGAAAGCAAGCTTATTCAGCATCAGCCAAAAAAAACAAAAAAAAAAAAAAAAAAACCCACTCCCATTTCACCCCTCCGTTCGTTCGAAATACCTGTCCAGTTGAGCTTTAAATTTGTTTAGGCTATCAACTTCAACAACCAGTGATGGAAGTCGGTTCCACCAACCAACCACCCGCTGGCCAAAGGCAAATTTCCGCACATCTATCCGACATCCGTCCTTCCTCAATTTGAATTTATGCCCTCTGAGGTGATTATTCTGAGAAAGATGAAGAATCCCATTGGCATTGAGCATGCTCAAACCATTCAAAGCCTTATACACCTCTATCAGATCACCTCGCCGGTGCCTAGTCTCCAGACTCTATAATTTGCAAAACTTAAGCCTTTCTTCGTAAGAGCAACCCTTTGTTCCATTTACTAATCTTGTTGCCCTTCTCTGTACCCGTTCCAGCAGCTCTACATCCTTCTTGAAATGAGGCCTCCAGACCTGTATACAGTACTCAAGATGTGGCCTTACCATTGCCTTATACAATGGAATAATCACCTCCTTATCCCTGCTAGAAAAATTCCTGTATATCATTGACAAGACACCATGAGCTACTCTTGCAGCTCGTCTGCACTGCTCAGAGAACTTCATATCTGCCTGCACAATTATAGGGTATATTCCATCAACTCCAGGAGCCTTACTGGCCTGTAGGCTCGAAAGTTTTTTCATTAAATGATGCGAAATTTCAATATCATTAATTACATATTTTTTAACTTCGCTCCCACAATTTCCCATTGCCACAAAAGGTTTTTCATTTGTAAATATCGATGCAAAATAACTGTTGAGTTCATCTGCAACGGCAGCTGGTGTATTTAATGCTATCCCCTTTCCCTTACGTAAAGGTCCGATCTGGTTTGTTCTGCTCTTCTTGGCATTTATATGTGAAGAATTCTTTATCCCCTTCCCCCTCTTTGCTCTGTTTGTTAGTGATTTATCATAAACTGCTTTTGCCTGTCGAACCTTTTCTGTGGCTCTATTACACATCACCTTGTAGCTGTTATAGGCTTCAGTACTTTTTATTGCTCTGAAACCTTTCCATGCCACCTTTTTATGCTCAAGTAATGTGGCAACTTCACTATTCATCCAACTTGGAACCCTCCTCGTGGAGTATTTTTTTTTAATGGTATATACGCATTCAAGGCATCTGTGATTAATGTTTTAAAAGCGTACCACAGTAAATATAGTAAACATTGAGTGGACAGAAATCATGGGATACCTAATTACCTATCTAGTAAAGTGAAAGTCCACCTTTCGCCTGGATAAGAGCAGTCAGACAACAAAGCATTCAGTCCACAGGTTCTTGAAAGCATTCCACAGGTACTGTAGTTCGATCCATGTTTGCTGTTCCATTGTCCATAATTCTGTCGCATCTGGGTGGAGCATCTAAATCTCGCACGGCACTTTCCAGAGCATCCCAAAGATATTCCACAGGGTTCATTTCCGGTAAATGGGGAGGCCTTTTTTGTTAAACATGATGGTAAAATCCATGGCGATAAAATCCACGATATGCTCTTTGAAACAATATTCTAGTCACCATGGCTATATGGCGAGGGGCATTGTCCTGCTGGAAGGGTCCATTGCCCTCTGGGTGCACGATTACCATTAAGGGATGCAGATGGTCTGCTAGGATGGATACGTAATCAGGACCATTCAGAGATGCAGCTAGACGTACCAGAGGTCCCAACGTGTGCCAGTTCAACACATGATGGGTGCATAGCTTTGTGCGGCTTCCTCCAGATACGCATCCTCCCATTCGCTAGAAATAACTGGAAACGGGACTCCTCGGACCAGGAGACATGTCTCCAATCATCCAAATGTCCAGTGCCGATGTTCCTTTGCCCATTTGAGGCGTAGAGTCCTGTGTCGTGGTGTTAGCAATGGGACTCTGGTGAGTCGGCAGCTCTTATAACCTATTGTGGCTAATGATTGCCTGATGGTCTTGGTGGAGACGTTTCTGTCACCTCCCTCGTTGAAGTTGGCGGTGATTTGTGCCACTGTTGCTCGCTCCGGTTGGCTGAAACAGTGCGAGACAGATATCCATGTTCATCCACTACTTTTCTCCGCTCACAGCGCTGGCCAGTGTGAGATGTTATTCCGAAAATGGCGTATATCGGACACACTCGATGCAGTCGAATGGGGACAGTGCAATTTCTGTACCACCTCTGCAGTAGTAGCACAGTAGTATCGTCACTGTCCTCCCCCACACCGGGTGGAAAGCCCTTGGTTCGAATCCGGGTTCGATGATGGGAGGAACTTTAATGGGCTTTTTTAACTATGTGGCTGAGTTTGTCGGTCTCAGGCATAGATAGCAAGATTTCCCATCCAGAAACTGGAGTTTTTTGTCCGGCAAACAGACGAATCGACCATAGAACACATGCAATTAACAGACATAAGGCACACAGCAAGGCAGATGAATTTAATTATTCCGGTGGTCTAAAAATAATAGTTTGGATACCACCTCTGCGATAGAGTGACTCATGCATCAGGCATCTACTATCATTCCTTTTCCAAAGTCAGTTAACTCACGATATTTATCCATGCTGACATCGAATTACCGTCTATGTGAATGCAGTGATGTAGAGTACCTACACCGATGAGCCAAAACATTATGACCACCTACCTAATATGACGTTGGTCCTCCCCGTGCTGCCAAAACGGCTCGTACGCGGCAAGGCATGGACACTACAAGAATTTTAAATATGTCTTGTGGTATCTGGTACCAACACATAACCAGCAGATCCTTTAACTTGGAGGCCAGTTCAATACTTGGAAGTCTTCCTCATGTTCCGCGAAACAGTCTCGAAAAATCCAGGTGGTGTGGCCCTACCTGGTCAGCAATTATGTTTAGGTGGGTGGTAGATGTCAGAGTGCCCAGCATCTGATGAGTATGGGCTTGGCACACTCAGGGTCTTGAACTGGATATCTCATTCTTCTCTTTCTTGGTGATTCCCTTCTGCTTCTCTCTCTCTCTCTCTCTCTCTCTCTCTCTCTCTCTCTCTCTGTCTCTCTGTCTCTCTAGGTAACTCAGAAATTTTTTTTTGGCTGGTGCAGCGTAATCTCAGGCCTCCTTGCGCCATATGGCTAATAATAATAATAATAATAATAATGGATGACTGGACCCAGGGGATCCCAGCAGAACATCGCCCAAAGCATGACACCGCTGTCACCAGCTTGTTTTCGTCCCATAGTGCATCCAGGCACCATCAGCTCCCCAGGTAAACGACGCACACGTACCCAGTTGTCCACATGGTGAAACAGGAAACGTGATTCATTGGACCAGACGACCTTCTTCTGAAAGCAGTTATATGCTCCTGAATTTTATCTCGAAAATGTGGTATTAAGAAGAGTTATTTGATTTTCTTGGTGATCATCTTGTTAATGAAGTTATATTATAGTGGAAGATAGATAAGTGGTATGCTTATCTATGATTGAGTGGTTTTTCACGATATCAGGTAGTATTTAACTACTTAAAGACATTAGGTTATTTTGACAGTTGGAACGTTCTTCGTTCTAACCATCAGTTGATTGTTTACCTATGCTACAACACAGCGTAAATACTTAAATTTTAACTGGCTATAATTTAAAATCCTGATGTTTAGAGACTGGAAGATTTTAATTAATGAGAACGGTCTTACTGTTCTGTGTGCCAAGGTTTAAATCTAAGGAAATAATGTAAACTGTAAAAGAGGAGCTTTCAATAAGCTTTAGGTAGCATAAGCTGTACTACCGTTTACTTTGCTGAAAGTTTACATTTGCGGATTCTCACCGAAGGATAATGGCTAAGGGGTCAGAAGGCGCAAAGGACAAAGGTATGATTCGAGAAAGACATTTGGATGATAAGTTAGGGGACAGATGTATGGGTTTAGTTGAAGATATGGCAATACGGGAAAATACAGTAGTTATGGAAACAAAGGACAATAAAATATTGTTGGGTGGAAAAGAGTGTGATTTTGATGTCAATGGGACATTGGTGAATGAGTTTTGTTTTCTCACCGCAGGGAATAATCAAGACATAGTGAAGAGAAGTAACGATTGCTTAGGATCTTCAAATGACAAGATTGTTCTACATGCAATCTGTTCAGGCAAATTGAATAATCTTGGAGAAATTAGTGGAGTATAAATAGCGAAAGAGATATGACTGGAGTTGGGGATGAGGAAGTTGATAATGGAGAGGATGAATATAGTGAAATCTACATGTCTGTGGCGAGTCATGAGCAAATAACAGATGCAATATCCGCTGGAACAATGCAAAGAAGTTCTGGAAAGGGTAGGCCAAAGAATGTTAAGAATAAAACCGATGGAACATTAACTAAACTAGATATTGAAGAGGAAAGCAGAAGTGATGGTTTGCAGATGGCTGGTGACTTGGGGATGGTTACTCCATTATCTTCCAGAAGTCGGTCTCCCGGCTGTTTTAGAGCAGTTAGGCTTCGAAATAGATCTAACAGAATGGATGGCAGTTGAAGGAGCACCCCTACCTCGCGGGGGCACGGCTACGTCGTCATGCAGTAGATCCCCTCAACCTAGGAAAAGTGCCAAAGGTGAACATGTGCAACGTTCCAAAATAAGTAACAGTTTGAAAAATACTATGCACAATGTTCAGAAGGATCTTGACTTAGCCAAGGCAAATAGCAATTTGGAGAAGTTGATGAAATGCACACCAAGTGTTTCCCTTGGTTTGTCTCCATGCGATAGAACACAGAGTATGCTAGCTCAAGGGGATTTTTACCTGGATCATGAGAGGGAACCTGTAGATTTAGCTGAGAAAATATCTTTTAAAACATTTAGTGAGCTTTCTCTCTGCCTGCGCAAGGACCTGGAGGAATTTCTTTTTCAGGAGAAAAAAGGTGTTGGTATGAGGATTGTAAATGGGGTACTTTCAAAATGGCGCACACTTGAAAGTGCTCTACATGATGTCGCCATTGGAAATGAACGTCTGAAGGAGAAGGTCACTGGCTTAGACAGGGTACTAGATGTGAATGAGAAACAACTGAGAGAGATTCAGATCAAGGAAGACTGGCTTACTAAGGAACTGTTTAATGCTTCCTTGTTGGGAGCAGAAAATAAATGCTTAAAGGATAACATTGCATCCTTGGAGGGGAAATTGGAGGAATACAAACAAAAAATTGAAGGACTGAAAAATAAAGATAGTGATATGGTAAGAGAACTATATAGTAAGGTAATCCAGCATAGAACACCTCAGAATCAGGTGAAAATCGAGGGACGAGGGTAAACTAAAGGCAGAAATGAAAGTCAGGTGTGCTTGTCTTCCTCGTCATTGGATGGGACAGGAGGACATGTTCTTATAGTGAAAGCAGCTGAGGGATCAAGATTGAAAAATAGTGATGAGATGCGTTTAGCAGTAACTAAAGAGCTTAAAAGCAGCTTAAAGAAAATTAGGATAAGGAGGCTTCGGAAGATTAGGGCTAATGGTGTGTTATTGGAGATGCAAACAGAAAAGGAGCTACAAGAGGTAAAGGAATGCGAGAGCATTAAACGATTGGGCGTGATTCTCTCGACTCCAAAAGAGCCAGGGCGAAAAATAGTATTGTATGATTTGGAAAAAAAACGATCAACAAGGAAGATCTGTTAGAAGGCTTATACAACAAAAATTTACTAAATATGAATATCTTTAGGGAGGAAGTGAAGATGGAGATATTTGTTCGTTTTTGTAGTATTAATAAAGCGAAAACAGGAAATAATTGGGTCTTCCAGGTGTCAAGGTGCATTAGAAGTCATTTGTTACTGCATGGTAGGATTTTCATTGGCTTCATGTCGTATAAGTTCAATGACTTTCATTTAGTTACTTTGTGCTACAATTGTCAGGGATTTGGTCATACAGCCAGCACATGTTATCGCACAGACGCTGTCTGCAGTCACTGTGCAGGTATAGGACACTCCTACACATTCTGTACTCATCAGCGAGAACATCCGATCTGTTACAATTGTAAGGCAAAATATCGAGCTGAAAATCATTCTGTAAGGAATAAACAGTGTCCAGAATACTTGAATGCACTTAAGTTGGTCAAAGAAAGAGCACGGCAGTTTGATAACGTCAATGTCAGATATTGATAATCACTTAATTCTTGATCAGAACAATGCAAAATCGAATGGTAACCTACGTATACTACAGATTAATGCTCAGAGATCAAAATCGGTGACTGATGAAGTTAGACTAGTGAGAGAGAATATTGATATAGCCTGCATACAGGAACCATACTTAGTGAAAGGTCGGCCTACAGGATATCCACTTTGAGCACGTGTACTCTGTGCAGATGAACCAGACTTAAGAGCTGCAATTGTAGTGTTTAATAAGGACATAGTTATTACTGTTATAAATTCGTTGTGCTCTTCACAGATGGTGTGCATAGGGGTAGAGTCAGATCTTACGTCATTCTATCTATGTTGAATGTATTGTCATCACTCAACAGACATTAATTTCTACATTAGGTACATGGAACTGGTTCAAAATCGCTTGGGTAGTAAATCAATAACATTTGCGATGGATTCTAATGCAAGCATCGTGGTTTCATAGAATTACAAATGATCGTGGTCGTCAACTAGATGAATTCTTGGCTTGTTGTGGATTATTTATACAAAATCTACCAAGTTCAGATAGTACTTTCTTCACTGTTAATGGAGAATAAAATATTGACTTGACAATCAGTACCGTAAGGGCAGCTGGTATCGTGGGCGATTGGCGATTAAGAGCAGACTGGGTCTGCTCTGATCAATGGGCCATTGTATTTTCTGTCAGGGACAACAAAAACCAACTCCGTCTCAAAAACAGTTACGACGATTTGCTATCGAAAATGCAAAGTGGAACAGGTGTGACGAATATATTCATGTCCGACTTGGGAATCTGGGTATTTGGGCATTCAGTCAGATGTCTGGAGAGAATGCAGTGGAGTTACTTCAGCGCACTCTCTTTGAGGCTTCCAGCACATCTATGAAGCAAAAGAACTGTAATAGGATTCCAGATAAATGGTGGTCTGGTGAGTTAAGCCAATTGGGAGCAGGTTCATAAAGCGCGGAAAAGGTACCAAAGAAGGAAGCGTAACAATGGGGAGGAGAAAGTTAATGTACTTAAAGTAGAGTATCAGATGATACGGAGTGCATACGTGCGTATGATATCTAAATCAAAATTAACTGCCTGGAGAACGTTGGTTAGAACAGTGGGCAATCAGAATCCATGGGGAATTGTATATAAGCTATGTACTGGAAAGACTAAAATATATAATGGAGATACAGCATACTCAATTGGAGGTGTTGACCAGGAAAGTACGAGTTGGAGAGAAAGTATGTCTGCGATTTTGGATCATTTGATTGGAGATACTATCTCTGAGCAAGACGATGAGGAACAGATGTTGATGAAAAGGCTTAATCATGCTTACTTATTGACGAGGATCCCTTTAGCCTGATTGAACTCTGTGATGCAGTACAACGCATAAGGAACAATAAATACCCAGGGATGGACCTCATTGAAGGAGAGATCATTAAATGGGCTCATCGACTGATACCAGGGATCCTTCTTGAAGCTTTTAATAGCTGCCTGCGTGATGGGGCCTTTCCATCACCATGGAAGGATGCCCTATTAAAGTTGATACTAAAGGGTCCATCTAGGCTAAAGAATGATCCACAGTCTTATCGACCTATTGCCCTCCTCCCTGGATTAGGAAAAGTGTTTGAAAGGATGCTGGCGAGACAGATTACTGACTATACTGAAAAAAAACTTAGGCTGGTCTGGCAGACAATATGGTTTTACTCCAGGTCGTGGAACAGAAGATGCACTGTGGGAATTACGAAACTATATATTAGGCTCGAACAGTAAGTATGTCTTTGGAATCTTTATTGTCTTTGAGGGAGCTTTTGACTCCATTCAATGGAGCAGCGTTCTTATGATGTTGAGACTTGCAGGCTGTTCAACTAAGATCTTAGGGTGATAAAGGACTCCTTCATGCACCGTACAGAGACTTAAGTCGTCGGTTGATTCTATTGTATTTGTGGATGCCCACAACGATCGGTTTTTGGACCACTAACGTGGAACCTAGTTTTGGAGGACTGGTTGCGTAGGGACTTCGAGCATACAGAGATGGTGGCATATGCCGATGATCTTGTGTTGCTTATTGGAGGAAATTAAATAAATTTTCTGTTTATACTCCGGGACGGCCAAACGAGTTCACAAGATAGATAGAATACAAGAAACAGCACCATATTCGGTAGTCACGGGCTTGAACCCCAGTCACTCAAGGCACATGTACTTATGCACCCGCGTGCCTAACCACTAGGCTACGGCGGCCTGTGTATACACGGATGCAACTAGAAACCAGGTCACAGCAGGTTTTGTTTGAACTTAATAACTAGATACATAAACTTAATTCCTGATACATAAACTGACTGTATCAGGAACCAAAATAAGGGCAATGGTCTTTAACGATCAATTTTCAAGTAGAAGATCCCCGGTTGTTAGAATGAATGGGTCGAGCCTAAAATCGGCAAGGCAATTAAAACATTTAGGCATTATGTTTGACGGATCTTTGACTTTCGACTCACATGTTACTTATCTATCAGAAAAGGTGAGGAAATTTATTAAGATGATTACTCGAATCACTAGAGTTGGCTGGGGAATAAAAGGTAAGGCGCTGAACTTGTTATATGAATGTGTATTTATCCCCATGGTAAAGTACGGTGCACCAATTTGGTTTGAACGTGTAAGTGGAAAAGTATTTACTAGAAAGCTCAGTTCCATTCAAAGAGTAATGCTCCTTAGGATGTGCATGGCATGAACTGCGTCGACCCCAGCTTTGCAGATAGTGACAAGAAAATTGCCAATTGATCTGCATTTATTGTATTGTGCATTGGCTTACTTCATCCGCAGTGGCATTCCCTGTTCTTTTTTGAATATACAGGTGGACATTTTGGCAGATCCCAGGAAGGAAAGGACAAGAATCTGGGATGCTTTGGTAAAAGTCTGGCAAGAGTGTTGGAGTGTTTGTGATAAAGGGCAGATTACACAAAAAATTTTCCCAGGTTTAAGAAATGCAGCCTCGATAAAATTCAAATGGTTTGCCCAAAACGTCCAAGCTATGTTCTTATTAACTGGTCATGGTTCGATTAATGCAAAGTTGCATGATTTAGGAATCAATGAAAGTTCTAGTTGCCATTGTGGCAAAAGAGAATCATGGGAACATATTATATACAACTGTGAGGAGTACTGCGATCTACGAATTGAATTGGTAGTATCTCGGGTTAGTAATCTCAATCTTATGGCAGAAGGCTGTGAGACAATTCTAGTTGATAAACAGGAGAACTTCTTGGCTTTCCAGGCCTTTGCAACTGCAATATTTCTTAGGCGGAAGACTCTTCTGCATCTGGAAGTCTTGGATTTGTAATGCGGTATGGTATATGCCAAAGTACCTAGAATTCTGTGAAATTCAGTCTGCTATATCCACTGCAACTCCAGCTCCCTGTGCTCAATTACCTAAAGTTCAGTGAAATCGTGGAGGCTCGAGTCTGCTACATCCATTGCAACTCCAACTCTTTGTGCTGGAATTTCTGCTCACGGCAGCTCCTGGCGCTGGTATTTCTCTTCTCGGCAGCTCCTAGCGCTGCTGGCTTTCCAACAGACTGTGAACAGATGCAGATCTTTCCAATGAAGTTTGGACTCTGTCTGAAATTTAATTATATGTATATTTTATTTTTTATGTAATTTGATTATTTTTCAATTTGTTCATATCAATCTTTATTGGTCATGGCAGGTTTTTTACTTCCCTTTACTTGGGCAAACAGGAGAGGGAGTATATAAGAGTACTGCTAAATTATGTGTAACTGACAGCGGGATTGCCATTGGTTGGCTAGAACCGCTTTAAGTAATAAATATCAATATCAATCAATCATACAAGATCCAGTTTCGATGCTCGCGTGCCCATTGTAGGCGCTGTCGCTGATGAACCGTGGGTAGCATAGGTACTCGGAGCGGCCCCATTTTCAGCAGGGTTCGATGTACTGTGTGTTGTGACACATTACTCCCGTCACCAGCATTCCAATTACTGGCGAGTTGCGCCACAGTTGCCTTTCTATTGCCACAAACCATCTGGGACAGCCTTCATCCACCTCGAGCATTGATGAGCTGTGGTCGTCCAACACGTCGCCGGTGGTTCGTGGGTACCCTCCACTCGGATCACTTTCGGTAGTTACTAACCACGGCTGACCGTGAGCATCCCACCAGCTGTGTTGTTTCGGATATGCTCTTTTTTCCCCCCCAAGAAAATGCGGTTTTTCGTGCAGCAAAACAGACAAATCTACCCTAGAACACACGCAATCAACAGACAAAAGACAAACAGCACGGCAGATGAATTTAATTATTCGGATGGCCTAAAAATAATAGTTTGGTTTTTTGGATCTGCTCTGACCCAGGCGTCTGGCCATTACAATTTGGCCCTTGTCAAACTCGCTTAAGTCCCCTGCCTTTCCCATCTGAAGAACAAGAGTAACACTGATTAACAGGGCTCAGTATCAGGTGTTTTTATACCGTGTCTCGACCAGCGCATGCGCCGTAGTTCACCTGCAGTTGCTTCGATTTGTATAACGATTCGCTGGTCATAATGTTTTGGCTCATCGACGTATATACCTGCCAAGCAGTGGGTTAGTCCACTAGCGACAGGGGTGACAGCGTCACGTTGCCCAGGAACCAGGTATCCAACGAATGCTGTCCTTTCAGTATACATGCACCTGTTCCTACTCTTAGTAACCCTAACACAGCTCATGTATTTACTTGTTCCGCAATGACTCCCAGCAGTTATTGAAATCCCCCAGCATCTTGCTTTCCAGGCTGCTGCTCATTCCAATAGAAGCATGCAAAAATCAATTCCACCTCTGCCTGCGGCTACTGTTAATCCATTAGTGTGTGAATCTCCCCAAACTAGCAGTAACATTGCCTTCATAGCACTAGTGTATATATTAATGTATGCATTAAATATACTGTATTTAAGTTTTTGTTAATTTATGACACCTCCCCCATCCTTACTTGTAGACGTGCTGAAGCAGTTGTAAAAACTACTTTTTCCATTACTCCCCCCTGCAGGGTTCATAAGAGATTGATCTCTTTAAGGCCATTTCAGACATTCGAGACTACACAAATACTTTACAGTGTAGTGTCATGTAATATTTATGAAGGATTTTTGAATTTGATTAGTAAAGAAGTTATACTTTAAATGTAGTTGTTGGTCGACAAAAATTAATCCTATTTTGAAAATTTCTAAATTTATAGTAAGGAAATAGTGAGGTTTTATTTTTCTTTGGCTCATGGGGCCCTTGACCTCTATCATTTTATCTGTTTTGGCATTTGGCAAAAAGTTTGGGCTATTGCATCAATTTTGTGCTATAAAGGCAACCCATAACAAAAATGATCTTCACTTTATGCCCTGCGTTAACGCTATAAATAAATATGTACAAATATCACCATTTAGTACAAAAGATAATATTTATCACAATCATTGATTAAAATCATTGATTAGATTTCTTTATCATGTGACTACTTGTGTAACGGGACAGTGCAATCTATGCTTTCTTGTACTGAAAGCAGAAAAGAGAATTGGGACGATTAAAATCGGTGTTCGAATTTATTTTATTTCAATCAAAGCATACACAACAGCTAACCTATTTACTTCGAATAGCAAAGGAGATAAAGAAAACAATCACACAGTTAATAATAATAAAACAATAATAAAAGGTTGTCGAATTGAAGAATGATGAGACTTCCAGAAAATATTTTCACTACTTCTGTGGAAGTATTTTACGCTATTTACAGCGAAATATTTACACTATTTACATGGATCATTACAAAAAAGAGAGAATCAATAAACAGTCACTCTGGATGGAATTGCAGAGGCAATTAACCAGTATAAATCTAGATACAACTACAGTGGCGGACAAAAAAACTGCATCACTTGTGAATTTTGCAAATAATGTTTTGGCCTGCATTTTGGGTTGCAGAAATGTTCAAATATGTTTTAAGCCTGGTGAGACAAGAAGAAAAACTCATCATTAAATCTAAATAGCACAAAACTTACCAATTTTGCGTGTGGCAAGGTGCTGACTCCTGTTAAAAAAAATGCATTTTTGGACGACTGTGTGGTGATCCCTAATAACTGGTTTCAGGCATTCCTCCAAGATAGCAGTGTAGGTTTCTGCATTCACCGTTCTGCTAATAAATTTAATTCGCCTCACTCATTTGCTTGTTATGCATCCCCAGACTATCTAACCGGCGGGAATCTTTACAGTCGGTGTTATGCAGTGAGGATGGTATATCTCCGAATTTCGTCTTCTGATATATCGCTTCCCATCCGAGCCATGCAGGTTGAATTTTATCAACTTTATCTTCTAATTAAGAGCTATTTCTCTAACAGATTTATCACCGTCAGATCTAAGTACAGACAAATTTTGCGTCAGATCTTTCGAGGGTATCCTCAAGGCTCCATTTTGGGACCACTTTTCTGGAACTTTGTTCTGCAAGATTGGATTCCCCGAACCTTTGACAACGTGAAGATCATGGCATATGCGGATGATTTGACAATCCTTATTGGTGGCAAATCAAGATCTATTGAAATATCCACTGAGAAAGTTCTATCTGATCTTCAACAACGGACAGTTGAAAATAAGTTAAAAATTAGTTCTACCAAGACAAATATTATGATCCTTGGCCGTTCGTCAACGACCAAGAGTTAAAATAAACAATACACAAATACCTCTAATAACGGAAATTAAACTTTTGGGAATAACTATTGACAGCAAGTTAAATTTTCTCCCTCATTTATCCACTCTGCGAATTAAGATCAGAAATTTCACTCGCGCTCTTGTCAGAGTTTCTAGAACTGAGTGGGGTTTTTCTAGAAGATGTTTAAGAATCTACTATAACTTTGTGTTTCTCCCTATGGTTGCCTATGCTGCTGGCGCTTGGTTCCATAGGGTGCGGACTGTACAATTTCAATCAAAATTGATGTCAATCCAGCGTACAATGTTTCTTTGTATTTTGAAGATCTTTCGAACAGTTTCAACAGCACCATTCAACCGACAAAACTTTACACAAGCATTTTAGCCCAGAAGCAGGCACAAACCTTATAAACAGTCGAGGTTAAATCCAGTGTCCTGCAGTCATTAATAGCAAAGTCACAGTCAATCACCAATAACAAAGTCACAGTCAGTTAACAGCCATCCGATCAAAGGGGCACAGGAATTAACATCGCCTAATTGAGTTGTAATTGTAGGACACTTGCAGCTTTGCAGGTTTTAGCTGGGACGTTACCACTCGATCTCTACGTAATTTTCAGAGGCTTATGTAATCGCGTGAAAGGTCAGATTCCCACTCAGATCCCTGGAATTTCTATTAACACTCAAGTCGATGTTAAAGCCGAACGACAAAGAATTTGGTAAGAGTTGATCAATTTGTGGCGGAGTAGGTGGGATGGCACAACACTGGTCAGTGTAAAACGTAAGTTTTTCCTGAAGTTGACTCTCTTAAGAGTAGGAGACCAGCAGAATTACTTAACAAGTACAGGTCACTGTTGAACAAAAGCCGAGAATTAGGGTTGAATTTGAAAGTGTCTGTAATTCTGCCCAGACACGATAGGAGGGAGTATATGATGAGAGCCTTGTCGATCAATTCGGCCCTGGAAAGATTGTGTAAGGCTCAAGGGGTAGAATTTTTTTCAGCCTGGACTGTACTTGTTAACAGGAGAGATTGCTTCTACAGGGATGGGATACACTTAAATAGAAAGGGTGCAAGAATATTTGCTGATGCTATCGAGGCAGTGTTAGGTGGGTCGGAAAACTGCTAGCTTGGGGGGGGAGCCAAAGACCAATAGATTGACAGTAGCCACTGGCAGAGGTGAAAGAGATTCTTGCACTGCTTCTATTAGAATGAGCAGAAGCCTGAAAAACAAGATGCATGGTATTTCAGAGACTGCTGGGAGCCATTGCGGTACAAGTAAACACATGGGTTGTGTTAGGGTAGCTAAGAATAGAAACAGGTGCAGGTATACTTGCGTGTACACCAATGCTAGGAGTTTAGTAAATAAATTTGATGAATTTGAGGTATTGCTCAAAAAATCGAAGACAGATATTGTTGGGATATCAGAGACGTGGTGTCACACAGATATAAGGGATGCAGAACTGCAATTTGGGGAGTACAACGTCTACAGAAAGGATAGACAGGATAGGAAGGGGGGAGGGGTTATGCTATTAGTTAAGAAACACATAAAAACCAAGGAAGTGAAGCCAGTCGACATCGCTGGACAGTGCAGTGTTGAGTCAGTTTGGTTGACATAAGCATTGGGAGATCAAAATTGAGAGTAGGAGTGTGCTATAGGCCTAATGACTCTGATGAGTATAATAAGGAACTGTACAGGGAAATAGAGTGGGCCAGTAAATCAGAGAGTCTTATAATGGGAGATTTTAATTTCCCAGATATTGACTGGAATTTGGGGGCTGGTTACTCACACACTAGCAGGGCTTTTGTGGATTTATTGGATGATTGTTTTCTACATCAGCATGTTCGGGAGGCAACTAGAGGGAGTAATACTCTTGATTTGATTATCAGCAGTGATTCTTCATGCATTAAGAATCTGCAGATAAATGAACCACTAGGTGGCAGTGATCACAGTGTGCTGAAGTGGGATTTACTGAAAGAGGTAACTACTATTAGGGGTAAAGGGAAGGGTTATTGCTTCCGTAAAGGCGACTACGATGGACTGAGACAGTATTTAAATTCTATACAGTGGGACCAACTGATGATGTTACCAACAGCAAATTCAAAATGGGAAGCATTCAAAGAACTTATCTTGGAAGCTACTTGGCTTTACATACCAACTAAGAAATATTGTTCAAGGTTTAGGCCAAAATGGATGTCAGATGAACTAATGAGGCATATGGCAGAGAAGAAAAATGCATGGGATACTTACAAATTAACACATGACACAGAAGCCTATGATTGATACAAGTTGATATGCAACCAAGTTACAAAGGAGGTTAGGCAGGCGAAGGCAGATTACGAGAAATCCTTGGCAAGGGATGCAAAGAAAAACAGCAAAGAGTTCTTTACTTATGTAAACTCTAGAAGGAAGGGGATGAATCAGATTGGTCCACTTGATATTGATGGGTCAACTGTTGATGATCCTGCTCAGGTAGCTAACAAACTAAATGAATATTTTGCATCGACATTCACACATGAGGAGTTATTCAGCAAGGGGAATGCCAGAGGTATATTCAACTCTAGCAGTAAGCTACAGAATCTTGAAATAACTGGGAGTAAAGTGGAGGAGAAACTGTTGAAGATAAACACAAGAAAGGCACCCGGGGTGGATGGGATCTATCCAGTTATATTAAAGGAGGCAGCAAAGGAAGTAAGCAAACCCTTAGCCATAATTATGAGAGCTTCCTTGGACTCAGGGGAGGTACCCATAGACTGGAAATGTGCAAATGTGACCCCAATTCACAAAGGAGGATCAAAGGCTGACACAAGTAATTATAGACCTGTGAGCTTAACTTCTGTTCCAGGAAAATTAATGGAGGCACTGGTTAAAGAAGCACTGCAGGATCATTTAGACAAGACTTCAGTTATAGCTCAGACACAGCATGGTTTTGTTAAGGGGAAGTCTTGCCTGACCAACTTGATTGGATACTATGATGCAGTCACAAAAGAACTGGATGCAGGGAATAACTTTGATATTATATACTTGGATCTTAGAAAGGCTTTTGATACTTTTGCACATGGAAGACTGCTAGCTACACAAATTGGAGCAGTGTGACATTGGAGGCAAATTGCTGCTATGGATAAAGGGGTGGTTGAGGGGGAGAAGACAGAGAGTGGTAATCAATGGACACTGCTCATCGTGGACTGATGTTATTAGTGGAGTCCCTCAGGGCTCAGTGTTGGGTCCATTATTGTTTTCTGTATTTATAAATGATATTGATGATGGTATATCAAGCTTAATGTCCAAGTTTGCAGATGATACAAAGGTTGGCAGGGTTGTCAAGGACACTACTGACACTATGCTGCTGCAACAGGATCTGGAAAGGTTGAGCAGCCATTGGGCTGAGAGGTGGCAAATGAAGTTTAACATTGACAAATGTAAAGTACGACACATGGGAAACAGCAAGCCCAGAGCAACGTATCAACTCTGTGGTACTACACTGACAGTGGTAGAGAATGAAAGGGACTTGGGGGTGATTGTGCAGGCAGATATGAAGTTCTCTGAGCAGTGCAGACGGGCTGCAAGAGTAGCTCATGGAGTATTGTCAATGATATACAGGAATTTTTCCAGCAGGGATAAGGAGGTGATTATTCCATTGTATAAGGCATTGGTCAGGCCACACCTAGAGTACTGTATACAGGTCTGGAGGCCTCATTTCAAGAAGGATATAGAGCTCCTGGAACGAGTACAGAGAAGGGCAACAAGATTAGTGAATGGAACAAAGGGGTGCTCTTACGAAGAAAGGCTTAAGTTTTGCAAATTACAGTGTCTGGAGACTAGGCACCAGCGAGGTGATCTGATAGAGGTGTATAAAGCCTTGAATGGTTTAAGCATGCTCAATGCTGATGGGATTCTTCCTCTAGCTCAGAAAAATCACCTGAGAGGGCATAAATTCAAATTGAGGAAAGACAGATGTAGGATAGACGTGCGGAAATTTGCCTTTAGCCAGCGGGTGGTTGGTTGGTGGAACAGACTGCCATCCCTTGTGGTGGAGGTTGATAGCCTAAATAAGTTTAAGGCTCAGCTGGACAGGTATTTTGAACGAACAGAGGGGTGAAGTGGAAGTGGTTTTTTTTTTTTTTTTTGGCTGATGCTGCATAAGCTTGCTTTCTTGCATCAAATGCCTCTACTAATGCTAATGCTAATGCTAATGCTAATGCTCTTGTGGATAAAAAATCTACAGTCTGGTTTAGCCTTGACTTGTTTACCTCCTATTTGATATCAGGACACGGATCATTAAATAAGAAACTGTTTAAATTTCGCTTGTCTCCTACGGAACTCTGTCATTGTGGCGGTGTGGAAGATTGGCAGCACATGTTGTACTCTTGTCCCTCATACAATGAATTTCGAGTAATTCTGCAGAATGCAATTCCCAACTTTTCATCAGGATTGGAACCTAATTTTGTATTAAATGCCACGAGTTACCGCGCCATTCAGGATTATTATTATTATTATTATTATTATTAATAGCCATATGGTACAAGGAAGTCTGAGGCTTATGCTGTACCAGGCAATAGAGAGAGAGAGAGAGAGAGAGAGAGAGAGAGAGAGAGAGAGAGAGAGAGAGAGAGAGAGAGAGAGAGAGTAAAAGGGAATCACCAAGAAAAAGAAGAATGATGATATCCAACTCCTAAGGCAACCTTCAATAAAAGGCTTACAATCCTTTCTGCAATGGCTGCACCTGCGAATGTCTCAAATTCAGCTCAAGACCCTTCACTGCAATGACGTCCATTCTCTCAACAAGATCTATAATTCTGGACTTGTGCTCTGTGTATTGTGTTTTTTTTTTTTTTTTTTGAAACACTACAAGTGTCCTACAACTACAACTCGATAAGTCGATGAAAATACCTGTGCTCTGCTCGGATGGCTGTTAACTGACTGTGACTTTGTTATTGGTGATTGACTGTGACTTTGCTACTAATGACTGCAGGACTTACTGGATTTAACCTCAACTGTTTATAAGGTTTGTGCCTGCTTCTGGGCTGAAATGCTTGTGTAAAGTTTTGTCGGTTGAATGGTGCTGTTATCCTTAATTATTTTCTTTGACCTTGTATTTTTTTTTTTTATTTATGTTAATATGCAAAAGATTACTTGCATTGTTTACTTTGAAACCTGAAAGTATCATCTGTGTTTACCTCAATCTGTTGACGTTATCTTGCGTACAGTATTTAATTTTTGTATAGTTATATAAGTTCCTTTTCTCTCTTTTGCTATTGCCGGTTGGTAGCCCCTGGTCTACCTTCCCGTGGTGTTGGTGTTGGCGAGTTTCCAACATGCTGATTCCGGGTAGCCAAACAGTCAGTTCTCTTCTGGCCATTTCTGGAGAATCCTCTGATTTAAAAGTGAAACGAGGCGGAGATGAACTAACGTTCCAGGTGCCGCCCAAGACAAATACATACATGCAGGTTGAATTTCGATTCGTGAGAAAAGATGACGGTGTCCCTTTTGTCCATGAAAGATGCGTTTTTTTGCAAGAAGCAACTTGTAACCCAAGCAAGTTGCTTCTTCCTCATTTGTTGGGTCAACAAACGCTTCTTCTTGGGTCGATAGGTATGCAGATCACATTCCGAAAGCCGTCTTTGGATAGTTCGTGCACTTGTTTCAACAAAGTCCAGTTTTAGATCAGGATCACTAGCGTGGCGATTACGAAGGCATAGCCGTTTCAAATATCGATTTTGGGAAGGTGTAGTCAGTCTCTTATGGCCAGATCCATGTCTTCTTTTCACATCACCAGTTTCGAGCTTTAATTTCGGCATCCGGGATACTGTTGACTGGCGGCACCTATTTTATCAGCGTTAGCATGCGTAGAAAGCCCTTTGTTGGCACCAAGAAAAAAAAAAAGTTACACTTTTTTTTTTTCTTGGTGCCAACTGAACATATGGAGCCATGCTTACACTTCTGCAAAACAGGATACTAATGAGCGTGTATACCCTTCCAACGCCGTATTTATAGAAACGGCTGATGCAATAGAAGCGTTATCTGACGCAATACCCTTGCTTTGCGACAAACAAAATGACTGTAATCAAACAATATTAAGATATTAAGATATATGCACGTTTGACTAGAACTGTTACTTTTTTAAGGTGATGCAGTTTTTTTTGTCCGCCACTGTAGATATAACCAGTATAAAACTAAATCTGTTTCAAAGTCAGTTCGGTGATGATCTAGCCCGCAGGAATTTAAGTGCAACTCGAAGATTTGTTCATCAACTGTTTAAAGTTTACAATCAAATCCAGCTTGACTTCATTAGCAAATAAAGTTATTCGGTGAAGAAAGCTATGCTGATGTATGTCAAGTGAAGACCAGGGTACATGAAAACGTGCTATCTTGAACTACTGCCCCTACGTACCAGGATGTAGAGAGAGAGAGAGAGAGAGAGAGAGAGAGAGAGAGAGAGAGAGAGAGAGAGAGAGAGAGAGAGAGAGAGAGAAGGACATTTGTTGCCAGAATCTGTCCGGTGGAGATCTCCAGAGTTTGGGATCTAGTAAAGCTCCATGAGTTTCGAGCAACTCTAAACTAAAACAGCTACACAGCTGTTTCCATAAGATATGTAGAAAAACATCAATCCTCTTTTTCTAAGATAATTTATGAAATTCATTTGCACTTGTTCCAGGCGAATTAACTTCGAACACACCGGAATGCAGTTCCTCTTCACTTGTTAACATAGAGCTGAAAAACCCTTGGATTGATCTATTTCCAATAAATGCTTCTTGGAATATCATAATAGTAATAGCAAGTGTATTCGCCATATTAGTTCAAGGAACCCACAGGTTTTTGCTGCACCAGCAAAAAAGAAAAAAAAGTACATATGAATATAGAACAAAATATAATTTACATCGAAGCTCTTTTCAGCGACCCTCCTTATAACGGCTCACCACCTTATAACGTCCCATATGGTTGGTCCAGGCCAATTTCTCAGTAACCTAATGCTATTTTACGTATTTTCAGTATAACGTGCATTCAGTATAAAGACTTTGAAAATTAGAGGATTTCCCTATAACGACCATTTCTTCCTTGAAATGGTTGAAATGGAAGATATCCCATTTCTTTCTTGCTCAGTGGAATGGCCACATCTGCCATTAAGTGCAAATTGCTACAATGGATCAAAGGATGGTTGAGTGAGAGAAGACAGTGTGGTAATCAATGTACATTGCTCGTCGTGGACTAATGATATTAGTGGAGTGCCCTAGGGTTCAGTGTTGGGCCCATTGTTGTTTTCTGTATTTATCAATGATACTAATGAAGGTATATCAGGTAAATATCAAAGTTTGCTGATGATACAAAGGTTGGCAGGGTTGCAAATGACAACAATGAAAATAGGTTACTGCCACAGGATCTAGAAAAGTTGGGCAGATAGACTGAGAAGTGGCAACTGAAATTTAACATTGACAATCCAAATGGTACTGCATGTGAGTAGCAGTAACCCCAGAGTGACATATCAACTCTGTGGTACTACACTCAGGGTAGTGGAGGATGAAATAGACCTGGGGGTAATTGTGCAGTCAGATATGAAATTTTCTGAGCAGTGCAAACAGTCTGCAAGAATAGCTCATGGGGTATTGTCAATGTCATACAGGAATTTTGCTAGCAGGAATATGGAGGTGATTTACCCCTTTGTATACGGCCATATCGTGAGTACTGTGTACAGCTCTATAGGCCTCATTTTAGGAAGGATATAGAGCTTCTGGAACGAATACAGAGAAGGGCAACAAGATTGATGAGGGGAACAAAGGAGTGCTCTTAACAAGAAAGGCTGAAGTCCTGCAAATTGCTTCATCTGGAGACTACGCACCTATGATACGATCTGACTGAGGTGTATAAGCCCTTGAATGGTTGGAGCAGGCGCGCAATGCTTTTGGGACAGTTCGTCTCCCTTAGATTATAAATCTGAAGGGGCATAAAGTCAAATTGAGGAAAGACAGTTGTAGAATAGATGTGCGGAAATTTGCCTTTAGCCAGCGGGCAGTTGATTGCTGGAACAAACTTCCATCTGTCGTTTTGGAAATCAATAGCTTCCTCTGACAGAGGTTTTAAAATTTGTGTTTATGGATCCCCTCCCATTGACTTCATATATTTAGTAAACAATGAAAGAAGGTGTTTTTGCGTATTGGTTTGATTATTTTTTCCTCCGGAGCAATACTATTATGCAGACCAAATGTTCACTCACACTCTTCCTTATCACTTTCCACTGTATTTTTCTCTGTCTGTACGGGTAGCACAGTGGTATCGCCACCGTCCTCTCCACACCGGGCAGAAAAGGCTCTGCTTCGAATTCCATCACTGACGTGAGGAACTTTTATGGGCTTTTTTTCACTCATTGGCTGAGTTAGTCGATCTCAAGCGTAAGTAGCAACGTTTTCTCCCCCAGAAACTGAGGTTTTTTGTCCAGGAAAAGACGCAAAGCGACCACAGAACACACTCAATTTACGGACAAAATACACAATGCACGAATTTAAATATTCGGGTGGCCTAATATAATTTGGTTGTGTTTTTTCCTGATCTGCTCTGACCTTCCATTTACAACCTTCAGCAACATGTTACTGTTTATCCAGCATCTAAGGTTGTGTGTATTAAAAGCCAAAACAAAAAAGATAATGAAGCATCGGTGTATTGTCTGTAATTGAACGTAGTCTGCATAGGTAGTACAGTTGTATCGTCACCATCCTCTATGATGCGAGGAACTTTAATGGGCTTTTTCACTCCGCGACCGAGTTAGTCGGTCTGAGCATGATAGCAAGGGTTTTTCCTGCAGAGGCTGGTTTTTGTTTTCATCCAGCAAAACAGGCAAATCGACCACAGAGAACACACACAATTTACAGACAAAATAGATATATGTAATCGATTAAGGGTGACCCTAATAGAATTATTCGGCAAAAAATTTGTAATTGCATGTGGCCCACAGGGATCAATTCTTCGTCCCCCTGTGTTGGAATGTGGTGTTTGATTCATGGCTCGTCAAGAAGTTTGAAGCAATTACGATGGTTGCCTATGCAGACGATCGTACTATCCTTGCACGCGGAAATTCTCCTACGTCTCACATCTGGTGACTATAGGCTCGGCACTCCCAGGGTCCTGAGTTGGATATCATTATTCTTCTCTTTCTTGGTGATTACCTTCTACTTTTGATTCTTGTTCTCTCTCTCTCTCTCTCTCTCAGGGTAACTAAGAATTTTAAAGAAGAAAATAATACGGTCTATAACCAGTAATTATAAGTTTATTGACAAAGAATAAAGGTTTCAGGGTAAATGGACTTCTTTCTCAGCAAACCTATACAGACTAATTAAACGCATACTGTACAGATCAATCTATATGTTTAAATAAATAAATAAATTTTCTGTTTATACTCCGGGATGACCAAACGGTCAGAGGAGTTTGCTGAGGAAGGAGTCCGTTTGCTCTGAAAACTTCACTCTTTGTCATTAAAATTCTAATTACTGGATATCATTGGTATTATTTTCTTCTTTAAGTCATAGCATTAGTATTAGCATTAGTAGAGGCATTTGATGCAAGAAAGCAAGCTTATGCAGCATCAGCCAAAAAAAAAAAAAAAAAATTAAACAAATAAAAAATAACCACTTCCACTTCACCCCTCTGTTCGTTCGAAATACCTGTCCAGCTGAGCCTTAAACTTATTTAGGCTATCAACTTCCACGACAAGGGATGGAAGTCTGTTCCACCAACCAACCACCCTCCGGCTAAAGGCAAATTTCCTCACGTCTATCCTACATCTGTCTTTCCTCAATTTGAATTTATGCCCTCTCAGGTGATTATTCTGAGCGAGAGGAAGAATCCCATCAGCATTGAGCATGCTCAAACCATTCAAGGCTTTATACACCTCTATCAGATCACCTCACTGGTGCCTAGTCTGCAGACACTGTAATTTGCAAAACTTAAGCCTTTCTTTGTAAGAGCACCCCTTTGTTCCATTCACTAATCTTGTTGCCCTTCTCTGTACTCATTCCAGCAGCTCTACATCCTTCTTGAAATGAGGCCTCCAGACCTGTATACAGTACTCTAGGTGTGGCCTGACCATTGCCTTATACAAGGGAATAATCACCTCCTTATCCCTGCTAGAAAAATTCCTATATATCGACAATACACCATGAGCTACTCTTGCAGCCCATCTGCACTGCTCAGAGAACTTCATATCTGCCTGCACAACCACCCCCAGGTCCCTTTCATTCTCTACCACTGTCATTGTAGTAACCACAGAGTTGATATGTTGCTCTGGGGTTGCTGTTTCCCATATGTAGTACTTTACATTTGTCAATGTTAAACTTCATTTGCCACATCTCAGCCCATCTGCTCAACCTTTCCAGATCCTATTATAGTGTCAGTAGTGTCCTTGACAACACTGCCAACTTTCGTATCGTCTGCAAACTTGGACATTAAGCTTGATATACCATCATGAATATCATTTATAAATACAGAAAACAATAATGGACCCAATACTGAACCCTGAGGGACTCCATTAATAACATTAGTCCACGATGAGCAGTATCCATTGATTACCACTCTCTGTCTTCTCCCCCTCAACCACCCCTTTATCCATAGCAGCAATTTGCTTCCAATGCCACATTGCTCCAATTTGTGCAGCAGTCTTCCATCTGCAACAGTATCAAAAGCCTTTCTAAGATCCAAGTTTATAATATCAAAGTTATTCCCTGCATCCAGTTCTTTTGTGACTGCATCATAGTATCCAATCAAATTGGTCAGGCAAGACTTCCCCTTAACAAAACCATGCTGTGTCTGAGCTATAACTGAAGTCTTGTTTGATGATCCTGCAGTGCTTCTTTAACCAGTGCCTCCATTAATTTTCCTGGAACAGAAGTTAAACTAACAGGTCTGTAATTCCTTGTCGCCCTTTGATCCTCCTTTGTGAATTGGGGTCACATTTGCACATCTCCAGTCCATGGGTACTTCCCCTGAGTCCAAGGAAGCTCTCATAACTATGGCTAAGGGTTTGCCTACTTCTTTGCTGCCTCCCTCAATACAACTGGATAGATACCATCCATCCCAGGTGCCTTTCTTGTGTTTATCTTCAACAATTTCTCCTCCACTTTACTCTCAGTTATTACAAGATTCTCTAGCTTACTGCCAGAGTTGAATACACCTCTGGAATTCCCCTCGCTGAATAATTCCTCATGTGTGAATGTCGATGCAACTGGTATCCAGTACCACAGGCCCATTTGCATTTACTCAGAATTTTTTTTTTTGGCTAATGCAGCAAAAGCCACAGGCTTCCTTGCACCATATGCATCTACTACTACTAGTACTAATAATAATAATAATTATTATTATTATAATTATGTCGCGGAGAAAAATTAATCATACTGCATCGAGTTTAGCGCAGGATAAAGTCACTGACGTTCAGGCCTTAGGCAGAGGGGTTGGTTCGAAAATTTGGAGACAGTCTCCCAAGGAAGACATTGGAGCAAGTGACGCTGTCCCCCGTATGGCTACCACAAGAGAAAGGCAAGACCATCTAACCCCACCAACTGGAAGTACTTCCTGCGCAACTGCACTAGTGACCCCCAGGAAGGAAGAAAACGCCAACGCATGAAGTGGAGCATCAAAATGAATATGTACATCATGCAAGCACACTACGAAGTAACGAAGCTGGAGACCAATATGACAACTTACAGGGCGAGACTGCATACCTAGTGGCTGGAACGATTCCCGGATATTCAGGTCACCGAACAGCGTATAGCAGACCAGAGAAGGACCATCGTCACAAAGAACCTGATAGCTCCTGCAATCTTGGAAAAAATCAAGCAGGACATGAGCGATCAACTGCAAAGGATAAAGAATAGGGAACCAGAGGAGGAAGAACATGCCACCGCCGATCCAGAGGAGAAAGAGCAAGAAGAAATACAACCCACGGCAGCTGAAGTGAAACAGACGAGATCATGATATCCAGAATAGAGGACGAGTGGAAGGCCCTAACAGAATTCAAAGGAATGGACCCCACAAAGACTCACGTGATACCGAAGCAGAGGCCAAATAGAACCTTGTGGAGAGTCACAGACCACCTGAACCGGCACATAATACCGCATTCCCTTGACAGAAATGGTGCAACACTGGAGGCCATCCACACAGCCATGTATTGTGCTGTGGTAGCAGCCACGAGGATTAATGGAAGAGAAGCGAGAGACCTGTAGCAGAAGAGCTGAAAAGAGAAGGAACCACCAGCTTGGAAAAGAAGACTTCAATAGAAGATAGAAGAATTAAGAGGCAAGATAGGCAATTGACACGGCCGACCGGGCTAGCCGGCCGGTCGGTCGGGTCGTTTTTCACTCCATAACATGGCTTTCTTTTTCAGCATCCAGGAATCAATTATGATTGTGAGTCATGCACCAAGCAAGTCAATGCTGTGCATTGCTTGTTGTGATGCTTGTTTTGTGTTCTGAAGTTTTCAAAAATTCTGACATCATTTACTTATCATCCTTATACTAATTTCAGTTCCTGTGGTCTCCCAGATGAGGACTGACAGGATCTATATACCACGTTTCTCATTGCCATCCGATTTCATCTGGTCTAGCCAAACATTTCCCAGCTGTAGTAGCAACATGGTGTTTCTATTTAGTAATGATGTTAACTTTCATTGATCTAAGATGCTGCAATTTTGCTACAATGAACAGACCAGACTTATTGCTAATCACTTTTGGAATTCACTGAGCTGAAAGCCTCTGCCTATCTACTGAATTTGTTGATTTGCTTGCTTCTGGCATGAACACAATTGCTCTTATACCTATTCTTCACACGTGGATGGCTGGTTGGTTTATTTTTCCCAAATCCCAGCTGTATATGAACATTTCTAACATAAAAAAGTAAATAATGAACGTGTTAAGCTATTATAAATTTAACAAAGCAAATGTTTCAATATCTGTTGTTATTGCAAAGGCAAACAAAATTATTTCATCTTTTTCGTATATTAAGTCCAATTAAAGATCAAAATTAAAGATTTTGACCTTTCTTTAACATATATCCTTTCTTTGAGATATATATATATATATCTTTTTCTGTATCTGAAAACTGAATTTTCTCTTTCAGTTTCAACTTTTCTTTTATCTAACCTTTTATGACATCTGCCTTAGTAAGCAATATTGTTCTCATCTATGGAAAGGTATCCTTCCTTTCACCAACCAAAAGTGAGCCCTTTAGAAGATAACAGAATTTCAATTTCCACATCACAGCCTTTGGATCTTGTGTATCCTGGATTTCAGTTTGCTTGTGAGTGCGAGGTAATGAATGGCCACGTTGCAGGAATAGTGGCTACAGATTTACACTGAGCTACTGATAGTCTTCTAATAACTCTTACTCTAAAATTTACCTTTTGTGCTTTCTATGACATTTATGTAGTTAAAATTGATACATTCCAAGATACAAAAAGATATATGCCTATTTTAAATAGGCACATTATGTGTTCTTTTCCTAAACACTTACTCTTATACTTGCAGCATCAATAAAAGCATAACAGGCTTCTATTAATGTGTCTAGGATTATAGAATTAAACTTTGTAAACACACAGAAGGTGGTAAACAAACTTTGTTTATGTTGTGTGTGTATTTTTATAGCATATACATGTAACCTCAATATACTGAGCCTAGTTATACATTTTTGGATGTAATACTAGTGTGATCGTGTCCCTAAGACGGACATAAAAATGCAATTATGGTAAAACACGAATGCCACAATAGACATTAGCAAAAGCAAACTCTGTATCTCACAGAGTGAAACCAGATACTGTAATGGTTTTCAAAGTGTGGGCCACTAAGCAATTGGATTCTCTTCTGCTGTATAATCCCTCAATTAGCCAATTAAATTTTTTTTACAAACAACAATAGTTATGTAAGAGTAATTATTTAAATGTTCAGTTTCTGCCCTGTCTCAATGCAATTAGAGATAATTTTGTAGGCACTTGAAAAACTGAACTAGCCACCATATCTTTGAGTTGTGACATACAGTATGCCCTCAATTTAAAAGACAAAAAAAACTTTACTGGTAGTGTAACCACTATATGGTCGTGGTAAATACCTTCTACTAATTATGTATAATGTATTACCAAGATAAATAAAAGCATGTGTTTTATTGTTTTTAAATTTATTATTTCAGTGTTTCTAATAATACATATACAGAGTATATGTGTATATATTAAGTGCAATAGCATCATGAGGCTTTAGCCCTAAATGCATCTTAGACAGAGTATATGTTTAAATTTTTAATTATATATGGAAGTAAAATTATTTTGAAAAATGACTTCAATTTAGCAGAAATTGGGCAATAATGGATGCCCCTTCTCCCTATTAGTCTGTAAAATTGAGGGTTTACTATATTTAATTAAATTTTTATAAACAAATTTTTTATAAATTTTTATAACAGCATGTAACATTCTTTGCAATGTTGCATGCTGATGAAATCACATTCACACAATGGCAAAAACTGCTAAGGTATAATGCAAAGTATGCAAAAAGTGATAAACATGTATATTTTTATAAATTGCTGCTATTGACTGCAGTTAGTGTTCTCCACAATGATACTGCAGTACGGAAAAATTCACTGTTGCTTATTGTGTGTTGTTGTACTTCTAGTAGTGCATCCTTGATGGGTGGGGACAAGATCCATAGTCTGATCAAGAATGTAACCAAACATATTTTACCTCAGGGACTCACATCTGGTGAGTAGAGGATTGGCAAATCTAGGGTCCTGAGCTGGATATCATCATTTTTCTCCTTCTTGCTTTTTTGGTGATTCCCTTCTACTTCTGACTCTCTCTCTCTCTCTCTTTCTCTCTCACTCACTCACTCAGGGTAACGTGGGAATGGGAATTTTTTTTTTTTTTTTTGGCTGGTGTAACATAAGCCTCAGGCTTTCTTGCACCATATGGCTAATAATAACATTAATAATAATGATATTATTCTATTTTCTATAGAAAATAATTTCTAAGATGTTAGTTTTCACCTATGATTTCCAGAAATATGTTAATTGCATAACTCAAAGGGGACCTGTCACAAAACAGTAAAGATTTTGCTTTTTTTTTGTGCTCTTATGCATTACCACTCAGCTATGGAGTCATGATTATGGAGCCCATGGTTGTGATTGAGTTGTTCTTTATTACCTATTTATGTATTATTTTATAAACTGTATTTCCTGTAAATATGTCTAACTTGGAAGAGATGGAGCAGTAAGCAATTAAGAATTTTGAAATTTAATTTTTAAGTATAAGTATAAAGTTTAATATTTTTATTTATTTAAATTTAAAATATTTTTATTTCTTTAAAGTGTACAGCATTAGTAAAAAAAATTACAATAGTGCATTTGCCATTTAACATGTTTGCCGTTGAAACACAAACTTGCATCAAAACAAACTACAATTTTTGCAGTATGCATATTTGCCTTAACACAAATATGATTGCATTCAATTGCAATCATATTTGTGTCAATAAATGAGCACCGTAAAAGGAAAAGCACATAAAATGAACAACTGAGCAATATTGGCGCACAGTTTGAACTATGGGCTACTGCATTACAGCTGGGATTTCAGTTAGCATCAACCATACTGTCCAAAGAGCATCATAAAAGCTATATACTTGGTTCATAGTTTAATATGTTCTTTGTTTATGTTGAAATTATTTTATCTACTTTAGTACTTTCCACAAGAAAAAAGGTAAAATTTTATGAAGATTATGCTTGCTGAATTTTAATTCTTCCGTTTGTGAAAAACAAAACATCATCCTTAGTGTGCGTCTACTGATAAAATTTTGTGTAAAAAGTGTTTTCCTATAAAATTTTACCCTATAGCATTGTTTTAATAGATCCACAGCCTGAGATATCAAGACTAAAGGAACAGGGATGAACAGTATGTTGAAGCTGGTGACATTGAATCAGCTCTTTATAACATGTCATCTTATACTGAAATAGAATTCTATTCAAGTGATGTGAATTCTGAATCTTGTTCAGATGTGTCTGCTGAATGTTAGAATGCCACAAACTTTCAGATGCTGGTATTACTTGGAGTGATGATTCTTCACAGATGAAATCCATTTAGTAAAAAGCACTACCTACTAATTCCATTTCCCCAGAGAAGTGCCCTAAGGCACAAAGGACCCTCACAAATATAAGCAGCAGTAAACATGTTAAAAAAAAAATGTGCGAAATGAAATTTACTTATATAAAAATGCTTGCTGAATAGACCATCTTTTGGTCACTGTGTATTCATGTTAAAAAACTGGTTTAATTTTATTTTCAGCTACAGCATGCTTCACGTATAATGTGGGAGTTAACGTTGTTCCTAACACCCTCATTATATTGAGGTTTATGCTGCACTGTACTTGTGTTATGTAGATGTTTCCAATTTATTTCCCATCTGAGAATTATGATTATTTGATCCAAGCACAATGATTTATTCTAATTGTCATTCTCATTTAAATAAAAATAAATGATTATGTTCACATAATGATTTATTAGAGCAGTGTTTTAATGGTACACCCTTTAAAGGGAGATGTTATGGTTTCCGTCCCCCCCTCTCTAAAAGTTAGGTTTATAACCGTCCTCTCACTACAGGATAATAGGTAAAAATCCAAAAAAATAAAATAAAATAATATAATTAAAGGGCTATTGAAGAGGGAAGATTACTGCAGATGTATTTGCTACGATTTTAATTTATTAGTTTCATACACTGGTGTTCAAAGAAAATGCATGATCGTTTAAAATGGTAATTGTCATCCGAATAACATATGTATATGGCAATAATTCTTACAGATTGCATTAAAATTGACATGCATAGGTGATGACATAATATTGCATCAGCTCTTACTTTCAGCTATATAAGCACACTCTGCAAGAGTTGCAATCATTCCTTGCTTGTGTCAGGATGGTGAGTTACATTAGCATTTACCATTAGCATTAGTAGAGGCATTTGATGCAAGAAAGCAAGCTTATGCAGCATCAGCCAAAAAAAAAAAAAAAAACCCCACTTCCACTTCACCCCTCTGTTCGTTCAAAATACCTGTCCAGCTGAGCCTTAAACTTATTTAGGCTATCAACCTCCACCACAAGGGATGGAAGTCTGTTCCATCAACCAACCACCCGCTGGCTAAAGGCAAATTTCCGCACGTCTATCCTACATCTGTCTTTCCTCAATTTGAATTTATGCCCTCTCAGGTGATTTTTCTGAGCTAGAGGAAGAATCCCATCAGCATTGAGCATGCTTAAACCATTCAAGGCTTTATACACCTCTATCAGATCACCTCGCTGGTGCCTAGTCTCCAGACACTGTAATTTGCAAAACTTAAGCCTTTCTTCGTAAGAGCACCCCTTTGTTCCATTCACTAATCTTGTTGCCCTTCTCTGTACTCGTTCCAGCAGCTCTACATCCTTCTTGAAATGAGGCCTCCAGACCTGTATACAGTACTCTAGGTGTGGCCTGACCATTGCCTTATACAATGGAATAATCACCTCCTTATCCCTGCTGGAAAAATTCCTGTATATCATTGACAATACTCCATGAGCTACTCTTGCAGCCCGTCTGCACTGCTCAGAGAACTTCATATCTGCCTGCACAACCACCCCCAAGTCCCTTTCATTCTCTACCACTGTCAGTGCAGTACCACAGAGTTGATACGTTGCTCTGGGGTTGCTGTTTCCCATGTGTAGTACTTTACATTTGTCAATGTTAAACTTCATTTGCCACCTCTCAGCCCATCTGCTCAACCTTTCCAGATCTTGTTGCAGCAGCATAGTGTCAGTAGTGTCCTTGACAACCCTGCCAACCTTTGTATCGTCTGCAAACTTGGACATTAAGCTTGATATACCATCATCAATATCATTTATAAATACAGAAAACAATAATGGACTGAGCCCTGAGGGACTCCACTAATAACATTAGTCCACGATGAGCAGTGTCCATTGATTACCACTCTCTGTCTTCTCCCCCTCAACCACCCCTTTATCCATAGCAGCAATTTGCCTCCAATGTCACACTGCTCCAATTTGTGTAGCAGTCTTCCACGTGCAACAGTATCAAAAGCCTTTCTAAGATCCAGGTATATAATATCAAAGTTATTCCCTGCATCCAGTTCTTTTGTGACTGCATCATAGTATCCAATCAAGTTGGTTAGGCAAGACTTCCCCTTAACAAAACCATGCTGTGTCTGAGCTATAACTGAAGTCTTGTCTAAATGATCCTGCAGTGCTTCTTTAACCAGTGCCTCCATTAATTTTCCTGGAACAGACGTTAAGCTCACAGGTCTATAATTACTTGTGTCAGCCTTTGATCCTCCTTTGTGAATTGGGGTCACATTTGCACATTTCCAGTCTATGGGTACCTCCCCTGAGTCCAAGGAAGCTCTCATAATTATGGCTAAGGGTTTGCTTTCTTCCTTTGCTGCCTCCTTTAATATAACTGGATAGATCCCATCCACCCCGGGTGCCTTTCTTGTGTTTATCTTCAACAGTTTCTCCTCCACTTTACTCCCAGTTATTTCAAGATTCTGTAGCTTACTGCTAGAGTTGAATACACCTCTGGCATTCCCCTTGCTGAATAACTCCTCATGTGTGAATGTCGATTCAAAATATTCATTTAGTTTGTTAGCTACCTGAGCAGGATCATCAACAGTTGACCCATCAATATCAAGTGGACCAATCTGATTCATCCCCTTCCTTCTAGAGTTTACATAAGTAAAGAACTCTTTGCAGTTGACGTCATAAAGAAATATTGCTATTGTTGCTTTACGTGAGGAAGGATGTTCCTCCCGTTATATTTCTTATAGAGTGTCTTGTAATCAGTAAACAGTGAGTAGATTTCTTTCCAAACTCAAGAATACTGGTTTTGCTGATAGGAAAAAAGGAACTGGATGCAAACGAGTCTCTATGCAGTCCTCTTCAAAAACAGGACCACAATTTTAAGTGCTTATGCCTTAAAAACAAAACTGTAAAGCTTTTTTGTCTGAGCTGAAAAAAGAATGGGAAGAACATACAGGAATGGCAGCAAGTGCAGTAACAGTCAGAAGATGCCTCTTCAAAAATGGACTTGTAGCCCATTGTCAAAAGAAGAAGCCCCTCCTCACACAAAAAATAAAAAAGGCACGATTAATTTGGTGTCATATCAAATAGACCCCCGAGCAGTGGAAGTCAGTTATTTTCTCGGATGAGAAGAAATTCAATCTACATGACTCTGATGGGAGACAAACGATTTGCCGCAGACATGGTGAAGAATACCATCCAGACTGTATGGTGTCTACAGTTAAATTCCCTACCAACCAAATGATATTGGGGTGCATTTCGTATTGCAGAGTAGGTCACCTGCAGTTTATAAAAGGTTCCATAAATGCCAATGGATACCTGGCTATACTGGAAGGCAAATTGCTGCCAACCATTAGAGACCATTTCAACCTGCCAAATAACCTGCTAAGTAATCTTTCAGGATGACTCTGCTCCATGTCATCGGGCAAAAAGTGTAAGTAGGCACGTCTGTAATTACTTTAGCTTCATTTCTGCATTAGAGGTTCAATAGTAATGTGTTTAAATTTGTTATTGGTGAAAAAACGGTTGGAACAACGGTCCATTACAACTCTTATCTGGCCAGGAAACAGCCCGGACCTGAATTCTTTAGAGAACTGTTGGCATTGTGTGGAATCTGCAGTTGCCAGAAACCAAAGACCCTTCATGAACTTCAGGAAGCCATAATTCATGTTTGGAACCACGAACTATCAGTTGATTATCTTCAGAAATTGATCTTGTCAATACCTCGACTAAATATTAGTTTGCATCTGGTAAACTTTTCATTTCGTTTTCCATTTAAAATGATAAACTGAAGCAAATTGAGAGTTTTTGATAACATTTAAAGCCATCATTGTCGTGTTTACCAAAACTGCTGTATAAAGGTTGTAAATACTCATTTTGGAATATTTTGAGAGCACCTGTCAAATATTATTTAGCTTTGCCTTAATTATTAATGAATATCTTCTATTTATATTTCTATTTGTGATGCTAGTCATTGATGCAATATACCATTGCGAAAAAGAGTTAGAAATGCGAAATTCCTAGGTGATGCACTTTCTTTGAACGCCAGTGTATATATGTATGTAAGAAAAAATTTCAAGTCTAAAAAATATAACCAAGCACAATTAGTTAACTATAAACTTCACTTACAACATCCTTTTACTTAATTATATAGCCCTTCTTTGACCAATGTAAGTTTGATTAATACATTTGATTAATGCAAGAACTGAGATCTACAAATCAGTGGTGTCTCGCAGGCAGTTTGTGCCAGTGTAGCAGAAATAGCTGTTAAAAATTTACAAAAATGCTATTGCTATTATACTTTACTATCACTAAAAGAATTCTTGAAGTGAACTGGTTTCTAAAAATCTAGATTAACACCCACTATTCAAATTATTACAAAAATTTCACAGGAATCATATTTTATAATGTGCAAACTTTAAAAAATAAACTTAAAGTGAAAAATAATTGCTTTAAATTTGAACAATTAAATTTTTATGATTCAAATTTTAAACTTTAAACAATATCAGTGAACTTCAGGTACTTAGATATAAATGTATTTAGGCATAAACAGCATCAGTCTTGAGGGGAATTGTCTGCATCCAACGCATTAAGAAACAATTAAGAAAAGGAATTAAATCAACCTTTTACAGTTAGTGGAGGTAGATTAAATCATTTTTATATGCAATAAAAATGATTTAAATAGTTTACATGCTAGCACATTTCCATCCTATACAACAGACTTCCCAAATTTTTAACTGAGAAACTGTGCTAAAAAAATTAAATTGGAAAAAAACTGTGAGCTACTCTACAGTGAAAACAATGATTTCAAGTGCAGTCAGAAAAAAAAAAAAAAAAGAAAACCCAAAAATGACTGTCAGCAGATTGAGAAAAGCAATACTTTAATTCATTTTCATTTTTTTTTCTTTAACAGTAGTTTTTCAACTGCCATCATGGGTGCTTCTGCAATGAGTGATGTCAAAAATGCTGCTCCATATGCCATCATTGTGAAACCTAGAAAGTACATCACCTATAAATAAATATAATGTTAATGAAAAATTGCAAGTACAGATATATAAAGAGCTGAAAGTAACATTTTATGCAGCACTTCTATTTTAAATAGGCACATATTATTCTTTGCTTGAGAACATTTGTTGTTATATATATATATATATATTAAACACACATGTATATAACATATACATACAAAGTGCACATCACACACACACACTGCTTACATATATAAAGCAAATATAACCATAATAACCCATGGATAATGCAAGACCCACGGATTGCACCAGGGAAAATTAGTCAACCAAAACTACCAGCTGCAGATTGGTAAAGAGATCGAAGCCATGGCAGAGGGAGAGGCCTACAAATTCCTGATGATGATGCAGGGTCAGCAGTTACAGCACAAGGAAATTAAGGCCTGCCTGACCGAAAAATACCATCAGGGACTCAGAAGCCTGCTGAAAGCACAGCTGAACAGAGAGAACACAATTAAAGCCATAAACACCCATGCAGTCCCAGTGCTAACATACTTCTTCGGGGTCACAGATTGGACTAACACCAAGCTGAAGGATATCATGAGAAAGACAAGGACAATGATGACCAAGAGCCACCAACACACCACTCGAAGTCAGCCAGGGAGAGACTGACAATTGCTCAAAAAGGAGGAAGGAGCCTGAGAGACCTCATCGAGCAACAGAAAATAGCGATTCCTAACTTGAAGGATTATTTCCAGAAACACACAGCAGCACTCCACTAGGCCATAAAGAAGATAGACAAGCGGTATATCCCTCTCAACCTAAGCGAGGAGTCCCCGCCCAACCAGGAGGCACAAACAAACTAGAAAGATGGGCAAAGAAGACACTCCATAGCAGACACTATAAAGATCTCCATCAAGATAACATAGATAAAACTGCTTCCAATGCATGGCTCATGAATGGGACACTCTTCCCCGAGACTGAAGGATTTGCTCACCATCCAAGACCAGGTAATCAACACCAGAAACTATAAAAAATACGTTACCAAGGAGCCCGGAGTGTCCGATGATGCATGTCAATGATGCCACCTGGCCTCGGAAACATTCCAGCACATCACCATGGGATGCAAGGTGATCAACCAGACTGAGTACACTCACAGACACGACCAGGAAGCCAGGATTATACATCAGAAGCTAGCCAGGAAATACCAGTTGATCAAAGAAAGGCTCAAGGGGTAGAATTTTTTTCAGCCTGGACTGTACTTGTTAACAGGAGAGATTGCTTCTACAGGGATGGGATACACTTAAATAGAAAGGGTGCAAGAATATTTGCTGATGCTATCGAGGCAGTGTTAGGTGGGTCGGAAAACTGCTAGCTTGGGGGAGACAAAGACAAATAGATTGACAGTAGCCACTGGCAGAGGTGAAAGAGATTCTTGCACTGCTTCTATTAGAATGAGCAGAAGCCTGAAAAACAAGATGCATGATATTTCAGAGACTGCTGGGAGCCATTGCGGTACAAGTAAACACATGGGTTGTGTTAGGGTAGCTAAGAATAGAAACAGGTGCAGGTATACTTGCGTGTACACCAATGCTAGGAGTTTAGTAAATAAATTTGATGAATTTGAGGTATTGCTCAAAACATCAAAGGCAGATATTGTTGGGATATCAGAGACGTGGTGTCACACAGATATAAGGGATGCAGAACTGGAATTTGGGGAGTACAATGTCTACAGAAAGGATAGACAGGATAGGAAGGGGGGAGGGGTTATGCTATCAGTTAAGAAACACATAAAAACCAAGGAAGCGAAGCCAGTCGACATCGCTGGACAGTGCAGTGTTGAGTCAGTTTGGTGTGACATAAGCATTGGAAGATCAAAATTGAGAGTAGGAGTGTGCTATAGGCCTAATGACTCTGATGAGTATAATAAGGAACTGTACAGGGAAATAGAGTGGGCCAGTAAATCAGAGAGTCTTATAATGGGAGATTTTAATTTCCCAGATATTGACTGGAATTTGGGGGCTGGTTACTCACGCACTAGCAGGGCTTTTGTGGATTTATTGGATGATTGTTTTCTACATCAGCATGTTCGGGAGGCAACTAGAGGGAGTAATACTCTTGATTTGATTATCAGCAGTGATTCTTCATGCATTAAGAATCTGCAGATAAATGAACCACTAGGTGGCAGTGATCACAGTGTGCTTAAGTGGGATTTACTCAAAGAGGTAACTACCATTAGGGGTAAAGGGAAGGGTTATTGCTTCCGTAAAGGCGACTACGATGGACTGAGACAGTATTTAAATTCTATACAGTGGGACCAACTGATGATGTTACCAACAGCAAATTCAAAATGGGAAGCATTCAAAGAACTTATCTTTGAAGCTACTAGGCTTTACATACCAACTAAGAAATATTGTTCAAGGTTTAGGCCAAAATGGATGTCAGATGAACTAATGAGGCATATGGCAGAGAAGAAAAATGCATGGGATACTTACAAATTAACACATGACACAGAAGCCTATGATAGATATGCAACCTTGGTTGATATGCAACCAAGTTACAAAGGAGGTTAGGCAGGTGAAGGCAGATTACGAGAAATCCTTGGCAAGGGATGCAAAGAAAAACAGCAAAGATTTCTTTACTTATGTAAACTCTAGAAGGAAGGGGATGAATTAGATTGGTCCACTTGATATTGATGGGTCAACTGTTGATGATCCTGCTCAGGTAGCTAACAAACTAAATGAATATTTTGCATCGACATTCACGCATGAGGAGTTATTCAGCGAGGGGAATGCCAGAGGTGTATTCAACTCTAGCAGTAAGCTACAGAATCTTGAAATAACTGGGAGTAAAGTGGAGGAGAAACTGTTGAAGATAAACACAAGAAAGGCACCTGGGGTGGATGGGATCTATCCAGTTATATTAAAGGAGGCAGCAAAGGAAGTAAGCAAACCCTTAGCCATAATTATGAGAACTTCCTTGGACTCAGGGGAGGTACCCATAGACTGGAAATGTGCAAATGTGACCCCAATTCACAAAGGAGGATCAAAGGCTGACACAAGTAATTATAGACCTGTGAGCTTAACTTCTGTTCCAGGAAAATTAATGGAGGCACTGGTTAAAGAAGCACTGCAGGATCATTTAGACAAGACTTCTGTTATAGCTCGGACACAGCATGGTTTTGTTAAGGGGAAGTCTTGCCTGACCAATTTTACTGGATACTATGATGCAGTCACAAAAGAACTGGATGCAGGGAATAGCTTTGATATTATATACTTGGATCTTAGAAAGGCTTTTGATACTGTTGCACATGGAAGACTGCTACACAAATTGGAGCAGTGTGACATTGGAGGCAAATTGCTGCTATGGATAAAGGGGTGGTTGAGGGGGAGAAGACAGAGAGTGGTAATCAATGGACACTGCTCATCGTGGACTAATGTTATTAGTCGAGTCCCTCAGGGCTCAGTCCATTATTGTTTTCTGTATTTATAAATGATATTGATGATGGTATATCAAGCTTAATGTCCAAGTTTGCAGACGATACAAAGGTTGGCAGGGTTGTCAAGGACACTACTGACACTATGCTGCTGCAACAGGATCTGGAAAGGTTGAGCAGATGGGCTGAGAGGTGGCAAATGAAGTTTAACATTGACAAATGTAAAGTACTACACATGGGAAACAGCAACCCCAGAGCAACGTATCAACTCTGTGGTACTACACTGACAGTGGTAGAGAATGAAAGGGACTTGGGGGTGGTTGTGCAGGCAGATATGAAGTTCTCTGAGCAGTGCAGCTGGGCTGCAAGAGTAGCTCATGGAGTATTGTCAATGATATACAGGAATTTTTCGAGCAGGGATAAGGAGGTGATTATTCCCTTGTATAAGGCAATGGTCAGGCCACACCTAGAGTACTGTATACAGGTCTGGAGGCCTCATTTCAAGAAGGATGTAGAGCTGCTAGAACGAGTACAGAGAAGGGCAACAAGATTAGTGAATGGAACAAAGGGGTGCTCTTACGAAGAAAGGCTTAAGTTTTGCAAATTACAGTGTCTGGAGACTAGGCACCAGCGTGGTGATCTGATAGAGGTGTATAAAGCCTTGAATGGTTTGAGCATGCTCAATGCTGATGGGATTCTTCCTCTAGCTCAGAATAATCACCTGAGAGGGCATAAATTCAAATTGAGGAAAGACAGATGTAGGATAGACGTGCGGAAATTTGCCTTTAGCCAGCGGGTGGTTGGTTGGTGGAACAGACTTCCATCCCTTGTATTGGAGGTTGATAGCCTAAATAAGTTTAAGGCTCAGCTGGACAGGTATTTTGAACGAACAGAGGGGTGAAGTGGAAGTGGGTTTTTTTTTTTTTTTGGTTGATGCTGCATAAGCTTGCTTTTTTGCATCAAATCCCTCTACTAATGCTAATGCTAAAGTGTAGTGTACTACAAGTACAAACTCCAGGCAGTACTAGAGACCCCAACCCACAAACTGTACTCGGACCGCACCATAATAACGCATAAGCAAATCCCACACAACAGACCAGACATAAACCTTGTGGACAAGAAGGAAAAGGCCACCTATCTGATTGACATAGCGATACCCAACACTGGCAACCTGCAGAAAACCCATGGGGAAAAAATTAGGAGAGACACGAACCTAAGATAAGAGATGAAAGAGATGTGGCATATGCAACAAGTTACGACCATCTCAGTCATCGTGTCAACCACTGGTATGGTGCCAAAGATCCCCACATAACAACATAGCAGCAATAGGTCTCCCAGCGAACACCTACAAGAAACTCCAGAAAGTCATAATCTGAACACTTGTAGGATGACAAAGGGTGACAAATCCCTCCCATCCAATTATCGTCCCATTGCAACTACTTCTACTCTTTCTAAAGTAATGGAGAAAAATATTAACCGCCAACTCTTAAACTACCTAGAAACTTTCCGTCTGATCAATGATCGCCAGTATGGATTCCGTCAGTGTCGATCCACTGGTGATATTCTGACTTATGTTACCCATTTATGGACTAATTCAATGGAAAGTTCAGTGAAACAGAAGTAGTTGCTCTTGATATCTCAAAGGCTTTTGATAGTTTTTGGCATAAAGGTTTTCTAAAGAAGCTTCAATGTTATGGTTTGCCAACTGTTTTTAGTAATTGGTTATCCAGTTTTCTCTCTGATCGCTCACTGAGGGTGATGGTAGATGGCTCTCTGTCTTCTAACTTCTCCACTAATGCCGGTGTTCCCCCAAAGTTCAGTTCTTTCTCCCACTCTTTTCCTCTTGTATATTAATGACCTTCTTCCATTGACTGCAAATCTTATCCATAGTTTTGCTGATGACAGCACATTGCATTCCACTTTCCATTTTGAGAAACCTTGTCCTGCTCAATCAGCTTCAACTTCTCGAAAATTTGCTACCAATTTCTTAAATGCCGATCTTCAGGTAATTCTCCAGTGGGGCAAAGACAACTTAGTTGATTTCAACCCTTCTAAAACTCAGTCTTGTCTTTAGCATTAGCAGAGGCATATGATGCAAGAAAGCAAGCTTATTCAGCATCAGCCAAAAAAAAAAAAAAACACACTCCCCTTTCACCCCTCCGTTCGTTCGAAATACCTGTCCAGTTGAGCTTTAAATTTGTTTAGGCTATCAACTTCAACAACAAGTGATGGAAGTCAGTTCCACCAACCAACCACCCGCTGGCCAAAGGCAAATTTCCGCACATCTATCCGACATCCGTCCTTCCTCAATTTGAATTTATGCCCTCTGAGGTGATTATTCTGAGAAAGATGAAGAATCCCATTGGCATTGAGCATGCTCAAACCATTCAAAGCCTTATACACCTCTATCAGATCACCTCGCCGGTGCCTAGTCTCCAAACTCTGTAATTTGCAAAACTTAAGCCTTTCTTCGTAAGAGCAACCCTTTGTTCCATTTACTAACCTTGTTGCCCTTCTCTGTACCCGTTCCAGCAGCTCTACATCCTTCTTGAAATGAGGCCTCCAGACCTGTATACAGTACTCAAGATGTGGCCTTACCATTGCCTTATACAAGGGAATAATCACCTCCTTATACCTGCTAGAAAAATTCCTGTATATCATTGACAAGACACCATGAGCTACTCTTGCAGCTCGTCTGCACTGCTCAGAGAACTTCATATCTGCCTGCACAATTACCCCCAGGTCCTTTTCATTCTCCACCACTGTCAGTGTAGTACCGCAGAGTTGATACGTTGCTCTGGGGTTACTGTTTCCCATATGCAGCACTTTACATTTGTCGATGTTAAACCTCATTTGCCACCTCTCAGCCCATCTGTTCAACCTTTCCAGATCCTGTTGCAGCAGCATAGCGTCAGTATTGTCCTTAACGACCCTGCCAACCTTTGTATCATCTGCAAACTTGGACATTAAACTTGATATCCCATCATCAATATCATTCATAAACACCGAAAACAACAACGGACCCAACACTGAACCTTGAGGAACTCCACTAATAACATTAGTCCACGTTGAGCAGTGTCCATTGATTACCACTCTCTGTCTTCTGCTACTCAACCATCCCCTTATCCATAGCAGCAATTTGCCTCCAATGCCACACTGCTCCAATTTGTGCAGCAGTCTTCCATGTGCAACAGTATCAAAAGCCTTTCTAAGATCCAAATATATAATATCAAAGTTATTCCCTGCATCCAGTTCTTTTGTGACTACACCATAGTATCCAATCAAATTGGTCAGGCAAGACCTGCCCTTAACAAAACCATGCTGCGTCTGAGCTATAACTGAATTCTTGTCTAGATGATCCTGCAGTGCTTCTTTAACCAGTGCCTCCATTAATTTACCTGGAACAGAAGTTAAACTAACAGGTCTATAATTACTTGTGTCAGCCTTTGATCCTCCTTTGTGAATTGGGGTTACATTTGCACATCTCCAGTCTATGGGTACCTCCCCTGAGTCCAAAGAAGCTCTCATAATTATGGCTAGGGGTTTGCATACTTCCTTTGCTGCCTCCTTTAATATAACTGGATAGATCCCATCCACCCCAGGTGCCTTTTTTATGTTTATCCTCAACAATCTCTCCTCCACTTTCCTCTCAGTTATTACAAAATCATCCAGCTCACTGCCAATGTTTACTTTACCTACATCATTCTCCTTCCTGAATAACTCCTCATGCGTGAATGTAGATGCAAAATACTCGTTTAGATTGTTAGCCACCTGAGCAGGATCCTCAACTGTTGAACCATCAATAGCCAGTGGACCAATCTGATTCATCCCTTTCCTTTTCGAGTTCAAGTATGTAAAGAACTCTTTTCTGTTTTTCTTTGCATCCTTTGCCAAGGATTTTTCATAGTCTTTGCCTACCTAATCTCCTTTGTGACTTGGTTACAGACCAACTTATATCTATCATAGGCTTCCATGTCACATTAATTTGTATGTATCCCATGCATTTTTCTTCTCTGCCACATGTCTCATTAGTTCATCTGACAACCATTTAGACCTAAACCTTGAACAATATTTCTTAGTTGGTATGTAAAGCCTGGTAGCCTCCAAGATTAGTTCCTTGAATGCTTTCCATTTTGAGTTTGCTGTTGGTAACATCATCAGTTGGTCCCACTGTATAGAATTTAAATACTGTCTCAGACCATCATAGTCGCCTTTACGAAAACAAAAACCCTTCCCTTTACCTCTGATGGTAGTTACCTCCTTGAGTAAATCCCACTTCAACACACTGTGATCACTGCCACCTAGTGGTTCATTTATCTGCAGGTTCTTAATGCATGAAGAATCAGTACTGATAATCAGATCAAGAGTATTGCTCCCTCTTGTTGCCTCACGAACATGCTGATGTAGAAAACAATCATCCAATAAATCCACAAAAGCCTTGCTAGTGTGCGAGTGACCAACCCACAAATTCCAGTCAATTCTGGGAAATTAAAGTCCCCCATTATAAGACTCTCTGATTTACTGGCCCACTCTATTTCCCTGTACAATATCTTATTATACTCATCAGAGTCATTAGGCCTATAGCACACTCCTACTCTCAATTTTGATTTCCCTATGCTTATGTCACACCAAACTGACTCGACACTGCCCTGTCCATCGATGTCGACTGGCTTCACTTCCTTGGACTTTATGTGTTTCTTAATTAATAGCATAACCCCTCCTCCCCTCCTGTCCTGTCTATCCTTTCTATACACATTGTATTCCCCAAATTCCAGTTCCGCATTACTTATATCTGTGTGACACCACGTCTCTGATATCCCAACAATATCTGCCTTTGATGTTTTGAGCAATACCTCAAATTCATCAAATTTATTTACCAAACTCCTAGCATTGGTGTACCCGCAGGTATACATGCACCTGTTTCTATTCTTAGCTACTCTAACACAACCCATGTGTTTACTTGTACCGCAATGACTACCAGCAGTCTCTGAAATATCCTGCATCTTGTTTTTCAGACGTCTGCTCATTTCAATAGAAGCAGTGCAAGAATCACTTCCACCTCTGCCACTGGCTACTGTTAATCTATTAGTCCTTGTATCCCCCCCAACTAGCAGTTTTCCGACCCACCTAACACTGCCTCGACAGCATCAGCAAAAATTCTTGCACCCTTTCTATTTAAGTGTATCCCATCCCTGTAGAAGCAATCTCTCCTGTTAACAAGTACAGTCCAGGCTGAAAAAAATTCTACCCCTTGAGCCTTGCACAATCCCTCCAGGGCCGAATTGATCGACAAGGCTCTCATCATATACTCCCTCCTATCGTGTCTGGGCAGAATTGCAGACACTTTCAAGTTCAACCCTAATTCACGGCTTTTTTTCATCTTGCAAAAAGGATTCTTCTGCTCCTATGCTTATCTTTAGTGACACTCCAAATTTTAGGCAAAATGATATATCTCTTTTGGAGATTACCCTGACTTCTAATCTCTCTTGGCACAAGCACATTACAAATATTGCTTCCTCTGCATCTAAAAAACTTGGTTTTCTCTTTCGCTCTCTGCGTTACTTTTCTTTCAAACAGCTGCTCAACTCTGTATAAATCGCAAATTCACCCAGCCATGGAATATTGTTTCCACATCTGGGGTGGTGCCCCCAAAACCTCTCTCAGGCTTCTTAATTCCATTCAGAAGAGGGCAGTTAGGTTAATTAATGATTCATCTCTAACAGAGTCTCTCCACTCATTGTCTCATAGAGTACTGTTTCTGCTGCATGCCTCTTCTACAGATACTTCCATGGGCACTGTTCTTCTGAATTGGCTTCTATAATTCCCACTCTCTCTCTTTCAAAACAGTCCAAACATGTGCTGCCACCAGCCAACATCCATTTACTGTCCAACTTCAAACTCACAGAACCAACTTTTCATCTTCCTCGTTTATTCATTCAACTGCCATTTTCTGGAACAACCTTCCTTCATACGTATTTCCTGAAAATTACAATCTACAGAAGTTCAAGTCCAATGTCAACAAATATCTTCTTTCATCTTCTCAATCTCCAAACCAAGCACGGTACTAAGTACTATAGGTTTTAATACCTCTTGTGTTTGGGATTTACATAAAAAAAAAAAAAAAAGGGTAGTCAGAGAGTTCCTCGACCAACAGTAACACCGGACATAACAACCACCACCCCCGATGTACTTGGTAGCAATACCCGTCACAAGGTGGAACCCTCAATCAGGGAGAAATAATATAATAATAACAACAATGCATGGCTCACGAGCTAGACACCCTTCCCCGAGGCTAAAGGAATCATGCTTGCCATCCAAGACCAGGTTAATTAACACCAGAAACAATAGAAAATACATCACAAATGAGCCCAGAATGTCAGATGACACATGTCAACGATGCTACCTGGCCTCTGAAACAAACCAACACATCACTGCAGGATGCAAGGTGATCACCCAGACTGAGTACACTCGTAGACACAACCAGGTAGCCAGGATAACATATCAGAGGCTAACAAGGAAATATCAGTTGATCAAAGAAAGTGTACCAATTACAATTACAAACCCAGGCCATACTTGAGATACCAAGCCACAAGCTGTAGTACTGGGACCATACAATAATAATGGACAAGACCATCCCACACAACAGACCAGACATGATCTTTGTCGACAAGAAGGAAAAGTCTACCTATCGGGTTGACATAACGGTGCCCAACACTGGCACTGTTATGTGTTCCAGAAAACATGAGGAAAAAAATCAGGAAGTATACAAACCTAAGATAGGAGAACAAAGAGATGTGGCATGTGCAACAAGTAGTGACCATCCCAATCATTGTGTCCACCATCGGTATGGTGCCAAAGACCCTACATAACAGCCTAGCAGCAATAGGTCTCCCAGAGAACACCTATACAAAGGTGTTCTCTGGGATTCAAAGGTTGGCAGGGTTGTTAAGGACACTACTGATGCTATGCTGCTGCAACAGGATCTGGAAAGGTTGAGCAGATGGGCTGAGAGGTGGCAAATGAAGTTTAACTTTGACAAATATAAAGTACTACATATGGGAAACAGTAACCCCAGAGCAACATATCAACTCTGTGGTACTACACTGACAGTGGTAGAGAATGAAAGGGACCTGGGGGTAATTGTGCAGGCAGATATGAAGTTTTCTGAGCAGTGCAGACGGGCTGCAAGAGTAGCTCATGGTGTCTTGTCAATGATATACAGGAATTTTTCTATCAGGGAGGTGATTATTCCCTTGTATAAGGCAATGGTCAGGTCACACCTTGAGTACTGTATACAGGTTGGGAAGCCTAATTTCAAGAAGGATGTAGAGCTGCTGGAATGAGTACAGAGAAGGGCAACAAGATTAGTGAATGGAACAAAGGGTTGCTCTTACAGAGAAAGGCTTAAGTTTTGCAAATTACAGTGTCTGGAGACTAGGCTCCGGCAAGGTGATCTGATAGAGGTGTATAAAGCCTTGAATGGTTTGAGTATGCTCAATGCCGATGGGATTCTTCCTCTTGCTCAGAATAATCACCTGAGAGGGCATAAATTCAAATTGAGGAAAGACAGATGTAGGATAGACGTGCAGGAATTTGCCTTTAGCCAGCAGGTAGTTGGTTGGTGGAACAGGCTTCCATCCCTTGTTGTGGAAGTTGATAGCCTAAATAAATTTAAGGCTCAGCTGGACAAATATTTCAAACGAATGGGGGGGTGAAATGGGAGTGGTTTTTTTTTTTTTTTTGGCTGATGCTGGATAAGCTTGCTTTCTTGCATCATATGCCTCTACTAATGCTAATGCTATAAAGAACTCCAGAAAGTCGCAATTCTGAACACCTGTAGGATAGTCTGCTCCTCAACCAATGGTAACATCAGACGACAACTCTGTGTACTTGGTAGAAATACCCATCACAGGGTGGAATCCCCCTACTCAGTGAGAAATAATAATAATAACTAAAATAATGATTAATAATAATAACTCTGCCCCCTGCTTGGTTTGCTCGCCAACCCCAGCCAATATCAAATATACAAAAAAATGTCTTAACCTGCTCGGCATCATTACCGAAACTGCTTTCGAAAGAGTTTCCTTCACATGATCGACTGATTTGCTTAGACCTGCTGCTCGAGCAGCTTCTTGAAAAGTCTCATACACTACTCCATTCACAGTTCCCACATCTTTGAAACACCTTAGATGTTTCACTTTGCGTAACAATAATTTAACCTCTCAATACCTTACGAAGAAACGGTATTTAACCAAGTGACCACTTGACACACATTTTAATTATACTTATTAGTATTATTATACTTATTAGTATTAAGGGGCTTAGAGGGGAACACGTATCCTCTGTGTTATCAGACACTCAGCCTAAAACACTGATGGATCTAATATCTCTCTATTAAGGAAGATTTAGGAGAAGTCCGGTTGGCCTGCCTCCCTAAAATCCACTCATGCACACCTTCTCGATGGTAAGCCCTGTTACGCCACACTTAGGTGGCAACGAATGTGTAGAGTGGTTCTTTTCAAGATGCCTGGTCAGCGTTGTGGAAAAGACCAAACCCACCAGCATATGGCAGCACGGCAAAACAAATGGCCCTCAGTCCCCAGCAGTTTTCACTCTCCCTCTTACGGCAGTGAGAGGATCAGAGTGGAAGCAGAGGGTGCTAAGAATCTCTGGGTATGACCAGGCTGCCATGCACGGAAACTGAACTCGGCCTGTTATAATGTAAGATCACTCATCGGTGAAGACAGGATATTAGAGCTGGAAAAGGAATTAGAAAATGTGAATTGGAATATCATCGGTTTGGCTGAAACAACAAGAAGAAATGAATCACTTATAAGTTTATCAAGTGGAAATCTGCTGTACACCAATGGAAACAGTGAAAGGAGTGAAGGTGGAGTTGGGTTTCTGGTCCATAAAGATTTTAAAAACAACATTTTGGAATTCAAAAGTACATCATCAAGGGTGTCAAGACTAATACTCAAGATTTCTAAGAGGTACAAGCTAAAGATTATAATGATTTATGCACCAACATCGAGCCATGATGATGAAGAGGTTGAAGAAATGTACACCGAAATTGAGAGTCTTCTAGATGAGCAGAAAACCCACTACACTATTATTATGGGGGACTTCAATGCTAAGGTTGGAAAAAGACAAAACAGCGCAAAAAGGGGAACTATAGGAAATTTTGGAATTGGTGAAAGAAATGAAAGAGGCGAAAGACTTGTGGAATTTGCAGAATCACAAGGACTGTCAGTAATGAACATTTTTTTCAAGAAAAGGGTGAACAGAAAGTGGACATGGAAGAGTCCAAATGGATTAACTACTAATGAAATCGACTTCATCGTCACTAATAGAAGATATATTGGGAATGATGTTACCGTCCTGAATAAGGTAAATGTTGAAAGTGATCACAGAATGGTAAGGTGTACATTTGATATAGATGTAGGAAAGGAAAGGAAAAAACTGACTCGAGTAAATAATACAAAGGTCTTTGAGATAACAGAAGAGGAGAAAAAGCAGTATGTACTGGAACTTAAGAACAAGTTTGAGCTTCTGCAGACTGCTCAGGACCAAGATATCGACGAGGAATATTACAACTTTCCGAAAGTGATAAAGCCCAAGAAACCTATAGGGAAAAAGAAATCCAAAGAAGAAAGAAATTAGTCAAGAAACACTTGTCATGATGAACCGAAGACGACAAATGAAAAGCAAGAAAAACACTTAGAGGGAGAAAATTGAGTATACTGAGTTATGCAAAGCCATTAGAAAGAGACTCAGAGAGGACATAAGAAGATTTAACAAAAGAAAAGTAGAACAAGCATTAAGGGAAAACAAAGGATTTAAATCAGCAGCCATGAGCAGTAATACAGAAAGACAAATGATACTGAAACTGAAGAATAGCGATGGTGTACTTATAAACAGCAGAGAAGGCATAATTCAAATAGCAGAAGACTACTATAGAGAATTATACAAAGAGCAGGGGAATGATGCCAGCAGTGGGGAAGATGGATTGCAAAGTAGCAACACATACGACATACCCGATATTCTTCCTGATGAGGTAGAACATGCATTGAAGAAAATGAAGGATCAGAAAGCCCCGGGGGAAGATGAAGTTACTGTAGAGTTGTTAAAATTGGGAGGAAGAGACATAACACAAAAACTGGCAAGGCTCTTCACAAAGTGCATTAGAAAAGGTGTGACGCCTAAGCAGTGGAATAATGCAATCATAGTTTTGCTGCATAAGAAAGGAGATAAATCAGAAATTGGAAATTATAGACCAATTAGCTTGTTATCCCACATCTACAAGTTGTTCACAAGGGTCATTAGTAACCGATTAGAAAGAATACTAGATGAGAATCAACCGAAAGAGCAAGCTGGCTTTAGGACAGGATTCTCAACTATGGATCACCATCACATAATATCACAGCTAATGGAGAAAGCAAATGAATATAAAACACCATTATGCCTGGAATTTGTGGATTATGAAAAGGCATTTGACTCCATACAGCATAAGGCAATGTTTCGGGCACTGCAAAGACAAGGCATAGATACCCCACATATTATGATTTTGAAGAAAATATATGAGAGTGCTACCTCCTTTATTAGACTAGACAAAGACAGTAGCAAATTTAAAATCGAGAAAGGAGTTCAACAAGGAGACACAATATTTCCAAAGCTGTTTACTGCTGCCCTTGAGAAAGCTTTCAGACGATTAGACTGGTTGCAGAAAGGAGTCAATGTGAACGGAGAGTACCTAAACCATTTACGATTTGCAGATGACATTGTGGTCATAAGCCATGATCCCAAAGAATTAGAGGAAAATCTTAATCAGTTATGCACAGTTAGTAAAGATTTTGGACTAAAGATGAATATGGCTAAAACAAAAGTAATGATGAACAAGTATGCTACAGAAAGGGACATAATGATTGAAGGAGCAGCAATTGAAAAGGTGGAGTCATATACTTATCTGGGACAGGTTATTAGCTGTAATAATGATAAATGGCTGGAAGTCAAGAGAAGAATAAATTTTGGATGGATAGCATTCAGGAAATATAGTCACATACTGAAGAGCAATATCCCAGTTTGTCTGAAACGTAAAATAATGAACCAATGTATACTCCCCACCATGACTTATGGAAGTGAAACTTGGGCACTCACCAAAAGAATGGAAGAGAAGCTGAGAACTACACAGCGAAGAATGGAACGAATTATATTGGGAATCAGACTGTTAGATAAGAAGAGAAACATATGGCTTAGGCAGCAAACTCAAGTAAAGGACATTCTTATCAAAACTAAAGAACTAAAATGGTCTTAGGCAGGACACATAGCTCGAAGACATGATGACAGATAGACTAAGAAAATAACAGAATGGTATCCAAGAGGAGCTAGAAGAAAACCTGGAAGACAAAGGCGGAGATGGATAGATGAAATTCCTGAGTTTGTGGGTAGTAAATGGATGGCCAGAGCTCAAAACAGAAGGAACTGGAAAGTTGCTGGAGAGGCCTTCATCCTGCAGTGGAGTGAAAATGGCTGATGATGATGATGATGATTAGTATTATACTTACTATATGACAGGTATGTTTGCAATGTTATACTTATAGCAAATTGAAGTTTGCACTAAGATAAAAATAAACTAACATTATAACACACTGATCAAAATCTAATCAGAAATACATAATTGCCCTGTCCATTTGTATTACGTAACTTCATCCCTCTTCTCCCATCGGCTCGAATAAATATCACCAGGAGAAATACTTATTTAATATATAGAGAGATAATAATAAAGCATATATGATTAAAATAAAAAAAACAATTACTGCACAGCAAATATACCAGTCAATATCATGCAAAGTATGTTTGCCATGTTATGCTCATAGCAAATTGAAGTTTGCACTAAGAGAAAAAAAATTCATAATGGCAATGATCACTAGTCCCATTAAACACTGCCGCAGTACCAAAGTACAAATACAGGGTGCACAAAAAGTCAGCCTGTTTTCAGCTTATTTTCTGATTTTTGTTCCAAAAATAAGCTGAAACAAAAATAAAAATTTTCAAATTCATCGGGGAGAGGAAAAAAAAACTGACTTAAAATTGGTAGTCTTCATTAATATATATAAAAAGGTAACTATAAATGAATGTGTCTAATGAGAAATTTGTTGCGGCATAATTTTGCAATCGATTACATTATGGTTTTCACCACTAGATGAGAACAATAGACCATAAAACAAATTCACTTTCAGATAAAAATACTTTTTTATAGTATAAATTATTTATGAGTGGCTGCATATTGGCATATTTTCTTATGCATGCATGTCACTTGTTGAATGTCACTGATTTAGGCTTAAAATGGAAATACGGACAGTATTTTTGATAGAATGCAGACCTTAGGTGACACCCATGTTATAAACTAACTGCATTATAACTGAAAATAATATAAAAGTATATTCACTTACTATTGTAACATGAGAATACATCACAAGAGTCTTCATAGACTGTGCATAACAATAAATTATTATAGGATGTACAAGATAGGCAGTATAGGTAAGTCTACTCAGAGGAACCCAAAATTTCCATGATAAAATGTCATTAACCGCACCTGTTAAAAAAAAAAAAAATTAAAGATATTGGTAATGCTGTCTCACTGCTAAACTAAGTGATAAGATAAATGAAGGGCAAATTCTGTTTTAATGTATTAACATTTGAAAAATTTTGCTATATATTCAACTGTAGAAGATATATGTGAGAGGTTTGATATGCAAATCCTGTAAAGTATGCATAGGTCTTCTTAACCCAGCAGCAGCAGCAGGTGGGCTGAAAGTAGTGACAAAAAAGGTGCACAGGATCTGACAGGTTCCCAATTTTGTTTACAATTTCTGAAAAAGACATTATGGACTTTTATTAAGCATTTTTGCACATATATATGCAAAATGCCCATTATCTTCCCCACATCCATCCGTCTGCCACCCGCCCATCCATCCATCTGCATGTAGCAACTCAACTTCGCTCGACAGATTTCCATGAAATTTTATATTCAATTCCTTTAGAAAGATTTGTTGAGCCACACCAAATTTCATTAAAATCAGTTGAATATAAATACAGCAATTATAATTTTTTTTCCATAAAATTTGTATGTGAAAAAGAAATTCATAAATGTATTGCAGGATTGTTAGTTTTAGCAAGTCAATGCATGCTTTCAGTGGAAATATCATTTTCTATGACTTTATATTGACTAGAGAGAGAGAGAGAGAGACAGAGAGAACTAAAAGAAGCATATGGGAGAAATGCAATAAATATTAAACAGGTGTAATTAAACGGAAGTTAAATTTAGAGAAAGTAAAACTATAATGTTTTATTCAGTGGTCTATAAAATTATAATCTTAGTAATTAATTTGTAAGAAGACAATCATATTTATTTTTAATTCTATTAATCAGAGAAAAGAAACAAATTAGCATTAGTAAAGGCACATGATGCAAGAAAGCAAGTTTATATAGCATCAGCCCAAAAAAAAAAAAAAAAAAAAAAAAACCTTTCTCATTTTACCCGTCCACTCGCTCCAAGTGCTTGTCTAGTTCTGCCTTGAATCTATTTAAGCTATCAACTTCTACAACGACAGATGGAAGTTTGTTCCAGCAATCAACCACCCGCTGGCTAAAGGCAAATTTCCACACATCTATTCTACAACTCTCTTTCCTCAATTGAATTTATGTCCCCTCAGACAATTAATCTGGGCTAGAGGACGAATCCCATCATCATTGAGCTTGCTCAAACCATTGAACGCCATATTCACCTCAATCAGATCATCTTGCAGGTGCCTAGTCTCCAGACACTGAATATTGTAGAATTTAAGCCTTTCTTCGTAAGAGCAACCCTTTGTTCCATTCACTAATCTTGTTGCCCTTCTCTATACTCGTTCCAGCAGCTCTACGTCCTTCCTAAAATGAGATTTCCGGACCTGTATGCAGTAAGGTGTGGCCTGACCATTGCCTTATACAAGGGGATAATTACCTCCTTATCCCTGTTATAAAAATTCCCGTATATCATTGACAAGACACCATGAGCTATTCTTGCAGACTGTCTGCACTGTTCAGAAAACTTCATATCTGACTGCACAATTATCCCCACGTCCTTTTCGTTTGCTACCATCCTGAGTGTAGTACCACACAATTGATACATTACTGCTACCCATATGTAGTACTTTACATTTGTCAATGCTAAACTTCAGTTGCCACCTCTCAGCCCATCTGCTCAACTTTTTTGGATCCTGTTGCAGTAGCACTCTGTCATTAAAAACCTTGCCAACTTTCGTTACATCTGCAAACTTAGACATTAAGCCTGATATACCTTCATCAATATCATTAATAAATACAGAGAAAACAACAATAAGCCCAACATTGAACCCTAGGGGACTCCACTAATAACATTAGTCCACAAAGAGCAGTGTCCATTGATTACCACTCTCTGTCTTTTCTCACACAACCATCCCTTTATCCATAGCAGCAATTTGCCTTTAATGCCATACTGGTCCAATTTGTACAGTAGTCTTACATGTGCAACAGTATCAACAGATTTCCTAAGTTCCAAGTACAGGCAATCCCCATATAACACGGTATTTCCACAACACGGTTTTGCTCTAACACGATTGATAAATTGCAGCAATCCTCGCACAATAAGGTACTTATACAACATGGTTTCACTCTAACACAGTTTGAGAATTGTGGGAAATCTCACATAACACCTTAATTTTGAACTTTTATGCTGGGAAAACCCTCCTTTTATGTTAGATGTAATTTCACCATTTCAATTTCTTTTCGTGAATCCTTGCTGTTGACTCGTTAGTTGTTATTGTCTTCATGGTATTCTTCTAAAGCACATTTCTGAAGGTCACTACAATAAACAATAAAAAAAATTTGCAGTTTCCTGTTCATTGATCTTTTCTGTTAGTGTAATCAATTATAAATGGGTAGTAAACTCGATCTTATTGCATTTGCTATAGTACTAATAGCTGGAATTTTGCGGGTTTTTACGTTATTATGGTGAAATGTATTTCCTCTTCCATGAAATATTCAATCATAAAAAACATAAATAAATTTTTAAAAACCCATTACTCCGTATCTCACTTGTGCATGAGGTGTTCTTTGTTATTTATTGCTTATCATTTTTACTGTTTTAAATTTTACAACAAAAAAAAAAAAAAAAGTCAGTGAACGGAAATATCAATTAGTATGGCCTCCGTAGCTGAGTGGTCAGGAGCGGGAGTGCAGTAGCACACGCTCTTTGAGTAAACCGGGGTTCAAGCCCCTGACTGCTGAATACGGTCGATCTGCCAACCCGCACTGGACCAGCGTGGCAGATTATGGTCCATTTCTCAGCATGAATTCTTGAGGAGGCTTCCATCCTGCAGTGGGTTGATAATGGCTGCACTTTACCTTTTTTTTTTTTTTTTATGTACATATTACAGTACATATTAACTAAGCTATGTATGTAAGCGTAAATTTATTTTTATTTTGCTAACTGGAATTATTTTGCTTAACTTCCGATTTTCACATATCATTTAAAGTTGGGGGGTCCACTGTATTTTGTTGGGAGATCCCTGGGTTAGGTTCTGTGATATTGAACTTGTGCTGTGCGGTCATGGGCTCGAACCTCTGTATTTGGTGGTCATGGGCTCTAACCCCGGTCAAATCAAGAAGCGAAGGCACCTGTACAGAGGTGCCTGAAATATAAGTATCACAGTTTGTAAGGTAAGACATTTGTTCAGTTATTACTATTTAAGTTACTACTATTATAAAAATAAAATTAAAATATTACATTATTACTACTACAAAAATTAAGTTTCCAATAGTTATAAAAAAAATGGCACATTTTTGTTAGCTTTTGGAACGTAACCCCCCTTTTTGTACTGGTTCTTAGTCCCAAATAACATGTTTCACATTACATGAGATTATGTAGGAACCAAACTACTACCGTGTTATACGAGGGTTACCTGTATATGATATCAAAATTATTTTTTGCATCCAGTTCCTTTCTGAGCACATTATAGTATCCAATCGTATTGGTGAGACAACACTTCCCCTTAACAAACCAATGCTGTGTCCAAACTATAGCTGAAGCCTTGTCTAGATGATCCTGCAGTGCTTCTTTAACCAATGCCTCCATTAATTTTCTCAGAACAGAAGTTAAACTAACAGGTCTCTAATTACTTGGTATTACCCTTTGATCCTCATTTGCAAATTGGTGTCACATTTGCACGTCTCCAGTCCATGGGGACCTCCCCTGAGTCCAAGGAAGCTTTCATAATTTGGCTAAAGGTTTGCTTACTTCCTTTGCTGCCTCCTAATAATTCTAATAGTCTCAGAATTTAATAGTCTCAAAATTTAGTGTCCCAATATATATAGGCTGAATATGAAGAGCGAGTACAAGACATTCAGTTGAAATGCATTTTAAAGTTAATTAATTCATCAACAAACTTCTTCTTCCATTATGTTTTTAGCAAACAGGTCCTGAAAATATAACTCATGATAAATGTTTCCAAGTAGCTTATTAAATTTTTAATTAAATTAGATTAAATTAGTTTTCAAATTTTTATTGGATAACAGTAACAGTGAATATATGGTGTATTTTTATATCAATTTGAGCCTGAAATGGTGCTGTGCTAAATCTATCACTATTGCTAATTATAAGAGTAATTAAAAATATATTTTAAGAAAAATGCTGTTAAAAATTCCACATATCCACTTTGTAGATGAAGCAGAATAACCACATTCAAGAGTAATTTAAATATTAGAAAATTAAAAACAAAGTAAAAAAAAAAAAAAAAATTAAATAATGTATTGTGATATAAACTGAATATATATAGAAATAATGAAATTATATAGAAAAATTTTATTACCTCCATGACCAATAAGACAGGTGTAGACTACCCAGCCTAGACCAAGTGCCCATGCTGTTCGAGAAAATGTGTTATAAAAAGCTGCTTCAGTAATGCTCAGCTTTACATGATAAAGTCCATACACAACACTAAGACAGAAAAATGTAGCAAGTAACCAGCCCAGGACCTGCTGCCACTGAGAGTAAAGACAATTATAATTAATATATAGAGTGCATGCATATATGTATGTAGAGTAAAATTTTATTTACAGAAATTGTGATGACAAGTTTCTTGGAATATGGAATGTAGACAAATATGCTTATTATGCAATGGTCCACAGTGTATGATTCAAGTTTTGTAGTAGTAGGTAGTAAGGGCAAACGATGCAAGAAAGCAAGCTTATATAGCATCAGCCAAAAAAAAAAAAAAAAAAATCCCAAGAATTTGTCTAGTTTTCCCTTGAATTTATTCAACCCATACATTTCCACAACAACGGATGGAAGCCTCTTCCAAAAATCAACCACCTGCTGGCTGAAGGCAAATTTTCATACATCTATCCTGCAACCACTCTTCGTCAACTTGAATTTATGCTCCCTCATATGTGTAGTTTAAGCAAGTGGAAGAATATCATTAACATTCAGCTTACTCAATCCATTCAAGGCTTTAAGCAACTCAATAAAATCTACCCTGCAAGTGCCTAGTCTCGAAATACTGCAATTTGCAGAAACGAAGCCTTTTTAGATAAGAGCACCTTTTTGTTCCCTTCACCAATCTCGTTGCCTTTCTCTGCACCCGTTCCAACATATCTACATCCTACTAAAGTGAAGCCTCTAGACCTGTATGCAGTATTAGCATTATCATTAGCATTAGTACAGGCATATGATGCAAGAAAGCAAGCTTATGCAGCATCAGCCAAAAAAAAAAAAAAAAAAAAAACCCTTCCACTTCACCCCTCCATTCGTTCGAAATACCTGTCCAGCTGAGCCTTAAATTTATTTAGGCTATCAACTTCCACAACAAGGGATGGAAGTCTGTTCCACCAACCAACTACCTGCTGGCTAAAGGCAAACTTCTTCACATCTATCCAAATCCCGTCCTTCCTCAATTTGAATTTATGCCCTCTCAGGTGATTATTCTGAGCAAGAGGCAGTATCCCATCAGCATTGGGCATGCTCAAGCCATTCAAAGCCTTATACACCTCTATCAGATCACCTCGCCGATGCCTAGTCTCCAGACACTGTAATTTGCAAAACTTAAGCCTTTCTTCATAAGAGAAACCCTTCGTTCCGTTCACTAACCTTGTTGCCCTTTCTGTACTCGTTCCAGCAGCTCTACATCCTTCTTGAAATGAGGCCTACAGACCTGTATACAGTACTCAAGGTGTGACCTGACCAATGCCTTATACAAGGGAATAATCACATCCCTATCCCTGCTAGAAAAATTCTTGTATATCATTGACAAGACACCATGAGCTACTCTTGCAGCCTGCCTGCACTACTCAGTGAACTTCATATCTGCCTGCACAATTACCCCCAGGTCCTTTTCATTCTCTACCACTGTCAGCGTAGTACCACAGAGTTCATACGTTGCTCTGGGGTTGCTGTTTCCCATATGTACTACTTTACATTTGTCAATGTTAAACTTCATTTGCCACCTCTCAGCCCATCTGCTCAACCTTTCCAGATCCTGTTGCAGCAGCATAGCATCAGTAGTGTCCTTAACAACCCTGCCAACCTTTGTATTGTCTGCAAACTTGGACATTAAGCTTGATATACCATCATCAACATTATTTATAAATACAGAAAACAGCAATGGACCCAACACTGAACCCTGAGGGACTCCACTAATAACATTAGTCCACGATGAGCAGTGTCCATTAATTACCACTCTCTGTCTTCTGCCACTCAACCATCCCTTTATCCATAGCAACAATTTGCCACCAATGCCACACTGCTCCAATTTGTGCAGCAGTCTTCCATGCGCAACAGTATTAAAAGCCTTTCTAAGATCCAAATATATAATATCAAAGTTATTCCCAGCATCTAGTTCTTTTGTGACTACATCATAGTATCCAATCAAATTGGTCAGACAAGACCTTCCCTTAACAAAACCATGCTGTGTCTGAGCTATAACTGAATTCTTATCCAGATGATCCTGCAGTGCTTCTTTAACCAGTGCCTCCATTAATTTTTCTGGAACCGAAGTTAAACTAACAGGTCTATAATTACTTGTGTCAGCCTTTGATCCTCCTTTGTGAATTGGGGTCACATTTGCACATCTCCAGTCTATGGGTACCTCCCCTGAGTACAAAGAAGCTCTCATAATTATGGCCAGGGGTTTGCTTACTTCCTTTGCTGCCTCCTTTAATATAACTGGACAGATCCCATCCACCCCGGGTGCCTTTTTTATGTTCATCCTCAACAATTTCTCCTCCACTTTCCTCTCAGTTATTAGAAAATCATCTAGCTCACTGCCAATGTTTACTTCACCTACGACATTCCCCTTCCTGAATAACTCCTCATGTGTGAATTTAGATGCAAAATACTTGTTTAGATTGTTAGCCACCTGAGCAGGATCCTCAACTGTTGAACCATCAATATCCAGTGGACCAATCTAATTCATCCCTTTCCTTCTTGAGTTTAAATAGGTAAAGAACTCTTTTCTGTTTTTCTTTGCATCCTTTGCCAAGGATTTCTCATAATCTGCCTTTGCCTGCATAATCTCCTTTGTGACTTGGTTACAGACCAACTTATATCTATCATAGGCTTCCATGTCACCCATTAATTTGTATGTATCCCATGCATTTTTCTTCTCTGCCATATGTCTCATTAGTTCATCTGACAACCATTTAGGCCTGAACCTTGAACAATATTTCTTGGTTGGTATGTAAAGCCTGGTAGCTTCCAAGATTAGTTCCTTGAATGCTTCCCATTTTGAATTTGCTATTGGTAACATCACCAGTTGGTCCCACTGTATAGAATTTAAATACTGTCTCAGCCCATCATAGTCGCCTTTATGATAGCAAAAACCCTTCCCTTTACCTCTGATGGTAGTTACCTCCTTGAGTAAATCCCACTTCAGCACACTGTGATCACTGCCACCTAGTGGTTCATTTATCTGCAGATTCTTAATGCATGAAGAATCACTACTGATAATCAGATCAAGAGTATTACTCCCTCTAGTTGCCTCCCGAACATGCTGGTGTAGAAAACAATCATCCAATAAATCCACAAAAGCCTTGCTAGTGTGTGAGTGACCAGCCCACAAATTCCAGTCAATATCTGGGAAATTAAAATCCCCCATTATAAGACTCTCTGATTTACTGGCCCATTCTATTTCCCTGTACAGTATCTTATTATACTCATCAGAGTCATTAGGCCTATAGCACACTCCTACTCTCAATTTTGATTTACCCATGCTTATGTCACACCAAACTGACTCGACACTGCCCTGTCCATCGATGTCGACTGGCTTCACTTCCTTGGACCTTATGTGTTTCTTAATTAATAGCATAACCCCTCCTCCCCTCCTGTCCTGTCTATCCTTTCTATACACATTGTATTCCCCAAATTCCAGTTCTGCATTCCTTATATCTGTGTGACACCATGTCTCTGATATCCCAACAATATCTGCCTTTGATGTTTTGAGCAAAACCTCAAATTCATCAAATTTATTTACTAAACTCCTAGCATTGGTGTACACGCAAGTATACATGCACCTGTTTCTATTTCCGTACCCGATTGCTCCGCAAACATCAAGCAAACAGTGCATCTTAAAAGGCTGTGATTCAGAGGGCAACTGCCCCCCTGAGTTCTCCCCTGAGCCACAGCACTCCCATTAGCTTGAGCCTTTTGCTTTGCTGCTCTGGTATGAGTCATGATTTCGATTTAATGTCAATAAAATTACAATTTCTATTCTTAGGTACCCTAACACAACCCATGTGTTTACTTGTACCGCAATGACTACCAGCAGTCTCTGAAATATCCTGCATATTGTTTTTCAGGCTTCTGCTCATTCCAATAGAAGTAGTGCAAGAATCTCTTTCACCTCTGCCAGTGGCTACTGTTAATCTATTTGTCTTTGTCTCCCCCCAAGCTAGCAGTTTTCCGACCCACCTAACACTGCCTCGATAGCATCAGCAAATATTCTTGCACCCTTTCTATTTAAGTGTATCCCATCCCTGTAGAAGCAACCTCTCCTGTTAACAAGTACAGTCCAGGCTGAAAAAAATTCTACCCCTTGAGCCTTGCACAATCTTTCCAGGGCCGAACTGATCGACAAGGCTCTCATCATATACTCCCTCCTATCGTGTCTGGGCAGAATTGCAGACACTTTCAAATTCAACCCTACTTCACGGCTTTTTTTCAACAGTGACCTGTACTTGTTAAGTAATTCTGCTGGTCTCCTACTCTTAATATCATTAGTGCCAACATGTACAACTATATCACCTTTTGTGCCCTTAAAAGATGATATCCGCTCTACAACGTCATCAACCTTTGCCCCTGGCAGACATACCCTGGTCCTGTTCCACCTATTCTTTTTACAAAGCATGTTCCCTGTTTCCCTGACAATAGAGTCACCAACAACTACTAGTTTCTCTGGGACCAGCGCATTCTGCCTTGAGGGCTGCCTCTGTGTTGCAAGATGACCAAGTGCAAGCTCTGGCGTTGATGTGGGCAGCTGAGAGCTTGATGGGCCCCTCAATTTATTTCCTTCGAGGGCATCCACCCTGTCCTTCAAGGTCTCATATAGGCCCATAACAACGCTGAGTTGTCGCCTAATTTCCTTGCACTTCTTGCATCGTGCACACACAAAGACATCCCCCATGGCAGTATCATGTCCCGTACCCGATTGCTCCGCAAACATCAAGCAAACAGTGCATCTTAAAAGGCTGTGATTCAGAGGGCAACTGCCCCCCTGAGTTCTCCCCTGAGCCACAGCACTCCCATTAGCTTGAGCCTTTTGCTTTGCTGCTCTGGTTTGAGTCATGATTTCGATTTAATGTCAATAAAATTACAATTTCAGAACCAAATTAAAACCTTAAACTTGTATCCTAACACAGTTATAACGCTATATTTGTTTTTCAGTATCGAGTGTTATCTACGAATTCCCTTTATATAACTTCCGTATCAAGTTATGTATTAATTATTTGTTACGTTTGTACTCTAAGTCGTTATATATATATATAGTTAAAAGTACAATTTAATTGACAATGAAGTTTAACAAGATTAATAGATTTACTGATTAATTGACAATATTATATTATGCACTATACTATACAAAGCTAATGCTATCGAATTCCGGATATGCTGTATCGTGTTACAATGGTGGTAATTATGAACGGTACTTCTACGGACTCTTAAGTATTGATTAACTTCCAAATCTCACTGTCTCAATTTAGAATAAACTAAGGATCCTGACTAGGTCTATAGCTACTTATAGATAATAATTTGATATAACAATTGGTTAATAAATCGGCTAAATACGGTTAAAAACCTCTCGTTCAACGGAGCTGCAATTTGTAACACATGGATTTGATACCGTTACCGATACTAAGTAATACCCACAAAATCTCTATCAAGTTAACTTTAAACTAAGTATCGTAACTATGAATATAAAACTACTCTAGAAAATAAGTAAATATGCCAATTTACGCTAATAAAACAGAAAATAAATCAGAAAAAACTTCTCTTCTCCAGGAGCTGCAAAATAGCTGCGGCCGCACAGGCTACTCTCGAACCCAAATCCAATCTTACCCATTGCTTTCACAAAACTCTTCATTAAGTCAAGTTTAATGTGGAGAGGTAGAAGGAAAATCTTAATTTTACTTCTACAGATTTGGAACCATCATCCAAAGATCTATCTAGTCCACATATCTGTTTCCTGATGAAAGACACTTGGTGACCTGTGTTATCAGTGTAATTTTCTTATGTGTGAAGTTCACAATTCATGTGGAAAATTAGCAAAGGATAAATTTATCTATTCCATTCTATTCTTGTAAATAAAACCTCTTATTCTGGAGGGTAGATAATTGGCTATTGAGCAACTTAATATTAATACTACCAGTTGACTGCAAAATCACACAATCCAAACTACGTCAAGTTTTATTTATCTACAGAAACTCAAAAAATATGAATATATAAAGGTGCATGCCTCCCATCTGCTAGAAATGTTCCTAACAGATTATCAGATCATAGTTACAAAAGATGTTCATAAGAACTATAACTGTCCTCAAAGCAGAAATCAACAAATCCAAGCAATCCTAATAGATTCAGTGGTATCAGAAGTTTTTTCAATATTGTGTCAATAGCCCTCACTCAGTGCTCTTGGCACATGATGTCATAAAACTTCTTCACTGACAAAAATTTATCCAAGTAGTTACATGAACAAACAAACAAAACAGCAAATACCAAAACAGTGAAATTCCCCACATTTCACATGAGAGATTACTATATTCTATCAAAAACTGATGTGCTATTTATCCCATACAAGTGCATCATCGGTCCTCTTTCCTTCAAAAGAAAAAAACTATAGGGCATTACCAACTTGTATCTCATGCAGTTTTTCACTTCTTGAAGAGGCGCCTCCATAGCCAGGTGGGAAGGAGCAGCAGCAGTGAGTAGCATACGTTTCTTGATTAGACTGGGGTTCGAACCCGTCACCACCAGATATGGAGGATGCGGAAAGGTCAGGGAATGACCACCGCATATCCCGGAGCAATATGGCCTTAGTTGCTAATGCTCCTAAAACCAAATAACAACAACTTCTTGAAGAAGCTGACTGAATTAGAAGATTATACCAATAAAATGGCATAATGGCTATACTGCTAATGTAACAAAAATTCTGGTGATGTTATAAGAATTCTTCAGTGATAGATAATTTCAAAAGTTTTATGGTCACTTCTGACTTCTTTTTGTGGTACATTTTTTGAAACAAAGTACTATTGAAAACAATTCACACATTACAACTGCAACAAATTGTTCAACTGTGTAATTCCATCATTCTATTTTGTTATAATAAAAGAAACTTGTGAATGTGTGCAACCAAAAAATTGTGGTTCTTTTGAGCATTTTTTGTGGCTGTAACACAATATACTGTTATTAAAATTATCAACTGATGATTGTAATTTGATATAATATATTATATATATAATTTTGAGAATTCATAGCTAAATAAAAATATCACAAAAAAACCCCATAAAAATTAATAAATTAATTTTTATAGTCTTTTTTTTCCCTTTCATAGTGAAATGGGGGTTCACCTAGTATGTTTATATATAACAGTCAATTCCGGTTATTTGGGACACATCGGGACTAGTGCATTTTGGTCTGATTAAGTGGCTACCCCAATTATCCGAAGTTTCATGAAAAATTAAAAATACATTTAATTCTATTAAACAGCGATTCTAATTAGCAAAAATAGGAGGAATATTATCCACAGGCTATAAAAGTAAAGATATATTAAGCACAAATTCACCCTTTATTACCTTACCAATTAAATATTAAATGATACGTGAAAATCAGAATAATTAATACGTACTGTAATATGTACATACTAACTAGCTGACATTTCTGTTCACTGGCATTTGTGGGCGGGGGTTAAAATTTAAAACAGTAAAAAGATAAGCAATCGATAACAAAGAACACAGCACACACAAATTGCAAGTAACATGATTCGCGCAAGTGAGAACGGAATAACAAGTTACGAAGCTTTAAAAATAGGAATGAGGAGAATATGCTGAAAATTAAATTTTGTATAAGTTTGAAGATTTCATAGAAGTGTAAACACATTTTACCATAATAACCCACAGAATTCCAGCTGTCAGTATTATCGCAAATTCAGTAAGATCGAGTTTACTATCCATTTATGACAGATTGCACTAACAGAAAAACAGGTGACTGCTAATTGTTTTTATTGTTTTATGGTTGTGACCTCCAGAAATCCAACCAAATCATGTGGTACGGCTGGAGACAATTGCAGGGTAATCTCCAGTGCTGCGGTCTCCTGCCTCGATTAAACGGCATGTTGTCCCAATTAAGCAAAGTGAATCCTCGCTATTTTCTCGATCGGGTTCTGTTTTTTTAAGATTTGCCCCAAATAAATGGCTGCCCCGATTAACCGGTGGTCCAAATAATTTAGAGTTTAGAGAATTTAGAGTTTAGAATTTAGAGTTTAATTTAGAGTCCAAATAATTTAGACATTAAGAGTAGGAGACCGGCGGAATTACTTGACAAGTACAGGTCACTGATGAAAAAAAGCCGTGAATTAGGGTTGAAATTGAAAGTGTCTGCAATTCTGCCCAGACACGATAGGAGGGAGTATATGATGAGAGCCCTGTCAATCAATTCGGCCCTGGAAAGATTGTGCAGGGCTCAAGGGGTAGAATTTTTTTCAGCCTGGTCTGTACTTGTTAACAGGAGAGACTGCTTCTACAGGGATGGGATACACTTAAATAGAAAGGGTGCAAGAATGTTTGCTGATGCTATCGAGGCAATGTTAGGTGGGTCGGAAAACTGCTAGATTGGGGGGATACAAGGACTAATAGATTAACAGTAGCCACTGGCAGAGGTGAAAGTGATTCTTGCACTGCTTCTATTGGAATGAGCCGCAGCCTGGAAAATAAGATGCAGGATATTTCAGAGACTGCTGGGAATCATTGGGGTACAAGTAAACACATGGGTTGTGTTAGGGTAGCTAAGAAAAAGAACAGGTGCATGTATACTTGTGTGTACACCAATGCTAGGAGTTTAGTAAATAAATTTGATGAATTTGAGGTATTGCTCAAAACATCAAAGGCAGATATTGTGGGGATTTCAGAGACGTGGTGTCACACAGATATAAGAAATGCAGAACTGGAATTTGGGGAGTACAATGTCTACAGAAAGGATAGACAGGATAGGAAGGGAGGAGGGGTTATGCTATTAGTTAAAAAACACATAAAATCCAAGGAAGTGAAGCCAGTCGACATCGCTGGACAGTGCAGTGTCGAGTCAGTTTGGTGTGACATAAGCATTGGGAGATCAAAATTGAGAGTAGGAGTGTGCTATAGGCCTAATGACTCTGATGAGTATAATAAGAAACTGTTCGGAGAAATAGAGTGGGCCAGTAAATCAGAGAGTCTTATAATGGGGGATTTTAATTTCCCAGATATTGACTGGAATTTGGGGGCTGGTCACTCACACAGTAGCAAGGCTTTTGTGGATTTATTGGATGATTGTTTTCTACATCAGCATGTTCGGGAGGCAACTAGAGGGAGTAATACTCTTGATTTGATTATCAGTAGTGATTCTTCATGCATTAAGAATCTGCAGATAAATGAACCACTTGGTGGCAGTGATCACAGTGTGCTGAAGTGGGAGTTACTCAAAGAGGTAACTACCATTAGGGGTAAAGGGAAGGGGTATTGCTATCGTAAAGGCGACTACAATGGACTGAGACAATATTTAAATTCTATACAGTGGGATCAACTGATGATATTGCCAACAGCAAGTTCAAAATGGGAAGCATTCAAAGAACTTATCGTGGAAGCTACTAGGCTTTACATACCAACTAAGAAATATTGTTCAAGGTTTAGGCCTAAATGGTTGTCAGATGAACTAATGAGGCATATGGCAGAGAAGAAAAATGCATGGGATACATACAAATTAACACGTGACACGGACGCCTATGATAGATACAAGTTGATCTGTAACCAAGTTACAAAGGAGGTTAGGCAGGCGAAGGCAGATTACGAGAGATCCTTGGCAAGGGATGCGAAGAAAAACAGCAAAGAGTTCTTTACTTATGTAAACTCTAGAAGGAAGGGGATGAATCAGATTGGTCCACTTGAGATCGATGGGTCAACTGTTGATGACCCTGCTCGGGTAGCTAACAAACTAAATGAATATTTTGCATCGACATTCACACATGAGGAGTTATTCAGCGAGGGGAATGCCAGAGGTGTATTCAAATCTAGCAGTAAGCTAGAGAATCTTGTAATAACTGAGAGCAAAGTGGAGGAGAAATTGTTGAAGATAAACACAAGAAAGGCACCTGGGGTGGATGGGATCTATCCAGTTATATTAAAGGAGGCAGCAAAGGAGGTAAGCAAACCCTTAGCCATAATTATGAGAGCTTCCTTGGACTCAGGGGAGGTACCCATTGACTGGAGATGTGCAAATGTGACCCCAATTCACAAAGGGGGATCAAAGGCTGACACAAGTAATTATAGACCTGTGAGTTTAACTTCTGTTCCCGGAAAATTAATGGAGGCACTGGTGAAAGAAGCACTGCAGGATCATCTAGACAAGACTTCAGTTATAGCTAGGACACAGCATGGTTTTGTTAAGGGGAAGTCTTGCCTGACCAATTTGATTGGATACTATGATGCAGTCACAAAAGAACTGGATGCAGGGAATAACTTTGATATTATATACTTGGATCTTAGAAAGGCTTTTGATACTGTTGCACATGGAAGACTGCTGCACAAATTGGAGCAGTGTGGCATTGGAGGCAAGTTGCTGCTATGGATAAAGGGGTGGTTGAGGGGGAGAAGACAGAGAGTGGTAATCAATGGACACTGCTCATCGTGGACTAATGTTATTAGTGGAGTCCCTCAGGGTTCAGTATTGGGGCCTTTATTGTTTTCTGTATTTATAAATGATATTGATGATGGTATATCAGGCTTAATGTCCAAGTTTGCAGACGATACGAAGGTTGGCAGGGTTGTCAAGGACACTACTGACACTATGCTGCTGCAACAGGATTTGGAAAGGTTGAGCAGATGGGCTTCGAGGTGGCAAATGAAGTTTAACATTGACAAATGTAAAGTACTACATATGGGAAACGGCAACCCCAGAGCAACGTATCAACTCTGTGGTACTACACTGACAGTGGTAGAGAATGAAAGGGACCTGGGGATGGTGGTGCAGGCAGATATGAAGTTCTCTGAGCAGTGCAGACGAGCTGCAAGAGTAGCTCATGGTGTATTGTCAATGATATATAGGAATTTTTCTAGCAGGGATAAGGAGGTGATTATTCCCTTGTATAAGGCAATGGTCAGGCCACACCTAGAGTACTGTATACAGGCCTGGAGGCCTCATTTCAGGAAGGATGTAGAGCTGCTGGAACGAGTACAGAGAAGGGCAACTAGATTGGTGAATGGGACAAAGGGGTTCTCTTACGAAGAAAGGCTTAAGTTTTGCAAATTACAGTGTCTGGAAACTAGGCACCAGCGGGGTGATCTGATAGAGGTGTACAAAGCCTTGAATGGTTTGAGCATGCTCAATGCTGATGGGATTCTTCCTCTAGCTCAGAAAAATCACCTGAGAGGGCATAAATTCAAATTGAGGAAAGACAGATGTAGGATAGATGTGCGGAAATTTGCCTTTAGCCAGCGGGTGGTTGGTGGGTGGAACAGACTTCCATCCCTTGTCGTGGAAGTTGATAGTCTAAATAAGTTTAAGGCTCAGCTGGACAGGTATTTCGAACGAACAGAGGGGTGAAGTGGAAGTGGTTATTTTTATTTATTTATGTTACTTTTTTTTTTTTTTTTTTTTTTTCTTTTTTTTTTTTGGCTGATGCTGCATAAGCTTGCTTTCTTGCATCAAATGCCTCTACTAATGCTAATGCTAATGCTAATGCTAATAACCAGAATGCACTGTATATGTGTATATACATTTGTTTGAATAATGACATTAAGAAAATAAAATGAAATAAATAAGAAAATAAGAAGAAAAATAAGAAAATAAATATAAAGCTACCATTAGAGGTAGCAAAAATACACATCCTCCACATGATGTCCATTACATAACTGATAATAAATATAATATCAAATTAAGATATATGTCAGTGGTATGGCAAAACTGTAGAGCGAAAATTTAGCATAAAAATTAAATCAACAGGGAGGGGGGGGAAGTAAAGGTAACAAGACAAGACAGAAACTGTAGCCGAAAACCTCCAAATAATTTAGAAATACAATTAAATCCAATTAATAGTAAATACAATTAAAAATTAAAATATAAGGCCAATTATATAGAAATTTAGCGGAACCCCCCATGTAATGTACCAGCTCCGAGAAACATGAAATATCAGCAAAAAAAATGAACTACTAAAATAAAACAAAGTAACAAAATAATAGCTGACCATTATGCCCCATATCGATGGAGGACCACGAGGCCAATAATGGTCATGGAATTGCTGCATTTCATTTGCTAGACAAATCATCGCAAAGGCGAACCGATTGAAGGATCAAACCACTCCTCCATTCTCCGATCGAACCACAAATGCAGAGGATTTGCATAGTGGTGGTCCTTATGCAGGGAGAAACAAACTATAGAACAGACCAGGACTCCAGAGCAAAGCCGCACCACTGACATAATGTAAGCTTAACCAGCTTACATTATATTATATATATATATATTTTTTTTTTGTCTATATAAGCTGGTCTTATATAGACAAAAACGTTTAGCCTCTTTTTGGTGATATTTCACGTTTCTCGGAACTGCTACCTTACATAGGGGTGCCGCTAAATTTCTATATAATTGGCCTTATATTTTAAATTTTAAAATATTAAATTGGATTTAATTGAATTTCTAACTTATTTGGAGGCATTCAGCTATAGTTTCTGTCTTGTCTTGTTACCTTTACTTCCCCCGCCCTGTTGATTTAATTTTTATGTTAAATTTTTGCTCTACGGTTTTGTCATACTACTGGCATATGTTTAATTTGATTTTATATTTATTATTGGTTATATGTGTGTATAAAGGATAATTTAGTTTTTCTAAATGCTTTAGTCTGAATTAATTTATTTTTCCATGACAAATTGATGCAAATAAGCGTCATGTTAATGGTCATCATATTATATCACACATGAAAATATATTTAAAATCTTATTAATAGATATACATACCCAACGAAGAAAATATTTTCGAGCACCTGTTTTGTGCAGCGCATATCCTAGTAAAACTCCAACAAGATAAGGTGCTATTCGACAGTATGGCTTCACATATATTTTAGTGAAAGTATTATGCATACTGCAGAAACAATGCATATTTTTATTACATAAAAAAGAATATATTTAATATTTTCTCAGAAATATTAATTTAAAATAAGTTAAATTAGCATCATATAAATTAATAACAAAAACTTCAGGCATATGAAAGCTATAAAAGAGTGTGGTACGATGGCTGGAAAGAGACTAAGTTACATACAGAGCTGCATGTATTGTACCTGTACTTCAAATAAAAAGCACTGATACTGAAGGAGAGGGATTGTACTATTTATTTAAATGTGTTTCATTACTCATATAGACATATCACTAATTATTGGCTATCATAATTGAGTAAATGGGCAAAGCACAATGGCCAGAAGGCAGGAATGGCTTGCCTATATAGATGAACTAAGCAAACAATTAAGGAATCAAATTTAAGGGAAAAAATTCAGGTTAAAATGAAAAGGATAAGAAAAATATAAATAAAATAACAATAATATCATTATTTAAATTTCCCATACACATATAATTAATATTCTTTCCACATATGGAAGGAATGTTGATTATATACAATTGATTTCTCTGCTTTTCTGAGAATTTAATAATATATGAAATCTTATATTTATTACAAAAATAAATATTTCAGTCAAATTGTTTTTTAATTTAGGATGCATGGTCAAGATGACTTACTCTGCAATTTTAATAAGTAATAACAGCTGGAAAAATATTTCCGAAGTTACCACAAACCTCGTACAAAAGGTGATATTGTTGTATACGTTACCACTAATGACATTAAGATTAGGAGATCTGAGGATTTACTTAACAAGTACAGGGAAATATCAAAAACAAGTTGAGTTAGGGTTAAATTTGAAGGTTTCTGCTCGTGGAGTAGAAATTTTTTCAGCATGGTCTGGGCTTGATAAGAGAGAGAGAAAGAGAGATGTTATTTGGTTTTTAGGAGCATTAGCAATTAAGGCCATATTGCTCCGGGATATGCGGTGGTCATTCCCTGACCTTTCCGCATCCTCCGTATTTGGTGGTGATGGGCTTGAACCCCGGCCTAATCAAGAAGCGTGTGCTATGCACTGCTGCTCCTTCCCACCTGCCTATGGAGGTGCCTTAAAGAGAGAGAGAGACTGCTTATACAGGGATGGGATACACTTAAATAAAGGGTGCAAGAATATTCTTAATGCTATCAAGGAAGTGTTAGGTGGGTTGGAAAACTGCTAGCTTGGGGAAGGGGGATACACAGACTAACATATTAACAATAGTTCAGGCAGAAGTGAAAGTGCTTCTTGCACTGCTTCTATCGGAACATGCAGCAGCCTGGAAAGAAAGGTATCAGAGATTTCAAGGTCAGCTGTGAGTCATCATGGAACAAGAAAATAGACGGACTGTGTTAGGGTAACTAATAGTAAGAGGAGGTGTATGTATACCAACTAGGAGCACAGTAAATAATTTAATGAATTTGAAGTCTGGTAAAGTCACCAAATGCATACATTATAAGGCAGTCAAAGATGCAGTGTCACTCAGATATAAGGGATGAAGAATTGGAATATGGAGAATACAATGCATAAAAAAGGACTAAATGGAGGGGGTTAGTTAAAAAGTACATAAACCATAAGGTAGTGCATCCAGTTGACAATGGTTGCCAGTGTTATTGTTGAGTCAGTTTGGTGTGACTTAGAACTGGGAAAACAAAAATGAAAGGAGTATGCTACTCAACTCCAGTTGAGTAGCATACTGTCATTACTGTTGTTAACAACCCTGCCAACCTTTGTATCATCTGCGAACTTGGATATTAAACCTGATATACCTTCATCAATATCATTGATAAATATACAAAACAACAATGGGCCCAACACCAAACCCCTGGGAATTCCACTAATAACACTTGTCCACAAAGAGCAGTGTCCATTGATTACCACTCTCTGTTGTCTCCCACTCAACCATTCCTTTATCCATTGTAGCAGCATTATCCATTATCCTCTATAAAAGATGAGCAGTGAGATCACATTTCACTGAGTGACTAGTTTGGTAAGAGGGATAAACACTGTCCACACATTAAACAGCTTGGAAGATGTATATAATGTTTGGCACCCAGATATCATGAGGAGTGGGGGGGAATCCAATTGAAGTACATAAGGCCCTGAAGGGAGTTGTAAAATGAATGAGAGGGGTAAATTTTTATTATGCAAGATCCAGGGGACACATAAAAATACAGTATATACAATCTTAAGGAATAATAGAAGGCTGGATCTCAAGTTTTCTTTTGGGTAAAGCTGCAACTATTATCAATTTACTGTAGGATGGAAGCCTCCTCAACAATTCATGTTGAAGGAAATGGACCATAATTTGCAATGGTGGGCCAGTATGGGTTGGCATATCAACCATATTTAGCAGTCAGGGGCTTGGATGCTGGTCTACTCAAAGAGTGTGTGCTACTGCACTCCCACTCCTGACCACTCCGCTAAGGAGGCACACTTACCCTTGGGTAATGTTTTGTAAATAATTCAAATAATGATTTCATTTTCTGCTGTTTGATGCAGAATAAGTTCACTTTTCTGTTCCCTTTGTAACCCAACATAGTCCTAAGAAAAAATGATTTAGTTCTATTTTTTCTATAAATTATTTGATAAACAAATACATAAGAAATAAAACAAGAATAAAAATTTGGTTGTACTCACCTCTCAGCATATTTCGCTGCATCAATCTCAAGTGACATATTAGACATGAGTGGTATTAAATTGTATGTTACACTAATTGCTGCAGTTGTACTCCAAGTAGCTATAAACAGTACACCTACAATAATAATGCCAATGAAGGGGACCCTATCAAAATATGAAAAAATATTTTAAAAATTTCTGACTCTTACAAAATTGCTTGATTAAATTGATATTTAACAGGGTATATATTTTTCTGGTTTTATTTGATTTTATGTTGTTTTGTTCCCTTTGCTGCACTTTATTAAAATAGTTATATTTCTATCTACTAATTTATTTCTTTATTTTAAGAAGATTCAAATTTTCAAAAGCGTGAAAAAGTGCTTTGCCTACTATATTACAGATGTTGTTCAAAGAAACCTGAGATCAAAGATATAATACATTTTAATTGTAACTCACTCTGACCAACTTTTAATTTAAAAACCCTTTAATATGGCAAATTACATTTGTATAAAAATATATGCATAAAATCCAAATATGTAAATATATATACTATATAATTAATTTTAAAAAAAACTTTAAATATATGAATAAACTCTGAATTAAGCTAAGCTATACATACGATCTATATATGAATAAAATACGTAGGTAGTGAACAGTTAAAATTGATTAAAACAACTAAAAATGCAAGTAGCTTTAAAAATAAAATTTGTCTTTTCAATCTGAACTAACTTACAAGTGGCAAGCCACTTACATATATCAATGGAATGCTTTGAAAGAGTCACATTTGAATATGATAATGAGGATGGCATTACATTTGCATGAGATGTGGCTAATCCAACACAGTCCATCGAATGGACTGTGTAAGTTAATTCAGGTTGAAAAAATATCCTGAAAAAGGCCTCTGAGGTTGGGAAAATTCATATTTTAGTATTAAATCAGCTCACACCAACCATAAGAATAAGTATTTACTGTAACTAGAATATTTATTTACATATTAAAATAAAATAAATATTTACAAAAACTGCTATTATATTAAATATACATGTAAAAACATTAAAACTGTGATAAAATCCTTGAGATAAAATACACTAAAATAAACCGGATTAAAAGCGATAAAAACGATAAAAATCTCTGGAGCTTTCGGAAGCTTGCGCTCCATATATAACAGGCTCACGGTACCGTGAGCCTGTTATATATGGACGTGCTGCAGGAAGTTTTGTTACTGCTGAGGAAGGGAGCGCAAGCTTCCGAAAGCTCCAGAGATTTTTATCGTTTTTATCGCTTTTAATCCGGTTTATTTTAGTGTATTTTATCTCAAGGATTTTATCACAGTTTTAATGTTTTTACATGTATATTTAATATAATAGCAGTTTTTGTAAATATTTATTTTATTTTAATATGTAAATAAATATTCTAGTTACAGTAAATACTTATTCTTATGGTTGGTGTGAGCTGATTTAATACTAAAACAGGTTGAAAAAAAACAACATTTGTATTTTAAAAGTGCTTCTTGCATTTTTAGTTGTTTAACAAATCTTAAATGTACAGTACTCATGTATTTAATTTGTATATTTTAATTAAAAAAAAAAAAAATGTAATTGTACATAGTGTATAGGGTTGCTTGTCAACCAGTACTGGAGGATCTCCCAACTCCACATAGTATACTCTGTAAAGGCCAGAGATAGTGAAGTTTTACCGTAGTCTGTGTAGCGTAGTTTTGGGCTATGTTAATCTGTTGTTCCTCCATTTAGCAGAAGGGGGCTCTAGTGGGACTCCACATTGGCCATCCTTTGCCCTGTAGAGCAGACCAGGTATAGTAGGGTGTAAAGAAGTCTCTGGCTGGGGCTGTGAACAGTGTCTGAGCTTGCCAGAGAGGACTCCAAGTTTAAAATAAAAAATAAAAACACACACACACACACTGGAAATATTATTGTTGGAAAGGGAGAGCAGGGCGATAGTTCAATGTAATTGTACAATATGCCATTTACATTTTCAGATTTTATTTATACAATTTTATGTAAATGTGATTTAACATATTAAAAAATTTTAAAATACATTTGGCCAGAGTTCAATAGAATTATGAATTAAATAGGATATGAATTAGAATTAAATAGCAACATGAATTAAATAGAAAATATGCTATGCTGCTATTTAATAATAATAGCAGCATAATAGGAAATATCTGTGACAAGCATGTCACAGATATTTTCTATTTAATTCATGTTGCCATTTCTAAACCATTGTTCAACAATAAATCCTACCAAAAGATGTATTATTAAGATTGAAAACGTTTTTAAACATTTACCAAAAATAATATGGTAAATATGAAGCTTTGAGTACAATTACAGAAATTCGTGGATTTGAACTATTTTCAAAATAGTCATTAAAATAAGGTCTGATGTAAACAAATTTTCAAAAGACTTAGGGCTACTGATGGTAATAAAAGTTGCAACATATAATAAAATTATTGAATCATTTGGCCAAAATGAATAATACATTTCATTCATATTTAGAAGGGTAACTGATAGCAATTATTAATTTATAAAACAACCTGAAAGTAAAACTCCAGAACCAGAAGTACACTGACTGTAACTGGCCCTAGCGGCTCCCAACAATTTTGTTCTCTTTCTCTCCCATTCATTTTTTTTTTCTTTCATTTATTGAGTAAAGTGGCTCCTAGCCAAAAAAAAAAATCTGGCAAATCTGCCATACATATAGAAATAATATAGTACAGTATACAATTATTAACAATACAAATTTCACATTCACATTACAAATAAACTGTACTGTGCAATGGTCATCCTCTCAGCTACAGCACAACAACCTGGCAAGTAGGCTACAGCAAAAACCGATGAAGAGACTGTCCACAGAACAAGCATCACATCCTAGAGACTGATCATCACAATGAGCTGGACAAGTAGGCTACAACAGAAACTGGTGAAGAGACTTTCACAATGAGCACAAGCATCACATCCTAGAGATTGATCATCGCCAGTATTCTCCAAAAGATAAAGAGTTCAACGAACAGCCATCTGCCAGCAGCCAGAGAGCTCAACAGAAGTTACTCATATTAACCAGAAAAACAAAGCTGGAAGAAGGTATTATTGCAGGATCAAATCCAAGAAAAACAACTAAAGCTTCTTGCCAACTGCATTGGCAGGAGCAGAAGTGGACACCCACCCATTAAGGAAACAGAGCACCAACATCCTGTCCACCTCTGCAAAGAATTTTCTCTGTTCCTATATAAAAAATATACATACCGTTCCATGTAAAGAAGAGGATACAGTCCACCAATTCATCCATTATTCAACCTTAACTCTTCTAATTGCAAAAGTATATTCCTTCTCACGAAAACTGAATTTGCAAAATTTTGAAAGGCAATAAAATTTTCCCGTTTTAATAAGCAATGGCTCAATGTTTATTTGGTTTTTAGGAGCATTAGCAACTAAGGCCATATTGCTCCGGGAATATGCGGTGGTCATTCCCTGACCTTTCCGCATCCTTCGTATTTGGTGGTGACGGGCTCGAACCCCGGACTAATCAAGAAGCATGTCAATGGCTCAATCCCATCCGCCAGATGAGTTACATTATCAACATTATTCAGTAAATCCAAATGCAAATCAGCATATTCCAAACAAAAAAAACAATTAAACACAACATGTTGACATGTTTCCAGATCACCACACATACAGTTGCATCTTGCTACGATTCCAAGACTATTCAGTTTAGCAAAAAATGATCTGTGATCTGTTAGTAAGAATGTACAACGTAGATTTGGTACTAACCATATTGGTTTAATATAATTCACACCATTAACATAAGGGAAAAATTTGAATGTTATTCTACCCTTTTCCAAACAATTCCATATGTTCTGCGATTTTTGTAAAAGGAGCTCCCAAATCCTCTTCTTTTCATTTCTCGTGTCATTTAAAGTGTTAATTTCGATGTCCAGCAATTCAGATTTTATACCTCTTCTTGAATAAAAGGATAGGCTTCTAAACACTAACTGCAAATAAAATAGCATTTTGCCAGCTAACACTTGCAAAGCTTCTTTGGAAACCGTTCTGCAGGCCATAACCATTTTGAGTAACATAACTCAATGTAGAATAGAGCTTTCTGGAGCTGTTTACTTTGATTGCATGGCCAATCCAGATTGATGCACCATACATAACAATTGGAAGAAAAATGCAATCGTAAATCAAATGGAGTGCTTTCCTCTTTATACCCCATTCCACCCGCATTATTCTTCAGATAATTGCAATAAATTTCTTCACTTTCTTTGATATATAATTAATATGTGGGATAAAGTTCAAGTCACTAGCAATACATATTCCCAAGTATTTAATCATTAACACCTGCTGTAAGGAAATACCATTCAACTAAGCAAACCCTTAGCCATGATTATGAGAGCATCCTTGGACTCAGGGGAGGTTCCCACTTACTGGAGATGTGCAAATGTATCCCCAATTCACAAAGGGGGATCGAAGGGTGACATGAGTAATTATAGACCAGTTAGTTTAACTTCTGTTCCGGGTAAAATAATGGAGTCACTGGTTAAAGATGCATTGCAGGATCATCTAGACAAGACTGCAGCAATAATTCAGACACACATCTCAGTTTTAGCTGAAGAATTTTCATTTTTCTCAGCCAAATCCATATCACTCTGAACATTTTTCTGAACTTTACATAATTCCTTATCCCAATCATTTTTAGGCACATTGATCTTGACTTTCCTCTTATTATTTCAACTTAAAATGGGAAACCTACTGCACAATGAACACAGTGATCCAACTGAACTTTCATCCCCACCATAGCATAACTGCTTTTGACGACATGTTTTGATGGAATATTCAGGAGATTTACATGGTATCAAAAGTGCAATGTCCTTACATCCCTATCCAATTCTGCTAACATGATATCTGAGAGAACCACCTCCCATTCCAATATCATCTCACCTACACCTCCAGAAATAGAGACCTCAGAAGATTCTTTGCTTTGACTCAGTGGCAATTTACCTTGATATATACTTGAATCCTGAAATTATAGCTTATGCAAAGAATTTCAATTCTTCCTTAATCTATGTTTGAAATTTGCAGACTTAGTGGTTGCTGTAGCAACAGTGAGATCAGACTCCTTAGCACCATTTTCAATATTCTTAGAACCTGCAACTTCTTTCAATTCAATGCCATAATTATTTTCACATGTAAGATCAACCCTGTGTGTATCTGACTCTATTTGATAAATACATTTTTTTTTTTTTTTTTTTTTTTTTTTTTTTATCATGAGAGGACACTAATAACCATATAGAGAGCACTACCAGCCTTCTTTCTTTGTTAACAATAGCTGTATAGGCCTTTACTGTTTAAATATAAAATTCTTTAAAATTATATATCTTTTCTGCTAAAAAGATATTTTGTTTCAAACTTAGATGAAACTAATCAGCCAGATATACTCTTCCACCTATTTGAAGTCCCTTTCATCTATACCTTGCAGATTTTAAAAAGTAGCTCTTCAAATTTTGAAGTACCAGCGCTATGCTAAAGCACAGGCAGCTAGAAATGAGAGTTAGAACAGAAAATGCTCTAATTGCCAAAACAGACTTATCGTAACTCTAGCTTGAATATTACCTTTCCTTGATTATTTTTTTATTTTTAGGAGCATTAGCAACTAAGGCCATATTGCTCCGGGAATATGCGGTGGTCATTCGCTGACCTTTCCGCATCCTCCATATTTGGTGGCTCACGGGCTCGAACCCCGGTCTAATCAAGAAGCATGTGCTACGCACTGCTGCTCCTGCCCACCTGGCTACGGAGGCGCCTTCCCTGATTAGAAATCATCAAACCTAGTAGACCTTATCAGAATATATCCATGTATCACAAGAGTATTTAAAGTTAGCATACTTTAAATAGCAACTATCACAGCTAACCGCCAATGTTGTTAGTCGAGATGTCTCTCTTTCTCTCCCCCCCCCCAAGTGGTAACACATTAAACATTACCAGCTGCAATGCAAATCATTGCCACACACATGCCACTTCTCTCCTGCTGGAACTAGAATAAGCCACCCACATTGTCAGGGTCGATTTTGAAGTTTCTAAAATCAAGTGTTTGTACTGCTGCATGAAAAGCATCACTCTAGTCATTACAGCTATAAAAGTGTTTTCAGAAGTTATTTTATTAGATGAATTTTATAATCAAAATAAATCACAAATCATCAATTTTAGATCAATCCATTCTTTGAATCTATTCATGTCCCAAATGCAAGTAACTCAGTGATCCATTAGGTTTTATGTAGATGAACTCATTAGATCTAAATTTAGACTGTTAGAACACTTTCAACAAAAAATAAGATTTAAATGCTGTGAAGTTCTGAAATGATATCAGAGACAAATTCCCTACAATAATCACGTACACAAAGGAGGCAAAGAAGAGAAACTAGATGGTGAGCATTTTCTTTATCTCCATAAAGCTTATTTTAATATATGAGACTCAAAAACATTTTTTTAAATTAAAATTCAAAATAAATATTACCCATTTAACAAATATTCTTATTTTAAATTTCATAACTACCAGTAAAAATACATTAAATAACAAAATTACTTTAAAAGTTTCTACTACAGCTTACCTCCAAAGAGCATATAGGAAGAGTGGACTAATAACATAAAACTGCATGTCATTTGCCAAATACCATGACCATCCCATGCACTTGAAAAAAATAATGTACAAACATCTTATAATATCTTATACCAAAAAAAAAAACATCTTATACCAAAAAAAATCATCTATACATCTTATAAACATCTTATACCAAAAAAAATCAAAATAATTTGTAGGTTAATCATGTTTACATCTAAGCAATATCTATAAAAGTTCACAGTTATGTATATGAAGAGAGAACCAGTGTGATTATGAAAAGTAAGATGGATAAATATATTAACATTAGCTTAAGTAGTGGCATATGATGCAAGAAGCAGGCTTATAGAGCATCAGCCAAAAAAAAAAAATCCCATTTCGCCTGTCCATTCCCTCCAAAAGTTTGTCTAGTTCTTCCTTGAATTTAGTTAAGCTATCGACTTGCACAACAACAGATGGAAGTGTGTTCCAGCAATCAACCATTAGCTGACTAAAGGCCATTTTTGCAACATGCATCTATTCTGCAACCATCTTTTCTTCCTTAACTCAAATTTATGTCCACTCAAGTACATAATCTAACTAAGAGGAAGAATCCCATCAGCACTGAGCTTGCTCAAACCATTCAAAGCCTTATATGCCTCAATCAGATCACCTCGCAGGTGCTTAGTCTCCAGATGCTGCAGTTTGCAGAACTTAAGCCTTTCTTGGTAAGAACACCTTTAGCACTCTTTGTTCCCATTGCCCTTCTCTATACTTGTTCGGAAAGCTCTACATCCTCCCTAAAATGAGGCCTCCAGATGCAGTCGTCAAGGTGTGGCCTAACCACTGCCTTATACGAGGGGATAATCACCTCCTTATTCCTGCTAGAACAATTTCCTGTATAATATGATCCATAATGCTAGTATATGTAAGGTTTTGCATTTAACGACATTATATCTTAATACTAGTATTTATCTTGTTGCAACATTGTCATTGTTAACAACACTGTCTATGTTAATAATATCAGCAAATTTTGACATGAACCTTGTAATGCTACCAATATAACTGATGAAAATTAGAAACAATAAGAAAATAAATAGTAGGCCCCAGCACAAAACAATGAGTAGACCCACTCATAACATTTGGAGTATTGTCTATTTATAAGTAATCTTTGTCTTCTACCAGTAACCATTCCATTATCTACTATCCCACCCAATCTACATCTTTTTCCAACTTTTACAGAAACATTGCAACAAGGCTTTTTTTTTTTTTCTGCCAGAATGTGCCAGAACAGCATTCTGGAAGTTAAAAGGAAATAAAAAAGAAACATTTAAAACAAAAAAAATTATTTATTTTAAAATAAAAATTATTATTATTTACTCTGCCAAAGCAAAGCTTGAATTTTTGACTCATTTGTTGAAGCATTTGCCAATCACAATGCTTAATTAATAATTAAAATGCTTAATAAAACTGTGGTTTATTCAGGGCCATAATGCAGCTATAGACGTAAACAGTAAAAAAGGGAAATCACAATAAGAAATATGATAACATGCTTTTACAGCAGAAATCTTTATAAAAACATTTTGAATAATAAATAAATAATACTTAGTAAATTAGTTTTGTCCAATTTACTACACTTTTGTAATTTGAAATATCAAATTAGTGCTTATGATGCCATTATTTAAAAGCATCACCAGGGAATAAGAATGCACACTGTTTATTGTGTAAGTGCAATATTTTTGAAGTATCACATAAAAGAAATTGTGGCCTTATTAAACGCACAGCAACAAAGAAACATGAGTGCAGGGCCAGGAGCAAAAGTAACAAGTGACAACTAATGTTTTAAGAAAATGTACCCTTCATTGGTTGAATTTCTACGTCAATGTATATATGATTGATGTAGAAATTCACAGTCTATTTGTGATGTTTTCACAATACAACAGATATCAAAAGCTCTAGATGGAATAACTACATATTAATTACATATCTTCTATAATAATTTAATATTTATACCTTCTGTATAATGCTTCATCCCTCTGAAGCATTATAGTTCTATACTTGTGGAGCATTATTCCATCCGCACCTTTTGGTATCTCTCATACTGTGGAAACATAATTTTGCTATCAGCTCCTATGCCTATCTACCTCCTGAATAAGAAAGAATAATCCCTGAAATTATCTACCTAGGTAATGGAACTCACTGGAAATAAATAGTAGTACACATCTTTGTTGGAAAGAAGTACCATTTATTTGTAGTGCAAGAGTGAGGCAATTTGTGATTTACTTCAAAATGAAATGTATAGTAATTTTCTTTCAGTTTGTCATTACAGCTTTTCGGAAACTAAAGTCCAGGGCTGGCACTAGGAATGTGCAAGTGAGGCACTTGCCATGGGTGCCACCTGAAATAGGCACTGCTAGATGTGCTACTGCATATATATGTCTGTGTTATGATATGATATGAATTCAACGCCATTACATGGTTTTGCCTCAGGCACCATAAATGCTAGTACCAGGACTGCTAAAGTCTCTTCAATAACGCACTGGATCTCTAATTTACAAGCAAGAATTAGCATTAGCATTAGTAGAGGCATTTGATGCAAGAAAGCAAGCTTATGCAGCATCAGCCAAGAAAAAAAAAAAAAAAAACCCACTTCCACTTCACCCCTCTGTTCGTTCAAAATACCTGTCCAGCTGAGCCTTAAACTTATTTAGGCTATCAACCTCCACTACAAGGGATGGAAGTCTGTTCCACCAACCAACCACCCACTGGCTAAAGGCAAATTTCCGCACGTCTATCCTACATTTGTCTTTCCTCAATTTGAATTTATGCCCTCTCAGGTGATTATTCTGAGCTAGAGGAAGAATCCCATCAGCATTGAGCATGCTCAAACCATTCAAGGCTTTATACACCTCTCTCAGATCACCTCGCTGGTGCCTAGTCTCCAGACACTGTAATTTGCAAAACTTAAGCCTTTCTTCATAAGAGCACCCCTTTGTTCCATTCACTAATCTTGTTGCCCTTCTCTGTACTCGTTCCAGCAGCTCTACATCCTTCTTGAAATGAGGCCTCCAGACCTGTATACAGTACTCTAGGTGTGGCCTGACCATTGCCTTATACAAGGGAATAATCACCTCCTTATCCCTGCTCGAAAAATTCCTGTATATCATTGACAATACTCCATGAGCTACTCTTGCAGCCCATCTGCACTGCTCAGAGAACTTCATATCTGCCTGCACAACCACCCCCAAGTCCCTTTCATTCTCTACCACTGTCAGTGTAGTACCACAGAGTTGATACGTTGCTCTGGGGTTGCTGTTTCCCATGTGTAGTACTTTACATTTGTCAATGTTAAACTTCATTTGCCACCTCAGCCCATCTACTCAACCTTTCCAGATCCTGTTGCAGCAGCATAGTGTCAGTAGTGTCCTTGACAACCCTGCCAACCTTTGTATCGTCTGCAAACTTGGACATTAAGCTTGATATACCATCATCAATATCATTTATAAATACAGAAAACAATAATGGACCCAACACTGAGCCCTGAGAGACTCCACTAATAACATTAGTCCACGATGAGCAGTGTCCATTGATTACCACTCTCTGTCTTCTCCCCCTCAACCACCCCTTTATCCATAGCAGCAATTTGCCTCCAATGTCACACTGTTCCAATTTGTGTAGCAGTCTTCCATGTGCAACAGTATCAAAAGCCTTTCTAAGATCCAAGTATATAATATCAAAGCTACTCCCTGCATCCAGTTCTTTTGTGACTGCATCATAGTATCCAATCAAATTGGTCAGGCAAGACTTCCCCTTAACAAAACCATGCTGTGTCCGAGCTATAATGTGAATCTGAGAATTGAATTCACATGAATTTAATTTTTCCAATATGGATAATGCACCTCATTTTCCAATATTAATCAAAATCATGAGCACCAAGAAACTGCAGTGTATGTAGAAAATTCCTGAAGTAAGAGCATATCATATCCCTCAAGAATAATATTATATAGGAAATATTATTTCTCATATGAATAATAAAATCACTTTGAAATTTATAAACCAGCCTTAAATAAAAGTCTAAGTTTGACTTATAAAGTGGCTCTACTAAAAATCACACTGCAGAAGACTCCAAATTTCATCACATATAGCTGAATAGTTCTTCCCTTTTAGAAAGTATCTCTGTTGATCAAATATTATAGCATAGAGAATATTCTGTATAATGTAACAGTAATCCTTACTAATAATAGCAAAGACAAAGACATCATATTTGCATCACACAGAAAATCATTCTCCAAATGATGAATATTAAATTTCAATAAACAACCTTGTTTACAATACTAGAGGGACATCAGTTACTTAAAAAATTATTTAAATTATCATTCTCTCTTCAAAAGTGGTGACTTCTTTCATTTTGCTCCAGATGTTTTACTAGTAATGTGAAACATCCAACAGTCATTCTCCCAACTAGTGAAAACATATATTTATCTTCAACCTTCATCTTTAATTATGGCATAATTATGCAATTTGTTCAGTTCAAGAAAGGTAATATAATCTTAAGCATTAGCATTAATATTAATATTAGTAAAGGCACATGATGCAAGAAAGCAAGCTTATATAGCATCAGCCAAAGGGGGAAAAAAACAAACCCTTCTAATTTCTAGTTCTGCCTTGAATCTATTTAAGCTATCAACTTCTACAATGACAGATGGAAGTTTGTTCCAGTAATCAACCACACACTGGGTAAAGGCAAACTTCCGCACATCTATCCTACAACTGTCTTTCCTCAATTTGAATTTATGCCCTGTCAGGCAATTATTCTGAGCAAGAGGAAGAATTTCATCAGAACTGAGCATGCTCAAACCATTCAAGGCTTTATACACCTCGATCAGATCATCTAACAGGTGGGTAGTTTCCAGACAGTGTAATATGCAAAACTTAAGCCTTTCTTCATAAGAGCAAGCCTTTGTTCCATTCACTAATCTTGTTGTCCTTCTCTGTACTCATTCCAACAGCTCTACATCCTTCTTACAAAGAGGCCTCCAGACCTGTATACTCAAGGTGTGGCCTCACCATTGCCTTATACAAGGAGATAATCACCTCCTTATCCCTGTAAGAAAAAAATCCTGTATATCATTGACAAGGCACCATGAGCTACTCTTGCAGACCATCTGCACTGCTCAGAAAACTTCATATCTGCCTGCACAATTATGCCCAGAACCTTTTCATTCTCTACCACTGTCAGTGTAGTACCACACATTTGTTACTGCTTCCCATATGCAGTACTTTACATTTGTCAATGTTAAAATTCTGCTTCTCCTAGTTTGATCTGTTAAGAATCTTGGGTGCAAATGTTAGTATTGTATAAACCTCATACTATAAAATTTACTTTTACATTGATTTTTTCCTGGCATGATTGTATCATTTATTAAAAAATTTGATTAAAAGGATGACTGCTGTGTGCATTGTTTGTTTATTTCATGGAACTAAAATTACATTCTAAGTATAGATCATATTCTAAGCATAGTTTTATACCTGTACACTGCTCTTCTTGGACTAATGTTATTAGTGGAGTGCCCCTGGGTTCAGTGTTTGGTCCATTGTTGCTTTCTGTATTTATTAATGATACTGATGATAGTATATCAAGCTTAATGTCCAAGTTTGCTGAAGATATGAAGGTCAGCAGGGTTGTTAATGACACTAATGACAGTACACTTCTGCAACAGGATCTAGAAAAGTTGAAGCAGTGTACTGTCATTAGTGTCATTAACAACCCTGCTGACCTTCATATCTTCAGCAAACTTGGACATTAAGCTTGATATACCATCATCAATATCATTAATAAATACAGAAAGCAACAATGGACCAAACACTGAACCCTGGGGCACTCCACTAATAACATTAGTCCACTAGTCACCATCTTGAGTAGATCTGATGTAAAGGTCAGTATACAGGTATAAAACTATGCTTAGAATATGTACTATGCTTAGAATATGTTCTATACTTAGAATGTAATTTTAGCTCCATGAAATAAACAAACAATGCACACAGCAGTCATCCTTTTAATCAAATTTTTTAATAACTGATACAATCATGCCAGGAAAAAATCAATGTAAAAGTAAATTTTATAGTATGATGTTTATACAATACTAACATTTGCACCCAAGATTCTTAACAGATCAAACTAGGAGAAGCAGAATTAAAATAAGATAAAAGCGTTAAAATACAATAAGATAAAGGAGGTTAAAATATATATAATAAAAGCGTTAAAATACATAGTAGCTTTCAAAGCAAAGTGCCTCTTCATCAGCTCATGAAGAGGCACTTCGCTTCGAAAGCTACTATGTATTTTAATGCTTTTATTATATATATTTTAACTCCTTTATCTTATTGTATTTTAATGCTTTTATCTTATTTTATTTCTGTTTTATCTTATGTATATATTATTTTTATTTTAATAAATTTATTTTAACCAGTTAGTCAGTCGTCGCAAGAAACTTTGATGATATAATGCAACCTAACGCACAAGGCCTGTTTTCTAATGTTCTAGGAGAAGCAGACTGATCAGTTACCTGAACACTAACCTTGTTTTGTTTCTTGAGGAAAATATAAATCAGAAATTACATTTCTCTTTTTTATTTTCTTCAGTTTCAACAGAGAATAACATTTAGAGAGAATACAATAAACTTGCAGTATATATTTTTTTCAAATGTTCTCATTCATTTTAATAGCTTTTTCTGTTTGGTTAGGTAAAGTTACTGATAATAAAGCCATAACTGTAAAGTAAGTTATAACATTTAATGATTGCAAGAGGCACAACCTTCTATAATAAAGGATCTAAAAACAATGAATAATAACAAAAACATACGTAACCATTAATAAAATGGATATAATAGCAAAAGTAAGCACACCAAAGTTTTATCTTTATTCACAAATCAAATTATATACAGTAAACTGTTGAACTTTCAGCAGAATTTTCTTACAGTATAAACCAGATAACTAAATTAAATGTTTATCGGGCTTATTACTTCATTGAATCTTACATTTTGGTGGGAATTCCTTTGGTGGGAATTACATTAAAAAAACTTCTAAAAGTTTTGAGAATAGTAGCAGAGTTTTAATTATGTCAGTAACAGAGTATGTTTTTCCTCTAGAAACTTATATGGGTATAGATCCAGGATTTTTATCTTTTTTTTGCGAGGTGGTGTTGAGAATCAGAACTGCTGCTGTAACCCAAAGAAAATTACTTTATTTTTTTTTAAATTTTGATTGAATCCTATATGGAGAGGAGTTGGGGGTTTGAACCTGATAGCCACCTACTTGGATGAGCCTCTAATCGTATATACCAAAACCAGGTCTCAAAATAAAAGAAATTATGAATTGGAATGGTTGTTGGGATAATATGTGCAGAAGGCAGTTAATATACATGTATGGCAAAGTATAAAAAACCAGAACTGTGTCCATTCCAAATCCTGACCAAAACTGGTTTATCTTGTTATCTAATTCAAAATGCTAACAAGTAACATAAAATCATGCTTTAAAAAAGGAAATGAGTTTAACCAACTGAAAAACAAATTCTTACCATGTTTTCTTCAAAATTGTTAATGTAGAGTACATTCCACCACCATTCTGTTTTGCAGTACTTATCACCAACTCCATCTGCAAATGGTCCACCAGTAAAATATTTTGGCAGAGTAGCCTCAAAACCCAGAACTAACAAGTATGGAGGGGTTAACCTAAAATAATAATGTGAATATGATATATAGGTTACAGAAGAGACAGATATAACAGAAAGAGGAGAAGGGAGAGGTTTATATATATTTTTTAAAATTATCTTGGCCGATAATATTGAAATATTCTAGTAAGGTGTGATGTAAATAATGAAAAAGAAAAATTAGATTATGAGTATATTCTAACTGTTATGATCAAATAAGTGTGATAACAATTTAGGCGGAAAGATGGAGTAAGAGACTAAGCAGAAATGTATTGCATGGGTGATAAAACAAAGACACCATATTTGTATATGGTGTCTTTGTGGATGGGGCTTTCATTTCAGAATAGATGGAGCTTGTAGATAGGTCATTTACCAAGTAGCACATTTCTGGATCTTATTATATCAACACGAAAGGTATACAAAAAGGGAAATAATATTCTTAACTTCGTTTTTACTAAGGATATAAAGAATTTTCAAGAAAAAGAACCATTAGTTGAAGTGCAGCTGTCCTCTGTTATAGTGCAGTTCACTCAGCACTTGTTCACTATAATGTTCTATATATTTTGATACCTTCGGCAGAGTTGCACTCTGTTCCCCTATGACAATCCTATTCACTCCAAATGCCTTAGGAGGAATTACCCATTAAGGGGTGTTTGGGTGGTTGGAGACCCCTTCAAAAAATTTTTTTTTTTACTGAAATCCCTAAATTATATTTTACAATCAACTGCAATTCATGGTACTTGCTTTCAAAGGCATGTTCTCTGATTTTAATTGACTTTTAACTGATACTGTAGTTAACCAGAAAATGCTGAACTGCCAGTCAGACTGGAAATGCTGCAAAGCAACATTAGTTTATGACAAGGAGAAATTTTGAAAGCTGTCTGTTTATTGCCCAAAAAGTTATTTTTGTGTCCATGGGTAATTTATTTCTCTGTGTTAATTTTCTGTTTGGCTACAAGATTACTGTGTTCAAAGCTGTAAAATGCTATGGTCACTCAATACTGTAGGTGGAAAATACATCAAAGCAATCACTACACCATTTCTTGCATATTACAAAAATATATGCTTTATATATCATACTGCCCAGCAGTGTTATTGAAAAGAAAACAGCTGCTTGAGGGGTTCTAATTAGCTGAAACTTATTAAGTGTTGTTTATAAAACTTCTCTTGAGGAACTATCATTTGCTAACAGGGAGTTTTTTTTTTAGCTGCATAGTGCTCAGCAATTCTGTTTTCAGTTCAATTTTGGTTCACATATTACTCCCAGGGGCTCACATCTGGTGAGTATGGGCTTGGCACACCCAGGGTCCTGAGCTAGATATCCTCATTCTTCTCTTTCTTGGTGATTCCCTTTGACTTTTGACTCTCTCTCTCTTTCTCTCTCTCTCTCTCTCTCTCTCTCTCTCTCTCTCTCTCTCTCTCTCTCTCAGGGTAACTTGGAAATTTTTTTTTGTTTTTGGCTGGTGCAGCATAAGCCTCAGGCTTCCTTGCACCATGTAGCTAATAATAATAATATTATTATTATTATTTATGTGCATTTTGTGTCCTAGTGATTGATATTAGTTTACTGTGTAGGTAGGTTCAATTTCTCTTTTTGTTTGCATCAAAGAGATGAAGTGAGCCAGCTAGTGTTAATAATGCAAAAAGGTGAAAAGCTATCAGAAAAACTTTTCACTGTAACTAAATTGGACATTCTAAAAAGATGATTCTGGATAGCACCAGATTTAGACTATATTTAGTGATTTTTGATTGATTTAAAAATGAACAACATTACAAGCTGTTGTAAATAATATAAATACAGTATACATATAAAGTTATGTAATTTTAAAGTAAGCATACTTGCATTCTATTTAATATACTGTATTTATGATTCATCACATAATTTATATGTGTGGGCTTTGTGTGGGCTAAATGCCTAGAGTGTCAAGAAATTAGGTGGCAACTCAGCGTTCTGATGGGCATCTATGAGAGCTTGAGGTGTCGGGTAAATGCATTCAAATAAATTAATATGAGGGGCCCATCCAGCTCTCAGCTGCCCAGCTCAACGGCAGAGCTCACTCCTGTGCATCAGGCAACACAGAGGCAATCTCCAAGGCAGAATATGCTGGTCCCAAAGGAACTAGTTATTGTTGGTGACTCTACTGTTAGGGAGATGGGGAATATACTATGCAAGGATAGATGGACCGGGGCAAGGGTATGTCTGCCAGGGACAAAGGTTGATGATGTTGCAGAGCAGATATCATCTTTTAGGGCACAAAAGATGATATTGTAGTAGAAGTTGGAACTAATGACATTAAGAGTAAGAGATCTGCAGATTTACTCAACAAGTACAGGTCAATGTTGAAAAAAAGTAACAAGTTAGGGTTAAATGTGAAAGTGCCTGCAATTCTGCCCAGACACAATAGGAGGGAGTATATGATGAGAGCCTTATCGATCAATTCAGCCCTGGAGAAATTGTGCAAGGTTCAAGGGGTAGAATTTTTTTCACTCTGTTCTGTGCTTGTCGACAGGTGAGACTGCTTCTACAGGGATGGGATACACTTAAATAGAAAGGGTGCAAGAATATTTGCTTAAGCTATCGAGGCATTGTTAGATGGGACAGAAAACTGTTAGCTTGGGGAGATACACAGACTAAAAGGTTAACAGTGGCCACAGACTAAAAGGTTAACATTGCCTTTCTTTCCAGGCTGCTGCTCATTCTATTAAAATGGGAAGCAGCCTGGAAAGAAAGGCAATGGAGATTTCCAGGCCTGCTGGGAGTCATAATGGGACAAATAAATACATGGGCTGTATTAGCATAACTAAGAGTAGAAACAGGTGCATATATACTTGCAAGCAAACCAATGCTAAGAGTATAATTAATAAATTTTATGAGCTTGAAGTGCTTGTCAAGTCATCCAAGGCGGATATTGTTGGGATATCAGAGATGTGGTGTCACACAGACATAAGCAGTGCAGAATTGAAATTTGGGTAGTATAATGTGTACAGAAAGGATAGACCGGACAGGAAGAGAGAAGGTGTTATGCTGTTAGATAAGAAACATAAAATCTAAGGAAGTGCATCTAATTGATGTTCGTGGACAATGCAATGTTGAATTATAAATGGGACTTAATTTTGGAGGCTACTAGGCTAATCATTCCGATTAAGAAATACTGTTCAAGGTTTAGGCCTAAATGAATATCAGATGAACTATATCAGATGAACTAATGAGGCTCATAGCAGAGAAGAAAAATGTATGGGATACATATAAAGTATCAGTTGAAACAGAAGCCTATAGCAGATATAAACTAGTTTGTAATCAAGTCACAAAGGAGGTTAGGCAGGCAAAGGCAGATTAGGAGAAATCCTTGGCAAAGGATGCAAAGAAAAACAGCAAAGAGTTCTTTACTTATGTAAACTCTAGTTGTTGTTGTTTGGTTTTTAGGAGCATTAGCAACTAAGGCCATATTATTCCGGGATATGCAGTAGTCATTCCCTGACCTTTCCGCATCCTCCGCATTTGGTGGTGACGGGCTCGAACCCCGGTCTAATCAAGAAGCGTGTGCTACCCACTGCTCCTTCCCACCTGGCTACGGAGGCGCCATGTAAACTCTAGAAGGAAAGGCATGAATCAGATGGGACCACTAAACATAGATGGGTTGACTATCGATGATCATGCTCAGGTAGCTTATAAACTGAATGCGTATTTTGCATCAACATTCCCACATGAGGAGTTATTCAATGAGGGGAGTGCCAGAATTTTATCAAACTCTAACAATCAGCTAAGTGATTTTGTAATAACTGAGAGCAAAGTGGAGGAGAAATTGTTGAAGTTAAAGATAAAAAAAGCACCTGAGGCAGATGGAATCTATCCAGATATAATAAAGAAGGCAGCTGTTGCTGTTTGGTTTTTAGGAGCATTAACAACTAAGGCCATATTGCTCCGGGGATATGCGGTGGTCATTCCCTGACCTTTCCGCATCCTCCATATTTGGTGGTCACGGGCTCGAACCCCGGTCTAATCAAGAAGCATGTGCTACCCACAGCTGCTCCTGCCCACCTGGCTACGGAGGTGCCGAAGAAGGCAGCAAGGGTCGTAAGAAAACCCTTAGCCATAATTATAAGAGCCTCCTTACAGTCAGGGGAGATCCCCATGGACTGGAGATGTGCAAATACATCCCCAGTTCACAAAGGGGGTTCAAAAGGTGACACAGGTAAATATAGACCTATTAGTTTAATTTGTGTTCTGGGGAAAATAATGGAATCACTGGTTAAAGAAGCACTGCAGGATTATCTAAACATGTCTGCAGTAACAGTTAAGACACAGCATGGGTTTGTTAAAGGAAGGTCTTCTCTGACCAATTTTATTGGATACTATGCTGTGGTCACAAATGAACTGAATGCCAAAAATAATTTTAATATCATATACTTGGATTTCAGGAAAGCTTTTGATACTGTTGCACATGGAAGACTGCTGTACAAATTGGAGAGGTATGGCATTAAGGGTAAGTTGCTACAATGGATAAAGGAATGGTTGAGTGAGGGATGACAGAGAGTGGTAATCAATGGACACTGTTCTTCATGGACAAATGTTATTAGTGGAGTTCCCCGGGGTTCGGTGATGAGCCCATTGTCGTTTTGTATATTTATCAATGATATTGATGAAGGTATATCAGGTTTAATGTCCAAGATTGCAGATGATAAAGGTTGGCAGGGTTGTTATCGACAGTAAAGACAGTAAAAGGTAAAGTGCAGCCATTATCAACCTGCAGGATGGAAGCCTCCTTAACAATTCATGCTGAGGGAAATGGACCATAATCTGCCATACTGGTCCAGTGCAGGTTGGCAGATCGACCATATTCAGCAGTCAGGGGCTTGAACCCCGGTCTACCCAAAGAGCATGTGCTACTGCACTCATGCTCCTGACCACTCGGCTACGGAAAGAGAGTATGCTACTCCAACTGGATCTAGATAAGTTGGGCAAATGAGCTGAAAAGTGGCAACTGAAGTTTAACATTGAAAAATGCAAAGTACTGTATATGGGTAGCAATAACCAAAGAGAAACGTACCAACTGTGTGGCACTACGCTTAGGGAAGTGGAAAGTGAAAAAGACCTGGGGTAATTGTGCAGTCAAATATGAAGTTCGCTGAGCAGTGCAGAAGGGCTGCCAGGGCAGGTCATGGAGTCTTGCGAATGATATATAGGAATTTTGCTAGCAGGGAAAGGGAGGTGTTTAACTGTTAGCATTAGCATTAGTAGAGGCATATGATACAAGAAAGCAAGCTTATTCAGCATCAGCCAAAAAAAAAAAACACACACCACTCCCATTTCACCCCTCCGTTCTTTCGAAATACCTGTCCAGTTGAGCTTTAAATTTGTTTAGGCTATCAACTTCAACAACAAGTGATGGAAGTCGGTTCCACCAACCAACCAACCACCCGCTGGCCAAAGGCAACTTTCCGCACATCTATCCGACATCCGTCCTTCCTCAATTTGAATTTATGCCCTCTGAGGTGATTATTCTGAGCAAGATGAAGAATCCCATTGGCATTGAGCATGCTCAAACCATTCAAAGCCTTATACACCTCTATCAGATCACCTCGCCGGTGCCGACCGGGCTAGCCGAGTGGGTAAAGTACCTGCCCGGCAACCCAAAGGTCGCGGGTTCGATTCCCGCCTCGGGCTTGGATCAAAGTACTGCAAAAACCTTGGGAGGTGCAATATGGCCACAGAAGCCGATGTGCCAACAACTACCAAATCAAAAAAAAAAAAAAAAAAAAAAAAAAAAAAATCACCTCGCCGGTGCCTAGTCTCCAGACTCTGTAATTTGCAAAACTTAAGCCTTTCTTCGTAAGAGCAACCCTTTGTTCCATTCACTAATCTTGTTGCCCTTCTCTGTACCCGTTCCAGCAGCTCTACATCCTTCTTGAAATGAGGCCTCCAGACCTGTATACAGTACTCAAGATGTGGCCTAACCATTGCCTTATACAAGGGAATAATCACCTCCTTATCCCTGCTAGAAAAATTCCTGTATATCATTGACAAGACACCATGAGCTACTCTTGCAGCTCGTCTGCACTGCTCAGAGAACTTCATATCTGCCTGCACAATTACCCCCAGGTCCTTTTCATTCTCCACCACTGTCAGTGTAGTAATGCAGAGTTGATACGTTGCTCTGGGGTTACTGTTTCCCATATGTAGTACTTTACATTTGTCAATGTTAAACTTCATTTGCCACCTCTCAGCCCATCTGCTCAACCTTTCCAGATCCTGTTGCAGCAGTGTAGTGTCAGTAGTGTCCTTGACAACCCTGCCAACCTTTGTATCATCTGCAAACTTGGACACTAAACTTGATATCCCATCATCAATATCATTCATAAACACCGAAAACAACAACGGACCCAACACTGAACCCCGAGGAACTCCACTAATAACATTAGTCCACGTTGAGCAGTGTCCATTGATTACCACTCTCTGTCTTCTGCCACTCAACCATCCCCTTATCCATAGCAGCAATTTGCCTCCAATGCCACACTGCTCCAATTTGTGCAGCAGTCTTCCATGTGCAACAGTATCAAAAGCCTTTCTAAGATCCAAATATATAATATCAAAGTTATTCCCTGCATCCAGTTCTTTTGTGACTACATCATAGTATCCAATCAAATTGGTCAGGCAAGACCTGCCTTTAACAAAACCATGCTGCATGTGAGCTATAACTGAATTCTTGTCTAGATGATCCTGCAGTGCTTCTTTAACCAGTGCCTCCATTAATTTACCTGGAACAGAAGTTAAACTAACAAGTCTATAATTACTTGTGTCAGCCTTTGATCCTCCTTTGTGAATTGGGGTTACATTTGCACATCTCCAGTCTATGGGTACCTCCCCTGAGTCCAAAGAAGCTCTCATAATTATGGCTAGGGGTTTGCTTACTTCCTTTGCTGCCTCCTTTAATATAACTGGATAGAGCCCATCCACCCCAGGTGCCTTTTTTATGTTTATCCTCAACAATCTCTCCTCCACTTTCCTCTCAGTTATTACAAAATCATCCAGCTCACTGCCAATGTTTACTTTACCTACATCATTCTCCTTCCTGAATAACTCCTCATGCGTGAATGTAGATGCAAAATACTCGTTTAGATTGTTAGCCACCTGAGCAGGATCCTCAACTGTTGAACCATCAATATCCAGTGGACCAATCTGATTCATCCCTTTCCTTCTTGAGTTTAAATATGTAAAGAACTCTTTTCTGTTTTTCTTTGCATCCTTTGCCAAGGATTTTTCGTAGTCTGCCTTTGCCTGCCTAATCTCCTTTGTGACTTGGTTACAGACCAACTTATATCTATCATAGGCTTCCATGTCACCCATTAATTTGTATGTATCCCATGCATTTTTCTTCTCTGCCACATGTCTCATTAGTTCATCTGACAACCATTTAGGCCTAAACCTTGAACAATATTTCTTAGTTGGTATGTAAAGCCTGGTAGCCACCAAGATTAGTTCCTTGAATGCTTCCCATTTTGAGTTTGCTGTTGGTAACATCATCAGTTGGTCCCACTGTATAGAATTTAAATACTGTCTCAGACCATCATAGTCGCCTTTACGAAAACAAAAACCCTTCCCTTTACCTCTGATGGTAGTTACCTCCTTGAGTAAATCCCACTTCAGCACACTGTGATCACTGCCACCTAGTGGTTCATTTATCTGCAGATTCTTAATGCATGAAGAATCACTACTGATAATCAGATCAAGAATATTGCTCCCTCTTGTTGCCTCACGAACATGCTGATGTAGAAAACAATCATCCAATAAATCCACAAAAGCCTTGCTAGTGTGCGAGTGACCAACCCACAAATTCCAGTCAATATCTGGGAAATTAAAATCCCCCATTATAAGACTCTCTGATTTACTGGCCCACTCTATTTCCCTGTACAATATCTTATTATACTCATCAGAGTCATTAGGCCTATAGCACACTCCTACTCTCAATTTTGATTTCCCTATGCTTATGTCACACCAAACTGACTCGACACTGCCCTGTCCATCGATGTCGACTGGCTTCACTTCCTTGGACCTTATGTGTTTCTTAATTAATAGCATAACCCCTCCTCCCCTCCTGTCCTGTCTATCCTTTCTATACACATTGTATTCCCCAAATTCCAGTTCCGCATTACTTATATCTGTGTGACACCACGTCTCTGATATCCCAACAATATCTGCCTTTGATGTTTTGAGCAATACCTCAAATTCATCAATTTTATTTACCAAACTCCTAGCATTGGTGTACACGCAGGTATACATGCACCGTTATAAAAGGTAATGGTCAGGCCACACCTATGTACAGATCTGGAAGCCTCATTTTCGGAAAGATGTAGAGTTACTAGAATGAGTACAAAGAAGGGCAACAAGATTGGCGAGGGGAACAAATTGGCGCTCTTACCAAGAAAGGCTTAAGTTCTGCAAATTACAGCACCTGAAGAGTAGGCACCTGCAAGGTGATCTGATTGAGGTGTATAAAGCCTTGAATGGGTTGAGCATGCTGATTGTTGATGGTATTCTTCCTCTTGCTCAGATTAGGAACCTGAGGGGCCACAGATTCAAATTGAGGAAAGACACTTGTAGAATAGATGTGCAGAAATTTGCCTTTAGCCAGCGGGTAGTTGATTGGTGGAACAGACTTCCATCTTTTGTTGTGGAAGTTGATAGCCTAAATAAATTTAAGGCTGAGCTGGACAGGCATTTGGAATGAATGGAGGGGTGAAATGGGAGGGTTTTTTTTTTTTTTTTGGCTGATGCTGCATAAGCTTGCTTTCTTGCATCATATGCCTCTATTAATGCTAATGCTGGTATGCCTCTACTAATGCTAATGCTAATAAGTTCAATACAACCAGTGTTTCTCAAATGGTGGTATTCGTATACCCATTGAGATAATACCTTGGGTGTACACCAGTGTAGCTGATTTTGAAAGCCTAAATTGTATATATTGTGTATATATCAAAATTGTCAGTAATGGGGCACTTTGGAGAGAAAGGTTGATTATTTGGTTTTTTTTTTTTCAGGAGCATTAGCAACTAAGGCTATATTGCTCCGGGGATATGCGGTGGTCATTCGCTGACCTTTCCGCACCCTCCGTATTTGGTGGTCACGGGCTCGAACCCCGATCTAATCAAGAAGTATGTGCTACGCACTGCTGCTCCTGCCCACCTGGCTACGGAGGTGCCGAGAAAGGTTGAAAAACACTGTTTACATAGCTGTGTGGTAATCCACCAGCATCTTGTGTGCAAGCAGAACAGATAAATTTGTTTTTGTGGTGTCAAGAAAACATGTTATGTGCCCATAAGAATACAATGCTAATGGACTCTGATAGAGACCAGCTGTTCCAAAGATGATAATACTACAGCCCACAGGGCATTAAAGTACACAAGAATGCAGTATCTGCTATGTGCAGTTGTGGACATGAATTCCATTGAGAATCTGTGCAATCATCTGGACAATGCACTGGAGAATTACCTGGACAATAGCATTTAAGGAATTGGTCATGGATATTTGAGAAGTGGAAGGTGGAATGCAATGTGCTGTTATCAGCAAAACTATGGATAGGATTCATAGTACCTTCTTCGTTATGAGGAAGGTCATTTATAAAAAAGAGGAAAAGAGTAGGCGAAAGAACTGGACTTGGGGAACACTAGCATTACTGTAGAAGACAGAGAGCTACCTATCACCCAGTTTTTTTCTCTGAGTGAACACTCAGAGAAAAAAACTGGACAACATATTACAAAAAATAATTGGCAATCCATAAGATAGAAACTTATTAAAACCATTAATCCAAAGCCTTTGAAATATCAAGAGCAACTACTTGAGCTTCACTAAACTTTTCCACAATTTATATCACCAGTGGATCGATGCTGACAGAATCCACATTGGTAATCATTGATCAGATGGAAGGTTTCTAGATAGTTCAGGAGTTGGTGGTAATGGATTTCTCCACTACTTTAAAAAGAGTAGAATGCAATGGGACAATTGAATGGGAGGAATTTGTCACCCTTTTAGGGAACTGGCAGGATAGGAGCAAATTTCCAAGCAGAAGGGGAAACACCTTTAGAATAAGAAAGTGAAAAAAGAAAGGTGACAGAACAGAACTAAGCTCGGGAGTACAGGTTTTGAGAACAAGTTGAGAAATACCATCGGGACCCAGGTATGGAAAATGTAACATTAATTTTTCCCAAATCACTCAGAGCAGCCTGTGAAAAAAATCTAACTTTGAATTTTTTTGAATATGGCACCTGTATGGGAAAAGGTTGGACACCACTGCTGTAGAAGGTTGACCAAAGCCCATTGTCAGCATCAGGAATACCCCTTGATTTGCTCACTGTCGACCAGCGTGACTTCTCCATATGTGGAACAGGTGGTCAGATAGGTTTTACGAGTACCACTAAGTTGAAGAATGGTAATCCCATTAGCTCTCTTAATCCAAGCAGCAGCACTGAAGGCCACAAAAGTGAACAGTGCTCACTGAGTTAAGTCTGTCCTAATCCGTTTGTTATCTGAAACTTTTCTTCGCTCAATGGACACTACTGTATTTTAAATATAACTTCCAAGGGGATTTCAAAAAAAATAAATAAATAAAATTGCAATAAAAGGAGTTCATTAAACAGAGGTCTGACAGTAATTTATAATTCTAAAAATGGTTATAAAGTTTTATATAGAAAATATCTTAACAATAGCCAGTGAAAAATGCAAATTTAGTCAAATAACTTTAAGCTTATTTGAATAGCAGGTAAACGTGAAACAAATTTATGGAATATTACAAATTTCGAAGTGTATTGCATCCAAGTGTCACACATCACTGTTAATAAAGGTGCTGGTATGCCGTACCATCCCAAAAAAAGCACTGGTTGTATGTAATGCTCACTCTTCGGTATGAATTTAGCTGGGTGGAGCTGCTGGCTACATGAGGGAAGTTGGAGTTGCCTCTATTCATGCTACTGTTCAGGTTGTTTTAAATTTTTCTTAAAATAAAATTAATTTATGTTCGAATGTATGTATGCCTCTAACATTTATAGGCTAACTGATGGCAGGGAACAACTCTGTCATTGAGAAAGAAGCATTTCTGCAAAATTTAAATTTATATATTATAACCATCTAAATGGCAACACTTTGTTGCCATTTAGATAGCAACAAAGTAAGATTGACCCAATCTTACTTTGTTGATTGGGTCAATCTTAAAATAAGTAAGGTTGACCCAATGCCTATTAACTGAAACATCCTGTATATAATATTGCAATTTCTTTTTATGGATTTTGTTGATCATACACCAGAAAATCCAAACTCTTTTGTAAACAATTAGTTTCCTAGATTCAAAGTTTTTAGAATTTTAAATGGTTTACAGCTTATATTTATTTATATCACATTAGTTTTATATTATGGCATCAACCCACAAGTTTATGATATCATATTTTCAAACAGGTTTAATGAGAGATCAGTATGAAGTCAAATACGAATTGTACAATCCTTTTAATCATTTAAGTAATTTTTATGCTAATATTTTAAAAGGGAGCTCCATATTATATAAAGCTTATGCTAATTATATAAAATGGCATAGCAACAGAGCAAGGAGGCTTAACAGATTCTGTTTTTAAAATATTGTAAAAAAAGTTGCAGAGTAGCTAGGGTTTCAGATAGTTTTTGCCTTTTAATCATTTTAACAAAAGGCAATGAAAAACAATTGAAAAGACTAGTAGAGAGTTTTATAAATATGATTCTACACAAGATAAGCTGTTTTCAAGTGACATCATTGATGAAAAACTGATATTTTAATAGGAGTACCTACACACCTCACCTGCAAACCTATCTTTTTAATTATCAGGTTATCCATCAAGATGTCACCTGAATTTTTTACAATATAGAAAGTGATCTAAGAGATAAAATTATGTGAAATATCATAGCTTACCTCCAGAAACGATGAACATAAAACATAATCCAGTTTATTTTTTCCATTCGTCTTATCAGCTTCTTTTAAAAATAAATAAGTCAACAAAAAGCCACTGAATAAAAAATAAAAACATACAGTTAGGATATTTATTTAATTAATTATATGTTAATTTACACATCATATTTCTATGGAGTCAAAATATATTATGAAATACAGAAGCTCTCTGAGTATTTCACTTTTATGATAGGAAAGTGCCACTAATGATTGGCTTAAGAATAATGACATATTCTGATGAATGCATTGAAGGACATGTTAATACTAACAGGAGAATTCTATTTAAACAACTTAAACTACTATACATGAAAAGAGATAGTAGTAGTAGTAGTGGCCTGTGATGCAAGAAATCAAATGTATGAGATTATGCAGCATCAGCCAAAAAAAAAAAAAAAAAATCACACCATTCCCTCCAAATGCCTGTCCAGTTCCTCCTTAAATTTATTCAACCTATCAACTTCCACAACGACAGATGGAAGTTTCTTCCAGCAATTCACCACCCGCTGGCTAAAGGCAAATTTCCGCACATCTATTCTACATCTGTCTTTTCTTAATTTGAATTTATGCCCCCTTAGGTTTCTAATCTGAACAAGTGGAAGGATCCCATCAGAATTCAGCGTGCTCAACCCATTCAAGGCCTTATATACCTCAATCAGATCACCACACAGGGGCCTAGTCTCCAGCCACTGCAATTTGCAGAACTTAAGCCTCTCTTGGTAAGAGGATCCCTTCATTGCCCTCACCAATCTTGTTGCCCTTCTCTGTACACGCTCAAGCAAATCTACATCTTTCCTAAAATTAGACCTCCAGACCTGTACGCAGTACTCAAGGCGTGGCCTGACCATTGCCTTATACAGAGGGACAATCACCTCCTTTTCCCTGCTAGCAAAATTCCTATATATCATTGACAAAACCCCATGACCTGCCCTGGCAGCCTGTCTACATTGCTCAGAAAACTTCATATCTGACTGCACAATTACTTCCAGGTCTTTTTCATTTTCTACCACCTTAAGTGTAGAACAGGGTTCAGTGTTGGGTCCACTGTTGTTTTGTATATTTATCAATGATATTGATGAAGGTATATCAGGCTTAATGTCGAAGTTTGCAGATGATACAAAGGTTGGCAGGGTTGTTAATGACAGTAATGGCAGTGTGCTACTGCAACAGGATCTAGATAATTTGGGAAGATGGGCTAAGAAGTGGAAACTGAAGTTTAACCTTCACAAATGGAAAGTACTGCATATGGGTAGAAGTAACCCCAGAGAAATGTACGAACTGTGTGGTACTACACTTAAGGTGGTAGAAAATGAAAAAGACCTGGGAGTAATTGTGCAGTCAGATATGAAGTTTCTGATCAATGTAGACAGGCAGCCAGGGCAGGTCATGGAGTTTTGTCAATGATATATAGGAATTTTGCTAGCAGGGAAAAGGAGGTGATTGTCCCTCTGTATAAGGCAATGGTCAGGCCACGCCTTGAGTACTGCGTACAGGTCGGGAGGCCTCATTTTAGGAAGGATGTAGATTTACTTGAGCGTGTACAGAGAAGGGCAACAAGATTGGTGAGGGGAATGAAGCGATCCTCTTACCAAGAGAGGCTTAAGTTCTGCAAATTGCAATGGCTGGAGACTAGGCACCTGCGTGGTGATTTGATTGAGGTGTATAAGGTCTTGAATGGGTTGAGCACGCTGAATTCTGATGGGATCCTTCCACTTGTTCAGATTACGAACCAAAGGGGGCATAAATTCAAATTAAGAAAGGACAGATGTAGAATAGATGTGCAGAAATTTGCCTTTAGCCAGCGGGTGGTTAATTGCTGGAACAAACTTCCATCTGTCATTGTGGAAGTTGATAGGTTGAATAAATTAAAGTAGGAACTGGACAGGCATTTGAAGATAATGGTGTGATTTTTTTTTTTTTTTTTTTGGCCGATGCTGCATAAGCTCATACACATGCTTTCTTGCATCACATGAGACTACTACTACTACAACTAATATGTGTAATCAACAAGCACGTGATATGCACTGCTTCAGAGCATTGTGTTAACCATCACATGCCTGAATAGATTAACAGTAGCCACTGGCAGAGATGAAAGTGATTCTTGCACTGCTTCTATTGGAATGAGCAGAAGCCTGGAAAACAAGATGCAGGATATTTCAGAGACTGCTGGGAGTCATTGCAGTACAAGTAAACACATGGGTTGTGTTAGGGTAGCTAAGAATAGGAACAGGTGCAAGTGTACTTGCGTGTACACCAATGCTAGGAGTTTGGTAAATAAATTTGATGAATTTGAGGTATTGCTCAAAGCATCAAAAGCAGATATTGTTGGGATATCAGAGACGTGGTGTCACACAGATATAAGGAATGCAGAACTGGAATTTGGGAAATACAGCATCTACAGAAAGCACAGACAGGATAGGAAGGGAGGAGGGGTTATGCTATTAGTTAAGAACCACATAAAATCCAAGGAAGTGAAGCCAGTCAACATCGCTGGATAGTGCAGTGTCGAGTCAGTTTGGTGTGACATAAGCATTGGGAGATCAAAATTGAGAGTAGGAGTGTGCTATAGGCCTAATGACTATGATGAGTATAATAAGAAACTGTATAGGGAAATAGAGTGGGCCACTAATCAGAGAGTCTTTTAATGGGGGATTTTAATTTCCAGATATTGACTGGAATTTGTGGGTTGGTCACTCACACACTAGCAAGGCTTTTGTGGATTTATTGGATGATTGTTTTCTACATCAGCATGTTTGGGAGGCAACTAGAGGGAGTAATACTCTTGATTTGATTATCAGTAGTGATACTTCATGCATTAAGAATTTGCAGATAAAGGAGCCACTAGGTAGCAGTGATCAAAATGTGCTGAAGTGGGATTTACTCAATGAGGTAACTACCATCAGGGGTAAAGGGAAGAGTTATTGCTTTCGTACAGGCAACTATGATGGTCTGAGACAGTATTTAAATCCTATACAGTGGGACCAACTGATGATGTTACCAACAGCAAATTCAAAATGGGAAGCGTTCAAAGAACTTATCTTGGAAACTACTAGACTTTACATACCAACTAAGAAATATTGTTCAAGGTTTAGGCCAAAATGGATGTCAGATGATCTAATGAGACATATGGAAGAGAAGAAAAATGCATGGGATACGTATAAATTGACACATGAAACAGAATCCTATGATAGATATAAGTTGATCTGTAACCAAGTTACAAAGCAGGTTAGGCAGGCGAAGGCAAATTATGAGAAATCTTTGGCAAGGGATGCAAACAAAAACAGCAAAGAGTTTTTTACTTATGTAAACTCTAGAAGGCAGGGGATGAATCAGATTGGTCCACTTGATATCGATGGTTCAACTGTTGATGATCCTGCTCAGGCAGCTAACAAACTAAATGAATATTTTGCATCCACATTCACATATGAAGAGTTATTCAGTGAAGGGAATGCCAGAGGTGTATTCAACTCTGGCAGTAAGCTAGATAATCTTGTAATAACTGAGAGTAAAGTGGAGGAGAAATTGTTGATGATAAACACAAGAAAGGCACCTGGGGTGGATGGGATCTATCCAGTTATATTAAAGGAGGCAGCAAAGGAAGTAAGCAAACCCTTAGCCATAATTATGAGATCTTCCTTGGACTCGGGGGAGGCACCCATAGACTGGAGATGTGCGAATGTGACCCCAATTCACAAAGGAGGATCAAAGGCTGACACAAGTAATTATAGACTTGTGCGTTTAACTTCTGTTCCAGGAAAATTAATGGAGGCACTGGTTAAAGAAGCACTGCAGGATCATCTATATAAGACTTCAGTTATAGCTCGGACACAGCATGGTTTTATTAAGGGGAAGTCTTGCCTGACCAATTTGATTGGATACTATGATGCAGTCACAAAGAACTGGATGCAGGGAATAACTTTGATATTATATACTTGGATCTTATAAAGGCTTTTGATACTGTTGCACATGGAAGACTGCTGCACAAATTGGAGCAGTGTGGCATTGGAGGCAAACTAATGCTATGCTATGAATAAAGGGGTGGTTGAGGGGGAGAAAACAAAGAGTGCTAATCAATGGACAATGCTCATCGTGGACTAATGTTATTAGTGGAGTTCCTCAGGGTTCAGTCTTGGGTCCATTATTGTTTTCTATATTTATAAATAATATTGATGATGGTATATCAAGCTTAATTTAAGTCCAAAAGTCCAAGTTTGCAGTCGATACAAAGGTTGGCAGGGTTGTTAAGGACACTGCTGATGCTATGCAGCTGCAACAGGATCTGGAAAGGTTGAGTAGATGGGCTGAGAGGTGGCAAATGTTTAACATTGACAAATGTAAAGTACTACATATGGGAAACAGCAACCCCAGAGCAATGTATCAACTCTGTGGTACTACGCTGACAGTGGTAGAGAATGAAAAGGACCTGGCAGATATGAAATTCTCTGAGCAGTGCGGACGGGCTGCAAGAGTAGCTCATGGTGTCTTATCAATGATATATAGGAATTTTTCTAGCAGGGATAAGGAGGTGATTATTCCCTTGTATAAGGCAATGGTCAGGCCACACCTTGAGTACTGTATACAGGTCTGGAGGCCTCATTTCAAGAAGGATGTAGAGCTGCTGGATCGGGTACAGAGAAGGGCAGCAAGATTAGTGAACGGAACAAAGGGTTGCTCTTACGAAGAAAGGCTTATGTTTTGCAAATTACAGTGTCTGGGGACTAGGCACCGGCGAGGTGATCTGATAGAGGTGTATAAAGCCTTGAATGGTTTGAGCATGCTCAATGCTGATGGGATTCTGCCTCTTGCTCAGAATAATCACCTGAGAGGGCGTAAATTCAAATTGAGGAAAGACAGATGTAGGATAGATGTGCGGAAATTTGCCTTTAGTCAGCAGGTAGTTGGTTGGTGGAACAGACTTCCATCTCTTGTTGTGGAAGTTGATACCTAAATAAATTTAAGGCTCAGCCTGACAGGTATTTTGAATGAATGGAGGGGTGAAGTGGAAGTTTTTTTTTTTTTGGTTGATGTGCATAAGCTTGCTTTCTTGCATCATATGCCTCTACTAATGCTAATGCTAATTAATTGTGCTTTCCCGTTGATATCTGTTGGCTCATCTATTTGCAGAGCAAAAATTTGACCATCAAGTTTTTGTTGAAAATTTTCTACTATATTTTCCGACATATCGATTATTCTTTGACTTATAGTATCGTTGGAAAGAGGAATTTTATTTATTTCAGCTTCTGCATCTTTGCCGAACTTACATTTCATCGTTATACGACAAGCAGGACCGATCAATGTTTCTCCAATCGAATGAGGTGTCCCTTTTTGTGCAATAAGTTGCTCTACTTCATAGGAGGCAATTCGTGCTTTGTCAGACACTTTTATTGTGTTTTCCAATTTTTGTATTTGTTTGGCACTATTTGTCATTAATCGTTCAAAATACCTTTTGTCTTTAGACATCAAATTTTGATGAACTTTTTCCATATGGCGTTTTAGCTTGCTAGGAACCATTGCACTGTTTGCTTATTTATGTCCACATACAACACATAAAGGTAAGGGGTTATTATTATTATTATTATTAGCCATATGGTGCAAGGAAGCTCGAGGCTTATGCTGCACCAGCCAAAACAAAAAAATTTTTTGAATTACCCTGAGAGAGAGACAGAATCATCAAGAAAAAGGAAAATGATGATATCTAGCTCAGGACCCTGGGTGTGCCAAGCCCATACTCACCAGATGTGAGCCCCTGGGGTAAATAATTTGTCTTTATTCAAATAGTGTTTGCGCCTGAAAGCAGATACCCGTCTTCGGATATGTCAATTTCAATTCGTCATAAAAAGATCCTTTGTGTACTTTATTCTTATTAATGGTATTGTATGTATATTCGGACAATGATGTTAAAATAAAAATGACGCTAGTTTTTTTTTAAGATTTCGTGGCACACCCTTTGAGAAACACTGGCCTACTACTGTTTTCCCTCCAGTCTTCAGTCTAAATTCTACTGGTTTCATGTAAATCTCTAAGACAACTAACAGTATTATTTTTCATCTAGTGTATAGCCTCACACGTCTAAATTTAATAACATCAAAATGTTGCCTGACCTATTAGGCCTTTAACACATCTCTTTAGCATTCAACCCCAACCAGTGATTTCCTAACAGCAATCCCATTTAGCATTAATGTCAAACGTGTAATTTTTTTGTTTTTTTCAGGTCCTAAGTAGAAGTATAATACCTCGCCACTGAAATCCCAGGAAACTAGGTGGCAGAACCTGCCAGAGTAATTTCTTGTGATATATACACCCAGCTAGCCTCCATGTGGCAAGGTATGGGCAATGTCGGGCCCTGGCGGCCAATAAGCCAAACAAACAATGGGCATAACATATCACACTGCACAGACATGACCCACACACTTTCAAGGCTCTGGCTTGGCAGTGTACTGTCCTCGATACAGCGAAACACAAGTGGAGATGGGAGAAATCCTAGGTGCCGTCTGACACAAACACACCTTATATCTTATGTATGTTTCCTGACAACACTAGCATTTCTTAGAATAACTCTAAAAAACTTAACCAATTTGTAAATAAAATAAATAGAAATGAAATTCTTATTTGTAAAGAGGGCCAAAATTTATTAGTATTAGTAATGGCCGCATGGTGCAAGAAAGCCTATGGCTTATGCTGACCTAAAAAAAAAAAAACCCGAATCCCGAATAAAATGATATATATCAAAAAAAAAATAATAAAATAATAATAATTAATAAAAGAAAAGGAAATTAAACTTATCATCCTATGCGCTTCCCTCACCCGAAGGTATTATCCAGATGAAATTTGAATTTCCCCAAACTGTCAACCTCTACCACCCATGTAGTCACTTATTCCAGTAAATTTATAACTCGCTGGCTAAAATAAAACTTCCTGCAGTCCAATCTAAACATTTCCCCCAGTTCTAGCATCATTTGTAATCTTGAAAATTTCATCCTCATTCATTTTACTGATGCCTTTCAGAGCCTTAAACACCTCAATCAAATTTCCTCTAAGGTGTCTAGTTTCCAAACTCTGCAACTCACATATTCAAAGTCTTTCTTCATAAAGACGCCCTTTTGTCGATCTCACCAGGCGAGTTACCCGTCTTTGCACCCTTTCAAGAATCTCGATGTCTTTCTTTAGGTGCGGTCCCATACTTGAACACAGTATTCCAAGTGTGGTCTAACAAAAGCCTTATATAATGGGATTATCATGTCCCTATCTTTACTTGCAAAAGTTCGATAGATCATCGATAGGACACCATGGGCCTTCCTTGCAACCTGTTTACAATGCTTTGAGAATTTCATGTCTGACCGTATCGTAACACCTAAGTCCCTTTCCTCCAGTACTGGGTTTAGTTGAACTCCACCAAGTGAATAAGTTATTTTGGGATTACTGTTTCCCAGGTGTAATACCTTAAGCTTTGTTGAATTAAAGCATAGCTGCCATTTTTCTGACCATTCCTGAAGTCTATCTAGGTCTCTCTGAAGAAGCTCAGCTTGACAGTGGTCACTAACTACTCTACCAATTTTAACATCATCTGCAAATTTAGACATCACGCCCTCTATCCCTTCATTGATGTCGTTTATGAAAATTAAAAACAACAGTGGTCCTAATACTGATCCTTGGGGAACCCCACTTTTTACATCAACCCAATCTGAGGAATAGCCATTTATCACAACCCTCTGCCCCTGCCCTGAAGCCATCCTGCTATCCATCTAAGAATTTCCCCAGTGATTCAAACCTGTTCTAGCTTATAAAGCAACCGCTCATGTGGGACTGAGTCAAAAGCTTTTCTGAAATCTAAATAAACAATGTCAAAATTATTCCCTAAATCCAGCTCATGAGCGACCCTTTCAAAATAGCGAACCAGATATATTAAACATGATTTATCCCTTTACAAAGCCATGCTGAGTATCCTTGAGAATTTCAATTTGATCCAAATGATCCTGAATTCCACCCTTGATCATTGCCTCCATGGTTTTCCCTACCACTGAAGTCAGACTGACAGGTCGATAATTTCCCACTTCACTCTTAGAGCCACCCATACTCTTAGAGTATGGGAGATACATTGGTACTTTTCCAATCCAAGGGAATCTCCCCAGAGTCTAGTGATGCACGCATAATTACCCTCAATGGTTCAATGCACTCACTTGCCGCCTCTCTTAAGATTATAGGGTATATTCCATCAACTCCAGGAGCCTTACTGGCCTGTAGGCTCGAAAGTTTTTTCATTAAATAATCTTGCGAAATTTCAATATCATTAATTACATATTTTTGAACTTTGCTCCCACAATTTCCCATTGTCACAAAAGGTTTTTCATTGTCGTTGTGGAAGTTCATAGGTTGAATAAATTTAAGGAGGAACTGGATAGGCATTTGGAGGGAATGGTGTGATTTTTTTTTTTTTTTTTTGGCTGATGCTGCATAAGCTCATACATTTGCTTTCTTGCATCACATGCCACTACTACTACTACTACTATTTGTAAATATCGATGCAAAATAACTGTTGAGTTCATCTGCAATGGCAGCTAGTGTATTTAATACTATCCCCTTTCTCTTACGTAAAGGTCCGATTTGGTTTGTCCTACTCTTCTTGGCATTTCTATGTGAAGAATTCCTTATCCTCCCTCTTTGCTCTGTTTGCTAGTGATTTCTCATAAACTGCCTTTGCCTATCGAACCTTTTCTGTGGCTCTATTACAGATCATCTTGTAGCTGTTATAGGCTTCAGTACTTTTTATTGCTCTGTAACCTTTCCATGCCACCTTTTTCTGCTCAAGTAATGTGGCAACTTCACTATTCATCCAGGCGCCTCCGCAGCCAGGTGGGAAGGAGCAGCAGTGCGTAGTACACGCTTCTTGATTCCCTGAGCTTTCTGCATCCTCTGTATTTGGTGGGCACAGGCTGAAACCCCGATCTAATCAAGAAACGTGTGCTACGCACTGCTGCTCCTGCCCACCTGGCTAAAGAGGCACCGAGAGAGAGAGAGAGAGAGAGAGAGAGAGAGAGAATGAAAGTCAGAAGTAGAAGGGAAGGGAATCACCAAGAAAGAGAAGAATGATGATATCCAACTCAGGACCCTGGGTGTGCCAAGCCCATATTCACCAGATGAGAGCCCCTGGGGTTAACTGTATAAATCGAGGCAATGTTAGGTGGGTCAAAAACGGTTAGCTTGGAGGGATTCACAGAATAATAGGTTAACAGTAGCTGCAGGCAGAGGTGGAAATGATTCTTGCACTGCTTCTATTGGAATGAGTAGCCGCCTGGAAAGCCAGTTGTTGGTAATTTCAGGAAAAGCTGGGGGTCATGAGACAAGTAAATACATGGGCTGTGTTAGAGTAACTAAGAGCAAGAACAGGTGCATGTACACCAATCATAGGAGTATAGTAAATAAATCTGATGAATTTGAAGTGCTGGTTAAGACATCCAAGGCGGATATTGTTGGGATATCAGAGATGTGGTGCCAATCAGATATAAGGGATGCAGAATTTGGGGAGTACAATGTGTAAAGAAAGGATAGACAGAATAGAAAGGGAGGAGGGGTTATGCTGTTAGTTAAGAAACATAAAATCTAAGGAAGTGCATCCAGTTGACATAAATGGACAGTGCAATGTTGAGTCAGTTTGATGTGACAAAAGCACTGGGAAAGCAAAAATGAGGGTAGGAGTTTGTTATAGACCTAATGACTCTAATGAGCACAATGAACGATTATATAGAGAAACAAAGTAGGCCAGTAAATCAGAGTGTCTTATAATAGGGGATTTTTAACTTCCCAGATATTGACTGGAACTTGTCAGATGGTCACTCACACACTAGCAAGGCTTTTTTGTGAATTTATTGGCAACAAAAGGAAGTAACACTCTTGATCTGATTATCAGCAGTGATTATTCATGCATTAAGAATTTACAGATAAAGGAACCACTAGGTGGCCAGTGTACTGATGTGGGATTTACTTAAAGATGTAGCTACCATCAGGGATATAGGGAAGAGTTTTTGCTTTCAAAAAGGTCACTACGGTGGTCTCAGAGATTTTTTAGGTTCTATACAGTGGGACCAACTGATCATGTTACAAACAGCAAATTCTAAATGGGAAGTATTCAGGGAAATAATTTTGAAAGCTACTAGGATTTTTGTTCCAACTGAGATACTGCTCTAGGTTCAGGCCCAAATGGATGTCAGATGAACTAATGAGACTCATGGCAGAGAAGAAAAATGTATGGGATGTGCATAAATTGTCACGCGATACAGAGTCCTATGGTAGATACAAGCTAGTCTGTAATCAAGTCACAAAGGAGGTTAGGCAAGCAAAGGCAGATTATAAATCTTTGGCAAAGGATGCAAAGAAAAACAGCAAAGACTTCTATACTTATATAAACTCTAAAAGGAACGGTATGAATCAGATTGGTCCACTTGATATCAATGGTTTGACTGTAGATGGTCTTTCTTAGATTGCTGCCAAACTAAATGAGTATTTTACATCTACATTCACACATGAGGAGTTATTTAAGGGGGAGAGGGCCAGATGTTTCTCAAACTCTAACATAGGGTTAAATGATTTTGTAATAACTGAGAACAAAGTGGAGAAGAAATTGAAGTTAAAGATAAGGAAGGCACCTGCGGTAGATGGTATCTGTCCAGTTATATTAAAGGAGGCAGCAAAGGAAGTAAGCAAACCCTTAGCCATAAATATGAGGGAATTCCATGGGGTCCCAAATGAAGCCCCGAGTCCCCATGCACTGGCAATGTGCAAATGTATCTGCAATTCACAAACGGGGATCAAAGGGTGACACAAGTAATTACAGACCTGTTAGTTTGACTTCTGTTCCAGGAAAAATAATGGAGTCACTGGTTAAAGAAGCATTGTAGGTTAAATAAGACAAGACAGCAGTAATAATTCAGATACAACATGGGTTTGTGAAGGGAAAGTCTTGTCTGACCATTTTGATTGGATACTATGATCTGGTCAGGCCAGGGGCTCACATCTGGTGAGTATGGGCTTGGCACACCCAGGGTCCTGAGCTGGATATCATCATACTTCTCTTTCTTGGTGATTCCCTTTTACTTCTGACTCTCTCTCTCTCTCTCTCTCTCTCTCTCTCTCTCTCTCTCTCTCTCTCTCTCTCTCTCTCGCCTAGTACAGCATAAGCCTCAGACTTCCTTGTACTATATGGCTAATAATAATAATAATGGTCACAAAGGAACTGGATGCAAAAAATAATTTTGATATCATATACTTGGATTTCATGAAAGTTTTTGATACCATTGCACATGGAAGACTACTGTAAAAATTGGAGCAGTATGGCATTAAGGGCAAGTTGCTACAATGGATAAAAGGATCATTGAGTGGCAGAAGACAGAGTGGTGATCAATGGGTACGATTCTACATGGACTAATGTTATTAGTGGAGTCCCTCAGGGTTCGGTGTTGGGCCCATTGTTGTTTTGTATATTTATCAATGATATTAATGAAGGTATATATAAAGCTTGTTATTTGTTATTTGGTTTTTAGGAGCATTAGCAACTAAGGCCATATTGCTCCGGGAATATGCAGTGGTCATTCCCTGACTTTTCCGCATCCTCCGTATTTGGTGGTGACAGGCTCGAACCCCAGTCTAATCAAGAAGCATGTGCTACACACTGCTGCTCCTCCCACCTGGCTATGGAGGCGCCATATATTAAGTTTAATGTCAAAGTTTTCAATGATACAAAGGTTGGCAGGGTTGTTAAAAACAGTACAGTATGCTGCTGCAACAGGATCCGGAAAGGTTGGGGGTAGATAGGCTGAGAAGTGGAAACCGAAGTTTAACATTGACAAATGAAAGTACTGCATATGGGTAGCAGTAACCCAGAGAAATGTACCAACTATGTGGTGTTACATTTGGGGTAGTGGAGAATGAAAGAGACTTGGGGGTAAGCATGCAGTCAGATATGAAGTTTTCTGGGCAGTGAAGACAGGTTGCCAGATTAGGTCATGGGGACTTTTCAGTGATATACAGGAATTTTTCGAGCAAGGATAAGGAGGTGATTATCCTCTTGTATAAGGCAATAGTCTGGCCACACCTTGAATACTGCATACAGGTCTGGAAGCCTCATTTTAGGAAGAATGTTGAGTTACTAGAATGAGTACAGAGAAGGGCAACAAGACTGGTGAAGGGAACAAAGGAGTGCTCTTATGAAAAAAGGCTTACGTTCTGCAAATTGCAGCTTTTGGAGACTAGGCACCTGCAAGATGATCTGATTGAGGTGTATAAAGCCTTGAATGGATTGAGCAGGCTCAATACTGATGGGATTCTTCCTCTTGCTCAGATTACAAACCTGATAGGGCATAGTTTCAAACTGAAGAAAGTTAGTTGTATAATAGATGTACAGAACAGACTTCCATCTATTGTTGTGGAAGTTGAAAGCTTAAATAAATTTAAGGCTGAAGTAGACAAACATTTGGAGTGACCAGTTGGGTGTAATGGGAAGGTTTGTATTGTTTATTTTTTTTTTTTTGGCTGATGCTGTATAAGCTTGCTTTCTTGCAAGCTTATACATTCATCAGCCAAGGGATTGGTATACATGTTCCAAGATGTATACCAATCCCTTGATCATACACACAACTCCTCATGGTGGTCAAGATGTCCAGCCAAGTAACAGAAAGGAGTAGACACAATACTTGTCTGGACATTCTGACCTGACAACGAAGTAGAGTTGTGCATGTGATCAAGCGATTGGTAAAAGATCACAGAATGCAATGCTCTCTATATAGGTAATTATTGCAGAGTAACAGTGTTATCAAAGCATTATCAAAATTTTTCAATAAAAGAAATGTGAAGTGAAAACAGCAAAACTTACCTCAAAAAGAAAAAGGAGTCAACAGAAAAAAAAGCACGAAGTATAGTATGAATAGGAAAGTCATCTAACAATGAGATAAGAGCTCTGGAATTACCTGAAGAAAAAATATATTTATATGTACCACTTAGAAAGTTCTTTTTTTAAATATTAATTGATTTACATCTAATACAGTGCATTGATTTACATCTAATACATATAAAGTTCTTATTTATAGTAAAGTAAAGTTCAATACAGTAAAATGAAGAACAAATCAGATAACCAAATAATTTTTGACCATCGCAAATCATGCAAAATATTTTGCAAAGTTTCATCTTTTAAAACTTATAAACATAAGGGATATCTTCCGTGAATACCCCCCTTATTTTCAGATATTGCAGATATCTTTTTGTAGAGTATGAAAATAATTTTGTAAAATTCAATTCATCAAAACATATTTAAATGTGAAATATTGTCACAGATCAGAGTTTTCACAATCTCAATGATAGTTTAATATCCATCCTACATGTATATTCTTAGAACCACCAGTGAATTCGATTTTTTTTTTTTTTTTTATGAAAACCGCAAATGCAAAAGGTATTAGAACCTATAGTACAGGTAACTCTCATATAACATGGTAATTTGGTTCCTATAAAATCTTGTGTAGTGCAAAACTCTGTTATATGGGGCTAAGAACAAGTACACAAAGGAAGGGGGTTATGTTCCAAAAACCTAACAAAAATACCTCTTTTTTTATAACTATCGGAAACTTCATTTTTATTAAAAATAGTAATAAATGAACAAATGTCTTGCAAACTGATACAAATAGTAATAATAATAGAGGCATGTGATGTAAGAAAGCAAGCATATGAGCTTATGTAGCATCAGCCAAAAAAAAAAAAAAAATATTCACACAACCATTCCCTCTAAAAGATTGTCCAGTTCCTTCTTGAATTAATTTAAGTTATCAACTTCCACAATGACAGATGGAAGTCTGTGCCAGCAATTAACCACCCGCTCGCTAAAGGCAAATTTCTGCACATCTATTCTACAACTGTCTTTCCTCAATTTGAATTTATGCCCCCTTAGGTTCATAATCTGAGCAAGCAAAAGAATCCTCAGAATTCAGCATGCTCAATCCATTCAAGGCCTTATACACCTCAATCAGATCACCTCACAGGTGCCTGGTCTCCAGCTGCTGCAATCTGCAGAACTTAAGCCTCTCTTGGTAAGAGGACCCCTTTGTTCCCCCTCTCCAATCTCTTTGCCCTTTTCTGTACACACTCAAGCAGCTCTACATCCTTTCTAAAATGAGGCCTCCAGACCTGTATGCAGTACTCAAGGCATGGCCTGACCATTGCCTTATACAAAGGGATAATCACCTCCTTTTCCCTGCTATCAAATTCCTGTATATTATAGACAAAACTCCATGAATTGCTCTGGCAGTCTGTCTGCATTGCTCAGAAAACTTCATATCTGATTGCACAATTACTCCCAGGTCTTTTTCATTTTCAACTACCCTAAGTGTAGTACCACACAATTGGTACATTCCTCTTGGGTTACTTTTACCAATGGGAGACGGTCGTGTTCAAAGCCGCTAAGTGGATTTTTTTTATTTGTTGATTTGAAATTATTGTTTTTCTAAAACTTTTGATTTAAATTTAGTAGTATAACATTATTTTGTGATTTTCTGATTAATTTGGTGTATTTATTCTTTACTCGGCCTTGTAATTGCATAAACGTATCGGTAAAGGTTTCCACGTGTTTCAACTCCGCTACCATTCGTAATTTTCCCGCCATTGTGATACGATAGTTATATACCGTACTAGATAGCATTAGTTGAACTTCGTTAGCAGTTAAATTGTACGTTTAAATAAATACATATAACGACTTAGATTACAAACGTAATATAATTAATTATATTTAACATAATTAATAACATAACATAATTAATTATAATTAATTAATAAATTAATAGAATCATGACTCAGACCAGAGCAGCAAAGCAAAAGGCTCAAGCTAATGGAAGTGCTGTGGCTCAGAGCAGAACTGAGGGGGGCAGTTGTCCTCTGACTCACAGCCTTATAAAATGCACTGTTTGCTTGATGTTTGCAGAGCAATCGGGTATGGGACATGATACTGCCAAGGGGGATGTCTTTGTGTGTGCGCGATGCATGGAGTGTATCGATATCAAGCAACAACTCGGCGTTCTTGTGGGCCTATATGAGAGCTTGAAGGACAGGGTGGATGCCCTCGAAGAAACTAAATTGAGGGGCCCATCAAGCTCTCAGCTGCCCACATCAACGCCAGAGCTTGCACTTGGGCATCGCGTGACACAGCGACAACCCCCAAGGCAGAATGCGCTGGTCCCGAAGGAATTAGTAGTTGTTGGTGACTCTATTGTCAGGGAAACGGGGAACATGCTTTGTAAAAAAGATAGGTGGAACAGGACCAGGGTATGTCTGCCAGGGGCAAAGGTTGATGACGTTGTAGAGCAAATATCATCTTTTAAGGGCACAAAAGGTGATATAGTTGTACACGTTGGCACTAATAATATTAAGAGTACGAGACCGGCAGATTTACTTAACAAGTACAGGTCACTGTTGAACAAAAGCCGAGAATTAGGGTTGAATTTGAAAGTGTCTGCAATTCTGCCCAGACACGATAGGAGGGAGTATATGATGAGAGCCTTGTCGATCAATTCGGCCCTGGAAAGATTGTGCAAGGCTCAAGGGGTAGAATTTTTTTCAGCCTGGACTGTACTTGTTAACAGGAGAGATTGCTTCTACAGGGATGGGATACACTTAAATAGAAAGGGTGCAAGAATATTTGCTGATGCTATCGAGGCAGTGTTAGGTGGGTTGGAAAAATGCTAGCTTGGGGGGAGACAAAGACCAATAGATTGACAGTAGCCACTGGCAGAGGTGAAAGAGATTCTTGCACTGCTTCTATTAGAATGAGCAGAAGCCTGGAAAACAAGATGCATGGTATTTCAGAGACTGCTGAGAGTCATTGCGGTACAAGTAAACACATGGGTTGTGTTAGGGTAGCTAAGAATAGAAACAGGTGCAGGTATACTTGCGTGTACACCAATGCTAGGAGTTCAGTAAATAAATTTGATGAATTTGAGGTATTGCTCAAAACATCAAAGGCAGATATTGTTGGGATATCAGAGACGTGGTGTCACACAGATATAAGGGATACAGAACTGCAATTTGGGGAGTACAACGTCTACAGAAAGGATAGACAGGATAGGCAGGGGTGAGGGGTTATGCTATTAGTTAAGAAATACATAAAATCCAAGGAAGTGAAGCCAATGGACATCGCTGGACAGTGCAGTGTCGAGTCAGTTTGGTGTGACATAAGCATTGGGAGATCAAAATTGAGAGTAGGAGTGTGCTATAGGCCTAATGACTCTGATGAGTATAATAAGAAACTGTACAGGGAAATAGAGTTGGCCAGTAAATCAGAGAGTCTTATAATGGGAGATTTTAATTTCCCAGATATTGTTGACTGGAATTTGGGGGCTGGTTACTCACACACTAGCAGGGCTTTTGTGGATTTATTGGATGATTGTTTTCTACATCAGCATGTTCGGGAGGCAACTAGAGGGAGTAATACTCTTGATTTGATTATCAGCAGTGATTCTTCATGCATTAAGAATCTGCAGATAAATGAACCACTAGGTGGCAGTGATCACAGTGTGCTGAAGTGGGATTTACTCAAAGAGGTAACTACCATTAGGGGTAAAGGGAAGGGTTATTGCTTCCGTAAAGGTGACTATGATGGACTGAGACAGTATTTAAATTCTATACAGTGGGACCAACTGATGATGTTACCAACAGCAAATTCAAAATGGGAAGCGTTCAAAGAACTTATCTTGGAAGCTACTAGGCTTTACATACCAACTAAGAAATATTGTTCAAGGTTTAGGCCAAAATGGATGTCAGATGAACTAATGAGGCATATGGCAGAGAAGAAAAATGCATGGGATACTTACAAATTAACACATGACACAGAAGCCTATGATAGATACAAGTTGATATGCAACCAAGTTACAAAGGAGGTTAGGCAGGCGAAGGCAGATTATGAGAAATCCTTGGCAAGGGATGCAAAGAAAAACAGCAAAGAGTTCTTTACTTATGTAAACTCTAGAAGGAAGGGGATGAATCAGATAGGTCCACTTGATATTGATGGGTCAACTGTTGATGATCCTGCTCAGGTAGCTAACAAACTAAATGAATATTTTGCATCGACATTCACACATGAGGAGTTATTCAGCAAGGGGAATGCCAGATGTGTATTCAACTCTAGCAGTAAGCTACAGTTGAAATAACTGGGAGTAAAGTGGAGGAGAAACTGTTGAAGATAAACACAAGAAAGGCACCCGGGGTGGATGGGATCTATCCAGTTATATTAAAGGAGGCAGCAAAGGAAGTAAGCAAACCCTTCGCCATAATTATGAGAGCTTCCTTGGACTCAGGGGAGGTACCCATAGACTGGAAATGTGCAAATGTGACCCCAATTCACAAAGGAGGATCAAAGGCTGACACAAGTAATTATAGACCTGTGAGCTTAACTTCTGTTCCAGGAAAATTAATGGAGGCACTGGTTAAAGAAGCACTGCAGGATCATTTAGACAAGACTTCAGTTATAGCTCAGACACAGCATGGTTTTGTTAAGGGGAAGTCTTGCTTGACCAACTTGATTGGATATTATGATGCAGTCACAAAAGAACTGGATGCAGGGAATAACTTTGATATTATATACTTGGATCTTAGAAAGGCTTTTGATACTGTTGCACATGGAAGACTGCTACACAAATTGGAGCAGTGTGACATTGGAGGCAAATTGCTGCTATGGATAAAGGGGTGGTTGAGGGGGAGAAGACAGAGAGTGGTAATCAATGGACACTGCTCATCGTGGACTAATGTTATTAGTGGAGTCCCTCAGGGTTCAGTGTTGGGTCCATTATTGTTTTCTGTATTTATAAATGATATTGATGATGGTATATCAAGCTTAATGTCCAAGTTTGCAGATGATGCAAAGGTTGGCAGGGTTGTCAAGGACACTACTGACACTATGCTGCTGCAACAGGATCTGGAAAGGTTGAGCAGATGGGCTGAGAGGTGGCAAATGAAGTTTAACATTGACAAATGTAAAGTACTACATATGGGAAACAGCAACCCCAGAGCAACGTATCAACTCTGTGGTACTACACTGACAGTGGTAGAGAATGAAAGGGACTTGGGGGTGGATGTGCAGGCAGATATGAAGTTCTCTGAGCAGTGCAGACGGGCTGCAAGAGTAGCTCATGGAGTATTGTCAATGATATACAGGAATTTTTCCAGCAGGGATAAGGAGGTGATTATTCCATTGTATGGAATAATCGCCACCTGACCATTGAATAATAGTAGTAGTAGTAGTAGTAGCAGTAGTAGTAGTGGCACATGATGCAAGAAAGCAAGTGTAGAAGCTTATGCAGCATCAGCCAAAAAAAAACAAAAAAAAAAAAAAACACACCATTCCCTCCAAATGCCTGTCCAGTTCCTCCTTAAATTTATTTAACCTATCAACTTCCACAACGACAGATGGAAGTTTGTTCCAGCAATTAACCACCCGCTGGCTAAAGGCAAATTTCCGCACATCTATTCTACATCTGTCCTTTCTTAATTTGAACTTATGTCCCCGTAGGTTCGTAATCTGAACAAGTGGAAGGATCCCATCAGAATTCAGCGTGCTCAACCCATTCAAGGCCTTATAGAACTCAATCAGATCACCGCGCAGGTGCCTAGTCTCCAGCCACTGCAATTTGCAGAACTTAAGCCTCTCTTGGTAAGAGTATCCCTTCATTCCCCTCACCAATCGTGTTGCTCTTCTCTGTACACGCTCAAACAAATCTACATCCTTCCTAAAATGAGGCCTCCAGACCTGTACGCAGTACTCAAGACGTGGCCTGACCATTGCCTTATACAGAGGGACAATCACCTCCTTTTCCCTGCTAGCAAAATTCCTATATATCATTGACAAAACCCCATGACCTGCCCTAGCAGCCTGTCTGCATTGCTCAGAAAACTTCATATCTGACTGCACAATTACTCCCAGGTCTTTTTCATTTTCTACCACCTTAAGTGTAGTACCACACAGTTGGTACGTTTCTCTGGGGTTACTTCTACCCATATGCAGTACTTTGCATTTGTCAAGGTTGAACTTCAGTTGCCACTTCTTAGCCCATCTGCCCAATTTATCTAGATCCTGTTGCAGTAGCACACTGCCATTGCTGTCATTAACAACCCTGCCAACCTTTGTGTCATCTGCAAACTTCGACATTAAGCCTTATATACCTTCATCAATATCATTGATAAATACACAAAACAACAGTGGACCCAACACCGAACCCTGTGGGACTCCACTAATAACATTAGTCCACGAAGAGCAGCTCCCATTGATTACCACCCTCTGTCTTCTCCCACTTAACCATCCTTTTATCCATTGTAGCAACTTACCCTTAATACCATTCTGCTCCAATTTGTACAGTAGTCTTCCATGCACAACAGTGTCAAAAGCTTTCCTGAAATCCAAGTATATGATATCAAAATTATTTTTTGCATCCAGTTCCTTTGTGGTCAGGCCACACCTAGAGTACTGTATACAGGTCTGGAGGCCACATTTCAAGAAGGATGTAGAGCTGCTGGAAAGAGTACAGAGAAGGGCAACAAGATTAGTGAATGGAACAAAGGGGTGCTCTTACGAAGAAAGGCTTAAGTTTTGCAAATTACAGTGTCTGGAGACTAGGCACCAGCGAGGTGATCTGATAGAGGTGTATAAAGCCTTGAATGGTTTAAGCATGCTCAATGCTGATGGGATTCTTCCTCTAGCTGAGAAAAATCACCTGAGAAGGCATAAATTCAAATTGAGGAAAGACAGATGTACGATAGATGTGAGGAAATTTGCCTTTAGCCAGCGGGTGGTTGGTTGGTGGAACAGACTTCCATCCCTCGTGGTGGATTTTGATAGCCTAAATAAGTTTAAGGCTCAGCTGGGCAGGTATTTGGAACGAACAGAGGGGTGAAGTGGAAGTGGGTTTTTTTTTTTTTTTTTTTTTTGGCTGATGCTGCATGAGCTTGCTTTTTTGCATCAAATGCCTCTACTAATGCTAATGCTAATGCAATATGCAGTACTTTGCATTTTTCAATGTCAAACTTCAGTTGCCACTTCTCAGCCCATCTGCCCAAATTTTCTCGATCTTGTTGCAGTAGCACGCTGCCATTACTGTCATTAACAATCCTGCCAACCTTTGTACCATATGCAAACTTTGACACTAAGCCTGATATACCTTCATCAACATCATTGATAAATACACAAAATGACAGTGGGCCCAACACCAAACTCTGTGGGATTCCACTAATAACATTAGTGGAGTTATATGTCAGATAATGTACATTCATTTAATTTTCTTCCTCTTCATCGCTGCTAAGCACAATCAAACGAGAAAGTTTTCTCTGTTTCAGAATAACATCACCTTCTGAACTTTCTTCTGCAGCATCTATATTTCATGTATCTTCTGCTCTCTTTAAAAAATCAGTAATCTGGGTTTGTTTGCTTTTGCTTGATAGACCTTTGAATTTTTCATGGTATGAGCTGAACATTTTTGAAGCTCCCTTTTGAACTTTGTGCTCTTTTCAATCAAAGGATCTGTATTCAAAAAATAAGATTCTAATTGCTTGGCTAAGTTTATGCCTTCCCATATGCTGTTTAGTGTAACGTTTGAAAGTTCAGAATTTTCATATGCGCTATCATCCTCTGAACTGATTGGTTTACCTCTGATGCCATTTCAATCAAATCCACTTCACCAGCCTCTTTCTCTATCAGTAATTCTTAAACATCTTCAGTAGTCATATCATCAAAATCTTGCCCTCCTACCGACTTAGCAAGTTCTGTTATCATACTGATTCCGTTTTCTGCCAGTTTGACCATATTTCCTAAATGAACTGACTCTGGCCATAGATTTTTCCAACACGCATTTAATGTTGTTGATAGTTTTACTTCTTTGAGCGATAAAACTATGATTCCAATACAGTCCACAATCGAAAAATGTTTCCATGTCTCCATCACTTCAATAGATTCTTAATCAACTTTTTTCAAAACCCATTGTAACGATTCTCTTGCCTCCATAGCCAGGTGGGAAGGAGCAGCAGTGCATAGCACACACTTCTTGATTAGACCGGGGTTCGAGCCCGTCACCACCAAACACGGAGGATGCAGAAAGGTCAAGGGAATGACCACCGCATATCCCGGAGCAATATGGCCTTAGTTGCTAATGCTCCTAAAAACCAAATAACAAAAACAAACGATTTTCTGATATAATGCCATGATCTAATGGCTGAATTAAGGAAGTTATATTAGGTTAAAAGAATATTACTTCAATGTTTGGATGACTTCAATCTTTTGGATGGCCTGGCATGTTATACAATAGTAATAAAACTTTGAAATCTAGATTTTTCCACAAGTTCAAGAGCAGAACTAACACAGCAATTTCCCAATATTTTTTTTTTTTTTTTTTTATGCATAATGACTATCGAGTCAACAGCCAGGAATCAGAAAAAAAGAATGGAAATGTTGAAAAATTACATCCAACATAATAGCAGGATTTTCCTTGCACAAAAGCTCAAAAATGCCATGTTATGTGAGGTTTGCTGCAATTTATCAATTGTGTTAGAGAGAAACTGCATTGTAGAAGTAGCGTGTTATACGGGGTTGCCTGTACTTGATACTGTGTGTGTGGCTTGAAGGATAGGCAGATGAAAGAAGATACTTGCTGACATTAGAATTCCATAGATTGTAATTTATGTGTGAGGAGTTTGTTCAAGAAACTTGAAGTTGAAGGAATAAATGAGGTAGAAGAAAAGTTGGTTCTGTGAGTTAGAAGTTGGACAGTAAAAGGATACGAACTAGTTGTGGCACATTTTTGGACTGGTCTGGAAGAAAGAGAGGGGGGGAATTATAGAATTCAATTCAAAAGAACAGTGCACTTGGATGTATCTACAGAAAAGGCATGCAGTAGAAACAGAATTTCTTTGAGACAGAGAGTGGAGAGATTTTGTAAAAGATGGTTCATTAATTAACCTAACTGTCCTCTTCTGAATGGAGTCTAGAAGCCTAAGAGAGGTTTTAGGGCCACTACCCCAGATGAGAGAACAATATTCTATAATATTCAAAAGAGAACACTCAGTTTTTTAGATGCAGAGGAAGCAATATTTGTGATGTGCTTATGCTAAGAGAGATTAGAAGTCATGATAATCCTTAAGAGAGAAATCTGATCCTGTCTAGAAAGCTGAGTGTCATCACAGATAAGCAGAGGAGGAGAAGAATACTTTTTGTGAGATATAAGACAGGACTGAGTTTTAGAAAGTAAAACTCAATCCTATCTTTTCAGTGAGACAAAGATAACTAAGTTATCTTTGCCCCACTGGAGCATTACTTGGGGATCAGCATTTAAGGAATTGCTGGTGGATATTCGAGAAGTTGAAGCTGTTTGTGCAAGGCAAGGTTTCTCAAACTAGAGGGTGGAATGCATTATGCTATCATCAGCAAAACTATTGATAGGATTTCCAGTAACTGGAAGGAGGTCATTAATATACAATAGGGAAAAGAGCTTGAGAAAGAATTGAACCTGGGGAACACCAGCATTAGTGGAGCCATTAGAAATAAGAGAACCATCTATCACCCACAGTGAGTAGTCAGAGAGAACACCGAATAACCAATTATAAAAAACAGTTGGAAAACCATAAGATGGGAGCTTATTTAGAAGACCTTTATGCCAAACTTGATCCAAAACCTTTGAAATGTTAAGACCAACTGCTTGAGTTTCACCAAACTTTTCCACTGAATTTATCCATAGATGGATAACATAAGCCAGTATATCACCAATCGATTGACAGATTGACACTGATGGAATCTGCACTGACGATTAGAAAGAGTAGAAGTAAGTGCAATAGGACAATAATTGGATGGGAGAGATTTGTCACCCTTTTCAAGAAGAGGCAGGTTATAAGCAAATTTCCAAGCATAAGGAAAAACATGAGTAGAATAAAAAAGTGTAAAAAGGAGACACAGAACAGGAGTAAGCTAAGGAGCACAGGTTTTGAGAACAAGTCAAGAAATACCATCATAATCTGCTGCCTTTCTTGGCACCAAGGCCAACCAAAATTCTTCTGACATCTGCTTGATGGAAAACTACAGGAGGCATTAAATGGATTGTTTGGTGTTTAACAGCCTTTAGCTGCTGATGCGCCAAAAAACCAACAAGTACAACAGCATTAAATGAAGTGTACTGGGAATGACAGAAGTTGATTACCTAAGATCATTAATACAAGAGTTAGTAAAAAGTAGGATGGTAGCAGGTTGGGTTTATCTTTAGTGGAGGTGGCAATAGAACCATCTGGTTTTAACAGAGGTGGAAGTAAAGATAGGCAAAAGTTGTAACCGATAGCTTTGGCAAGAGATCAGACTGCTTAACTACCATTTGAACAAGAAGCAAGTTTTCTACTGTTAGCCTGTTCAAAACCATGTTTGGATTGATTAATATCTGTTTTACAATTGTTGCAAACCTTGGTGTACGAAGAAAATGAATCCAGTTGTAATATGCAACATTCTTATCTTGTCATTCTTATCTTATCTTGGACAGCCTGAGCACATTTATTGGAAAACCATGGTTTAGACATAGAACAAATTTTTAAGGACGTGTGAGGAATAAAGAATTTCATTCCTAGCACTGAACCCTGGGGAACTCTACTGGTAACTGTAGTCCAAGAACAGCAGTGTCTTTTGATAACCACTCTGTTGTCGCCCACTCAGCCATCCCTTTATCAACAGCAGTTCCCTTAATGCCACACTTCTGCAATATGTACAGCAGTCTTTTATGTGGAACAGTGTCAAAAGCTGTTCTTAAATCTAAGGATATGATGTCAAAATTACTTTTTCCAACAAGTTCCTATGTTACTGCATCATAGTATCCAACTGATTGACCAGATAAGATTCTTATAAAATCTACACTGTGGCTGCAGTATAACTCCATTCCTGTCTAGATGGTCCTGCATTACTTATTTAACAGTGACTCCATTATTTTCCCTGGAACAGAAGTCAAGCTAACAGGTTTGCAATTACTTGTGTCACTCTTTGATCATCCTTTGTGAATAGGGGAGACATTTGCACATCACCAGTCCAAAGGACTTCCCTCAATCTCTGAGAATTATGGCTAAAGATTTGTTTTCCTATTTTGCTACCTTTCTTAATATAATTGGACAGATCCCATCCACCCCAGGTGTTTTTATTATGTTTGGCTACAATAATGTTACTTCCACTTTTCACTTTAGTTATTGCAAAATTATTTAGATCCATATTAGAATTTGATACACTTCTACCATCACCATCCCTAAAAAATTCCTCATCTGTGAACAAAGACGCAAAATATCTATTCGGTTTGTCAGCAACCTGGGCAGAATTATCAACAGTTAAACCAAACATATCCAACAGACCAATGTGGTTCAACTCCTTCCTTCTGGTGGTTACATAAATAAAGAAGTCTTTACTACTTTTCATTCTCTGCCAGAGATTTCTCATTATCTGCCTTAGTTTGCCTAACCTTCTTTGTGACTTGATTGCAGTCTAGTTACATTTACTGTAGGCCGCGGCATCACCTGATAATTTATATTCATCCTGTGCATTTTTCTTCTCTGTGACAGGTATCATTAGTTCCTAACATCCACTTAGGTCTAAACCTTGAACAGTATGAACGGTATTTTTTAGTTAGTATAAAAAGCTATCTTCTAAGATTACCCCGTGATGCTTCCCAGTCAGAATTTGCTGTTGGTAACGTCAATTAGTTCCATTGCATAGAATTTAAAAACTGTTTCAGACCATTTCAGTCACCTTTATGAAAACAAAAGCTCCTTCCTTTTTACCCTTGGTAGTTACATCTTTAAGTAAATTATGTTCATAATAACTGTACAATCCTACACCAACCATTATTAAATAAAAAATTTAGAGTTGTGTTGTATTAAGGTAACAATGATAAAAATGAAATAAAATAAATAAAATGAATAGTATAATTACACCAGATAAAACTGATAAAATAAGATACCTGTCTGTACAATAAAAATATAAAACACAATAAAATGCAAAAAAACAATGTGGATAAAAGCAATAAAATACAGAAGCTTTCAGAGGCGTCCACCTCCTTTTTCAACAGTGAAGCTTATCGTACAGTACACCCTTAAATATCAGCAGGCTCACAGTTCACAGCATGTGTATGGGAGCATGGGCAATATTCTCCCCATGTGCACTGGAACTGGAAATGGCTCAGGAGTGTGCCAGGTGGAACTGTTTGTTGTTTGTTACTTGGTTTTTAGGAGCATTAGCAACTAAGGCCATATTGCTCCGGGAATATGCAGTGGTCATTCCCTGACCTTTCCGCATCCTCTGTATTTGGTGGTGACGGGCTCGAACCCCGGTCTAATCAAGAAGCATGTGCTACGCACTGCTGCTCCTTCCCACCTGGCTATGGAGGCACCCCAGGTGGAACTGTTCATCCTGTCCAAGAAGCACAGCTTCGAAGAGGGGATGAATGCAGATTCCCCTGTCTCTATTAATAGTGTTGCTCTCAGGCCACTTGCAGTCCCAAAATCTGTGTGCCCGGTCAACACTAACAGCTTCATCAGGAGAGATTTGATGGTGCTCCTTCCAAAAATGTTCTGCCACAGCAGACCTCCCATAATCCATGGTCTTTATCTTGCTGATATGCTCCCCATGCGATCTTTAAACCGACACTTTATTTCACCAACATAATATTCCCCACAATCCGGGCATTTTATCTCATATACGACCCTACTTACACATTCCATAGGTATGGGGCCCTTAACCTGTGACACAACTGTGTGTAACCTCCACCCTGGTAGCTGCACATAGCGTGTCTGGTAATCGGGCAATACCCGAGTTATACACTCAGTTAGGCCTGGATGGTAGGGAATATATGTAGTGGCAATGGATGTAAACGGCTCTCCATGTCAGTGCCCCGCTTCTCGGATACATTTATCTATGATCCTCTGGGGATAGCTGCATTTTCTGAGATCTGTTGTGACACATTTCTTCTTTTCTATCCTAGGAGGTGCTGCAATGGGACCCAGCCCTATCCAGTAATGCCCTAATGACACTGTTCTTGTGATGGTTGGCTTGTGCTGCATTGGCCCCAGCACATGGGTTTCCTATACACACTGGTTTCACTCTAGGGCCTTCCCTATGTTTTTTTTTTTGGTAGTTGTTGGCACATAGGCTTCTGTGGCCGTAATGCACCTCCCAAGGTTTTTGCAGTACTTTGATCCAAGCCCGAGGCAGAAATCAAACCCGCAACCTTTGGGTTGCCAGGCAGGCACTTTACCCACCCGGCTAGCCTGGTCGGCCTTCCCTATGTACCAACACATCAAGGAAAGGGAGGGTACCCTCTACTTCCACCTCTGAGGTGAACTGAATAAACGGGGAGAAGCTATTGAGGAAACCAAGCAACTCATCCTTTCTCCCTCTCCGAATAATTGTAAACGCATCATCGACGAATCGTTTCCATGCATGCATGGGCAGAACCGACCCATCAAAAATCCTGGATTCAGCTCCTCCACACACACAGCTAAATTTGCTATGACAGCACTAATAGGGGAGCCCATTTCTGTGCCGTAAACCTGCTTACACATTGTGGTTTGGAATACCATGGTGGTACTCAAGAGACAGTTCCACCCCACTACAAATATCCTCCACACTAAACAGAGTCCTATTCCTTAGGGTGTCATCTTTCTTCAATGCCACACTTGCACATTTCACCCCATGGTCAATAGGAATGCACATAAACAAGGATACCACACCAAATGACACCATTGTCTCACCCTCTTCTATAACCTGATCCATTATAAATCGTACAAAGTCTCCACTATTCCTGATAGTAAAATTGGAACATCCAACAATAGGAAAAATTAGTCTGGCTAAGAACCTGAACAAAGCATGTGTAGGGCTGCCTATAAATGACACAATCGGCCTAAGCAGAACCCCTGCCTTATGAATCTTTGGTAGGCCATAGAACCTAGGTAGTTGGCATTCTGTTGCATGCAATGTCCAATAAACATCTTTAGAAATCTTTTCAGTCTTCAACCAACCTTGTAAAGTCTTGTTTACCTGCTTTTCCAATCCCACCAATGGATTCCTACAAGTAACCCTATATGTCATTCTATCATTCAAAGGTTCCAAGGCTTTGTTACAATATTCTTCTTTGTCAAGAATCACCATTGACCTTCCTTTATCTGCGGGCAAAACCACGATGCTCTCGTCTTGTCTAAGCTACTTAAGCGCCTTCCTCTGACTAATGCTAAGATTGGAGAAAGCTACCTGACTCAAAATTGCTGAGGTTCTTGTACAGATCTCATTGGCCACGACCACTGGCAATTTATTCACAGATCTTTTGATGACCATAGCCACTTCTGCTATTGGCGGATTTGGAGGGATCACCGCAAACTTCATGCCTAGGTTTAAAACCCTCCTCTTGTTCTTTAGTTAATTGCTTGCTGCTCAAATTACATATAATGGGCTTCCCTATTAGTGCTGTCATAGCAAATTTAGCTATGGAGGAGCTCGAATCCAGAATTTTTGATGGTTCGGTTCTCCACATGTGTGCATGGAAATGATACATCGACAATACATTTACAGTTATTCGGGGGAGAGAGGATGAGGCGCTTGGTTTCCTCAATAGCTTCTCCCCATTTATTCAGTCCACCTCAGAGGTGGAAATAGAGGGTACCCTCCCTTTCCTTGATGTGTTGGTACATAGGGAAGGCCCTAGAATGAAACCAGAGTGTGTAGGAAACCCATGTGCCGGGGCCAATAAACACAGTACAATACAGCACAAACCAACCATCACAAGAACAGTGTCATTAGGGCATTACTGCATAGGGCTGGATCCCATTACAGCACCTCCGAGGATAGAAAAGAAGAAATTAAACGTGTCACAACAGATCTCAGAAAATGCGGCTACCTCCAAAAAAAAACACACTTCCACTTCATCCCTCTGTTTGTTCGAAATACCTGTCCAGCTGAGCCTTAAACTTATTTAGGTTATCAACTTCCACGACAAGGGGTGGAAGTCTGTTCCACCAACCAACCACCCGCTGGCTAAAGGAAAATTTCCGCACGTCTATCCTATATCTGTCGTTCCTCAATTTGAATTTATGCCCTGTCAGGTGATTATTCTGAGAAAGAGGAAGAATCCCATCAGCATTGAGCATGCTCAAACCATTCAAGGCTTTATACACCTCTATCAGATCACCTCGCTGGTCCTTGTCTCCAGACACTGTAATTTGCAAAACTTAAGCCTTTCTTCGTAAAAGCACCCCTTTGTTCCATTCACTAATCTTGTTGCCCTTCTCTGTACTCGTTCCAGCAGCTCTACATCCTTCTTGAAATGAGGCCTCCAGACCTATATACAGTACTCTAGGTGTGGACTGACCACACCTAGAGTACTGTATACAGGTCTAACTTCCCTTGTATAAGGCCAGTGTACAGTACTGTATACAGGCCTTATACAAGGGAATAATCACCTCCTTATCCCTGCTAGAAAAATTCCTATATATCATTGACAATACACCATGAGCTACTCTCTTGCAGCCCGTCTGCACTGCTCAGAGAACTTCATATCTCCCTGCACAACCACCCCCAGGTCCCTTTCATTCTCTACCACTGTCAGTGTAGTACCACAGAGTTGATACGTTGCTCTGGGGTTGCTGTTTCCCATATGTAGTACTTTACATTTGTCAATGTTAAACTTCATTTGCCACCTCTCAGCTCATCTGCTCAACTTTTCCAGATCCTGTTGAAGCAGCATAATGTCAGTAGTGCCCTTGACAACCCGGCCAACCTTCGTATCGTCTGCAAACTTGGACATTAAGCTTGATATACCATCATCAATATCATTTATAAATACAGAAAACAATAATGGACCAAACACTAAACCCTGAGGGAATCCACTGATAATATTAGTCCACGATGAGCAGTGTCCATTGATTACCACTCTCTGTCTTCTCCCCCTTAACCATCCCTTTATCCATAGCAGCAATTTGCCTCCAATGCCACACTACTCCAATTTGTGCAGCAGTCTTCCATGTGCAACAGTATCAAAAGCCTTTCTAAGATCCAAGTATATAATATCAAAGTTATTTCCTGCATCCAGTTCTTTTTGTGACTGCATCATAGTATCCAATCAAATTGGTCAGACAAGATTTCCCCTTAACAAAACCATGCTGTGTCCGAGCTATAATTGAAGTCTTGTCTAGATGATCCTGCAGTGCTTCTTTAACCAGTGCCTCCATTCATTTTCCTGGAACAGAAGTTAAACTCACAGGTCTATAATTACTTGTGTCAGCCTTTGATCCTCCTTTGTGAATTGGGGTCACATTTGCACATCTCCAGTCTGTGGGTACCTCCTCTGAGTCCAAGGAAGCTCTCATAATTATGGCTAAGGGTTTGCTTACTTTCTTTGCTGCCTCCTTTAATATAACTGGATAGATCCCATCCACCTCAGGTGGCTTTCTTGTCTTTATCTTCAACAATTTCTCCTCCACTTTACTCTCAGTTATTACAAGATTCTCTAGCTTACTGCCAGAGTTGAATACACCTCTGGCATTCCCCTCGCTGAATAACTCCTCATGTGTGAATGTTGATGCAAAATATTCATTTAGATTGTTAGCTACCTGAGCAGGATCATCAACAGTTGACCCTTCGATATCAAGTGGACCAATCTGATTCATCCCCTTCCTTCTAGAGTTTACATAAGTAAAGAACTCTTTGCTGTTTTTCTTTGCATTCCTTGCCAAAGATTTCTCGTAATCTGCCTTCGCCTGCCTAACCTCCTTTGTAACTTGGTTACAGATTAACTTGTATCTATCATATGCTTCTGTGTCACATTTTAATTTGTATCTATCCCATGCATTTTTCTTCTCTGCCATATGTCTCATTAGTTCATCTGACATCCATTTAGGCCTAAACCTTGAACAATATTTTTTAGTTGGTATGTAAAGCCTAGTAGCTTCCAAGATAAGTTCTTTGAATGTTTCCCATTTTGAATTTGCTGTTGGTAACATCATCAGTTGGTCCCACTTTATAGAATTTAAATACTGTCTCAGTCCATCGTAGTCGCCTTTACGAAAGCAATAACCCTTCCCTTTACCCCTAATGGTAGTTACCTCTTTGAGTAGATCCAACTTCAGCGCACTGTGATCACTTCCACCTGAGGTTCATTTATCTGCAGATTCTTAATGCATGAAGAATCACTACTGATAATCAAATCAAGAGTATTACTCCCTCTAGTTGCCTCCCAAACATGCTGATGTAGAAAACAATCATCCAATAAATCCACAAAAGCCTTGCTAGTGTGTGAGTGACGAGCCCCCAAATTCCAGTCAATATCTGGGAAATTAAAATCCCCCATTATAAGACTCTCTGATTTACTGGCCCACTCTATTTTCCTGTACAGTTTCTTATTATACTCATCAGAGTCATTAGGCCTATAGCACACTCCTACTCTCAATTTTGATCTCCAAATGCTTATGTCACACCAAACTGACTCGACACCGCACTGTCCAGCGATGTCGACTGGCTTCACTTCTTTGGATTTTGTGTGTTTCTTAACTAATAGCATAACCCCTCCTCCCTTCCTATCCTGTCTATCCTTTCTGTAGACGTTGTACTCCCCAAATTCCAGTTCTGCATTCCTTATATCTGTGTGACACCACGTCTCTGATATCCCAACAATATCTGCCTTTGATGTTTTGAGCAATACCTCAAATTCATCAAATTTATTTACTAAACTCCTAGCATTGGTGTACACGCAAGTATACATGCACCTGTTTCTATTCTTAGCTACCCTAACACAACTTGTACAACTTGTGTTTACTTGTACCGCAGTGACTCCCAGCAGTCTCTGAAATATCCTACATCTTGTTTTTCAGGCTCCTGTTCATTCCAATAAAGTACAAGAATCTCTTTCACCTCTGCCAGTGGCTACTGTTAATCTATTAATCTTTGTCTCCCCCCAAGCTAGCAGTTTTCCGACCCACCTAACACTGCCTCGATAGCATCAGCAAATATTCTTGCACCCTTTCTATTTAAGTGTATCCCATCCCTGTAGAAGCAGTCTCTCCTGTTAACAAGTACAGTCCAGGCTGAAAAAAATTCTACCACTTGAGCCTTGCACAATCTTTCCAGGGCCGAATTAATCGACAAGGCTCTCATCATATACTCCCTCCTATCGTGTTTGGGCAGAATTGCAGACACTTTCAAATTCAACCCTAATTCACGGCTTTTTTTCAACAGCGACCTGTACTTGTTAAGTAATTCTGCCGGTCTCCTACTCTTGATATCATTAATGCCAACGTGTACAACTATATCACCTTTTGTGCCCTTAAAAGATGATATCCGCTCTGCAACGTCATAAACCTTTGCCCCTGGCAGACATACCCTGGTCCTGTTTCACCTATCCTTTTTACAAAGCATGTTCCCCGTTTCCCTGACAATAGAGTCACCAACAACTACTAACTACTAGTTCCTGGGCCGACCGGGCTAGCCAGATTGGTAAAGTGCCTGCCTGGCAACCCAAAGGTCGCGGGTTTGATCAAAGTACTGCAAAAACCTTGGGAGGTGCATTATGGCCACAGAAGCCTATGCACCAACAACTACCAAAAAAAAAAAACTAGTTCCTGTGGGACCAGCACATTCTGCCTTGGGGGTTGCTGCTATGAGATAAAATGGCCAGATTGTGGGGAATTAGCATTAGCATTAGCATTAGTAGAGGCATTTGATGCAAGAAAGCAAGCTTATGCAGCATCAGCCAAAAAAAAAAAAAAAAAAAGTAACATAAATAAATAAAAATAACCACTTCCACTTCACCCCTCTGTTCGTTCGAAATACCTGTCCAGCTGAGCCTTAAACTTATTTAGGCTATCAACTTCCACGACAAGGGATGGAAGTCTGTTCCACCCACCAACCACCCGCTGGCTAAAGGCAAATTTCCGCACATCTATCCTACATCTGTCTTTCCTCAATTTGAATTTATGCCCTCTCAGGTGATCTTTCTGAGCTAGAGGAAGAATCCCATCAGCATTGAGCATGCTCAAACCATTCAAGGCTTTGTACACCTCTATCAGATCACCCCGCTGGTGCCTAGTTTCCAGACACTGTAATTTGCAAAACTTAAGACTTTCTTCGTAAGAGAACCCCTTTGTCCCATTCACCAATCTAGTTGCCCTTCTCTGTACTCGTTCCAGCAGCTCTACATCCTTCCTGAAATGAGGCCTCCAGGCCTGTATACAGTACTCTAGGTGTGGCCTGACCATTGCCTTATACAAGGGAATAATCACCTCCTTATCCCTGCTAGAAAAATTCCTATATATCATTGACTATACACCATGAGCTACTCTTGCAGCTCGTCTGCACTGCTCAGAGAACTTCATATCTGCCTGCACCACCACCCCCAGGTCCCTTTCATTCTCTACCACTGTCAGTGTAGTACCACAGAGTTGATACGTTGCTCTGGGGTTGCTGTTTCCCATATGTCGTACTTTACATTTGTCAATGTTAAACTTCATTTGCCACCTCGAAGCCCATCTGCTCAACCTTTCCAAATCCTGTTGCAGCAGCATAGTGTCAGTAGTGTCCTTGACAACCCTGCCAACCTTTGTATCGTCTGCAAACTTGGACATTAAGCCGGATATACCATCATCAATATCATTTATAAATACAGAAAACAATAAAGGCCCCAATACTGAACCCTGAGGGACTCCACTAATAACATTAGTTCACGATGAGCAGTGTCCATTGATTACCACTCTCTGTCTTCTCCCCCTCAACCACCCCTTTATCCATAGCAGCAACTTGCCTCCAATGCCACACTGCTCCAATTTGTGCAGCAGTCTTCCATGTGCAACAGTATCAAAAGCCTTTCTAAGTTCCAAGTATATAATATCAAAGTTATTCCGTGCATCCAGTTCTTTTGTGACTGCATCATAGTATCCAATCAAATTGGTCAGGCAAGACTTCCCCTTAACAAAACCATGCTGTGTCCTAGCTATAACTGAAGTCTTGTCTAGATGATCCTGCAGTGCTTCTTTCACCAGTGCCTCCATTAATTTTCCGGGAACAGAAGTTAAACTCACAGGTCTATAATTACTTGTGTCAGCCTTTGATCCCCCTTTGTGAATTGGGGTCACATTTGCATATCTCCAGTCAATGGGTACCTCCCCTGAGTCCAAGGAAGCTCTCATAATTATGGCTAAGGGTTTGCTTACCTCCTTTGCTGCCTCCTTTAATATAACTGGATAGATCCCATCCACCCCAGGTGCCTTTCTTGTGTTTATCTTCAACAATTTCTCCTCCACTTTGCTCTCAGTTATTACAAGATTCTCTAGCTTACTCCTAGAGTTGAATACACCTCTGGTATTCCCCTCGCTGAATAACTCCTCATGTGTGAATGTCGATGCAAAATATTCATTTAGTTTGTTAGCTACCCGAGCAGGGTCATCAACAGTTGACCCATCGATCTCAAGTGGACCAATCTGATTCATCCCCTTCCTTCTAGAGTTTACATAAGTAAAGAACTCTTTGCTGTTTTTCTTCGCATCCCTTGCCAAGGATCTCTCGTAATCTGCCTTCGCCTGCCTAACCTCCTTTGTAACTTGGTTACAGATCAACTTGTATCTATCATAGGCGTCCGTGTCACGTGTTAATTTGTATGTATCCCATGCATTTTTCTTCTCTGCCATATGCCTCATTAGTTCATCTGACAACCATTTAGGCCTAAACCTTGAACAATATTTCTTAGTTGGTATGTAAAGCCTAGTAGCTTCCACGATAAGTTCTTTGAATGCTTCCCATTTTGAATTTGCTGTTGGCAATATCATCAGTTGATCCCACTGTATAGAATTTAAATACTGTCTCAGTCCATTGTAGTCGCCTTTACGAAAGCAATACCCCTTCCCTTTACCCCTAATGGTAGTTACCTCTTTGAGTAACTCCCACTTCAGCACACTGTGATCACTGCCACCAAGTGGTTCATTTATCTGCAGATTCTTAATGCATGAAGAATCACTACTGATAATCAAATCAAGAGTATTACTCCCTCTAGTTGCCTCCCGAACATGCTGATGTAGAAAACAATCATCCAATAAATCCACAAAAGCCTTGCTACTGTGTGAGTGACCAGCCCCCAAATTCCAGTCAATATCTGGGAAATTAAAATCCCCCATTATAAGACTCTCTGATTTACTGGCCCACTCTATTTCTCCGAACAGTTTCTTATTATACTCATCAGAGTCATTAGGCCTATAGCACACTCCTACTCTCAATTTTGATCTCCCAATGCTTATGTCACACCAAACTGACTCGACACTGCACTGTCCAGCGATGTCGACTGGCTTCACTTCCTTGGATTTTATGTGTTTTTTAACTAATAGCATAACCCCTCCTCCCTTCCTATCCTGTCTATCCTTTCTGTAGACATTGTACTCCCCAAATTCCAGTTCTGCATTTCTTATATCTGTGTGACACCACGTCTCTGAAATCCCCACAATATCTGCCTTTGATGTTTTGAGCAATACCTCAAATTCATCAAATTTATTTACTAAACTCCTAGCATTGGTGTACACACAAGTATACATGCACCTGTTCTTTTTCTTAGCTACCCTAACACAACCCATGTGTTTACTTGTACCCCAATGATTCCCAGCAGTCTCTGAAATATCCTGCATCTTATTTTCCAGGCTGCGGCTCATTCCAATAGAAGCAGTGCAAGAATCACTTTCACCTCTGCCAGTGGCTACTGTTAATCTATTAGTCCTTGTATCCCCCCAATCTAGCAGTTTTCCGACCCACCTAACATTGCCTCGATAGCATCAGCAAACATTCTTGCACCCTTTCTATTTAAGTGTATCCCATCCCTGTAGAAGCAGTCTCTCCTGTTAAAAAGTACAGACCAGGCTGAAAAAAATTCTACCCCTTGAGCCCTGCACAATCTTTCCAGGGCCGAATTGATTGACAGGGCTCTCATCATATACTCCCTCCTATCGTGTCTGGGCAGAATTGCAGACACTTTCAATTTCAACCCTAATTCACGGCTTTTTTTCATCAGTGACCTGTACTTGTCAAGTAATTCCGCCGGTCTCCTACTCTTAATGTCATTAGTGCCAACGTGTACAACTATATCACCTTTTGTGCCCTTAAAAGATGATATCCGCTCTACAACGTCATCAACCTTTGCCCCTGGCAGACATACCCTGGTCCTATTCCACCTATCCTTTTTACAAAGCATGTTTCCCGTTTCCCTGACAATAGTGTTATGTCCTTCCCTGAATGTTATGTTGGTGAAACAAAGCGTCAGTTTAAAGATCGCATGGGGAGCATATCAGCAAGATAAAAACCATGGATTATCGGAGGTCTGCTGTGGCAGAGCCTTTTTGGCAGGAGCACAATCAAATCTCTGCTGACAAAGCTGTTATCGTCGACCAAGCGCAGAGATTTTTGGACCGCAAGTGGCTTGAGAGTTTGCGGATTTGCTCCTCTGAGAGCAACACTATTAATAGAGACAGGAGAATCTGCATTCATCCCCTCTTCAAAGCTGTGGTTCTTGAACAGGATGAACAGTTCCACCTGGCATGCTCCTGAACCATTTCCGGTTCCCGTGCACATGGAGAAAATACTGGCCATGCTCCTATAGAAATACGTGCTGTGAACAGTAAGCCTGCTGATATTTAAGGATATACTGTACGATAAGCTTCACTATTGAAAAAGGAGGTGGACACCACTGAAAGCTTCAGAATTTTATCGCTTTTATCCACATTGTTTTATTGAATTTTATATTTTTATTGTAAAGACAGGTATCTTATTTTATCAGTTTTATCTAGTGTAATTATATACTATTCATTTTATTTAATTTTTATCATTATTACCTTAATATAACACAACTCTAAATTTTCTATTTAATAACAGTTGGTGTAGGATTGTACATTTATTGTGAACATGAATATTCCCAACCCTAGAGGCCTATTTGAAGATTTCAGTAAATCACATGACATCAACACACTTGATTACTGCTGCCTAGTAGTTCTTTTATCTGCAGATTACATTAATATTGTTAGTGAGCACTTCATCAAAAATTTTTTGGTTTCTATTTTTTTATATTTTATTGTTTCCAAAATGCATCTGTTCTGGTAATCAATATCATTAATTAAACCAAAATTTTAAATTATTAATTATTTAATTATTATTATTATTCCAAAAGACTCACCTAATAACGTTGGAGGAGTGAAAGGAAACGTAAAGGTATGTCCCAATATTACCCAAGTCATACTGAGAAATCGGATGCCATGTAGGCAAGTCATCTGACCTTCCAAATTTTCAGTGTTCAGAATTTTAGCTCCATTTGTGAACACTGAGAAGCACTTAAGAAATTTAGTCAAATACTCTGAAAAATTAATTAGAATTAATCATTATTTATTTTTATAAATCTATAGCAAGGATTGGCAACTTTTCAGTGATGGTGTACTGAGTTCATTCTGGTGTGAGAGCTTATTTTGGGTTAACTTGGATGTGAGGACTCTCATACCAGTGAATTTTTATGTGAGGGATTTCTGTGTGTAAAGAAACTACCTGCTGTTCATTTACAAAAATGGGTGCAGATATGGTGAGTGAGTTTTTGAAATATATTTAGGAAACCACAGAAATTTAACTGAAGTATATGTAGGCCTGTCTGTTTTTATGGTAACTTTAATAGGACTGCCTTGTTAAGGTGATTAAATGAAATTGTCTGCAGTGTTACCATCTAGGGCAGTGATGTCCAACCTATGGCCCATGTAGAAAGTGAACTAAAAGAGCATTTTAGGGAGTCGCATCACTGCGTGCATAGGCATGCAAGTGTCGAGCTGGACTGTATCAAGATGTAGAATAGATGTGCGGAAATTTGCCTTTAGCCAGCAGGCAGTTAATTGCTGGAACAAACTTCCATCTGTCGTTGTGGAAGTTTATAGGTTAAATAAATTTAAGGAGGAATTGGACAGGCATTTGGAGGGAATGGTGTGATTTTTTTTTTTTTTTGGCTGATGCTGCATAAGCTCATACACTTGCTTTCTTGCATCACATGCCACTACTACTATTACTACTACTACTATTTCTTCAATTCTAAACAATCTAATTTTAAAGGCCAAATTTTCCACATCAATTATCTCAGAATTACGATTTTTGAGTTATGCCACTATTGCAGCCAGTGAGTAATATATAGTCATCAATCTTTTCATATTGCGAAATTCTACTATTTTTGATATAATTTGTTTATTGTATTGAATTAAAAAAATCATACTTAAAAATATTCTGAAATAGTAAAATCGATGTGGAGTGTCATGTTTTTAATCAAAGGTGGACTGAAGGCTATTTCTTCATTGAGTACAATGAGAGAGCAGTGCATTGGTGTATAAGGAGACTGTGTTAGTTTTTAAAGAGTATAATTTAAAAAGACACTGTGATTTCAAGCATAGATCTTATGATCACTATAAAGGGGTGTTGGGAAAAGAAAAGTGTTCAAAGTTACAAAACGAATTAAGAAAACAAAATACACTGAAAATGTATCAGTAAAGAAATTTATCTGCTGTAAGTGCCAGTTATCAAGTTGTACATGTGATCGCTTTTGAAAGTAAACTGTTCAGTGATGGTGAATTTATTAAACGTTGTTTGTTAAAAGTTGTGGAAGAAATTTGTTTGTTTGTTTGTTATTTGGTTTTTAGGAGCATTAGCAACTAAGGCCATATTGCTCCGGTATATGCGGTGGTCATTCCCTGACCTTTCCACATCCTCCGTATTTGGTGGTGACGGGCTCGAACCCCGGTCTAATCAAGAAGCGTGTGCTACGCACTGCTGCTCCTTCCCACTTGGCTACGGAGACGCCTGAAGAAATTTGTATGGAGAAACGAACAATCATACAAGACATTAGTTTGTCTCGGCAAACTAATTATACGAAGAGTAGTCGATTTTGGAAAGAATTTGTTCGAAAAATTTTTGGAAAACATAAAACAAATGAAATATTTTAGTGTGGCACAGCCCAACTCCTTATCTGCATATAGGGAATTAATGATAATTTTGTACTAGTTGAAGATTCAGCTGATCTACAGAGTATGAACGGAACAACTACAGCTGAAAATCTTTTTTGAAATTTTTTTCCAATCTATTAAAAAGTCAGGATTAAATATTAAAAACCTGGTAGGAGTCAACACTGACAGTGCAAAAGAATATTATTGGTAAAAACATTGGACTTATGGCTAGAATAACCAAGAAAATGATCTATCAGGGCTGAGCATCCGATTGGAACTGCATTGTACATCAAGAAGCTCTCCGTGGAAAGTATTGGATTTCCAACATGTTATGAATGTGGTTATTTCAACTGTAAATTTTATATGATCACATGTTTCATATTATTGTATTATGATCATATTTTATATGATCGTATGTTTCAACAATTTCTTTCAGAAATTGAAACTGAATATAAAGATGTAATTTTACATAGTGTAGTTACATGACTTATTCGTGATAAAGTGTTTTATTTCTTTAAACTGCATCATGAAATTGATATTTTTATGACAGAAAAAGAGAAACCAATAAAACAACTATCAAATATGGCATGGCTGTTTGATCTTACAATTCTTACAGATATTTCTAGTCATTTAAATGTTCTTAATTTAAAACTACAAGGAAAATGAAAATTGGTCTCTGATTTGCATGGTGATATTAAATCATTTCAGAAAAAGTTATTATTTAAATCCCAAATTGAGCAAACCAATTTAGTTCACTTTGAATGTTGTTCAGAGCGAAAATAGAAATAAACACATTTCAAAATAATCTTTGCCTCTCGTTATTACAATTACTTTTGGATGAGTTTGAAAGTCAATTTTCTCTTATAAGATCCCATGAAAAATACATAAGCTTGTTTGAGAATCCATTTATTTCTATGGCTGGAAACTACAACCCAGGTTTGCTTGAAATTATTGATCTTCAAGCCAAAACATGGTTCAAAAATAAGTATATGGACTGTGAAAATAAACTACTTGCATTCTAAAAGGCTCTCCCAACTGAAAATTTTCCTATAATAAAAGAAAATGCCATGAAAATGGCTATTTTGTTCAGATCAACTTTGAGAGCAACTTTTTCCACTCATGAAATCAAATAAATATTTAAAAATAAACAGAATAACGGATAAGAATCTTCATTCCGTATTGAAAGAATTGGCATCACAAATTTTCAACCAAATTTTAAATGATTATCTAAAAATATCCAGCTTCAATCATATTTAATGTTGTTTTGTTCAGTAAATGTTATTATGTTTTGTACTTAATAAAATTCTTGAATATTTTAAATTTTAGGTGGTTTTTTTGTTTATTTTTGTTAGTTGTTGGTGCATCGGCTTCTGTGGCCATAATGCACCTCCCAAAGTTTTTGCATTTTACTCTGATCCAAGCCTGAGACGGGATTCGAACCAGTGACCTTTGGGTTGCCAGGCAGGCACTTTACCCACCTGGCTAGCCCGGTCGGCAAATTTTAGGTGTATCATTATATTTATTTATTCACCTTAATATTGAAAAGCAGTAATCCTTTTCAGGTTGCAAATTTTCTAAAGTGAGCATTTAAAAACAAAAGTAAGGTTTTTTTAAAAAAAACAAAAGTAAAGTATTTTTTTTAAAAAAAACAAAAGTAAAGTATTTTTTTTAAACAAAAATAAGTCGTATTTTTTAATTTCAATAATATCTAAAAAAATAAATCACTGACATAGATTTCTTGCACATAAAAGCATTAGGAATTTGCATTTTTGTATATACAGCCTGAAAATAAAAAATGGTAACATGAAAACAGAAACTTTCTTTTACATGTAACAAGATATGGAAAATGTAACACTAATTTTCTCAAATCTCTCAGTGCGGCCCACGAACAAATCTAACTTTGAATATGGCCCCTGTATGGGAAAAGGTTAGACAACACTGATCTAGTGTAACATCTGATGCCAAAGGTTGCCAATCCTTGATGTATAATGAAGATTAAGTTTTAATCAATACTTAGAAAACAGCTAATAAATAATTAATTTATTCAAATACTAAATAACTTAAAGGTTATTATTAGAGCATTACATCTAAAATATGCAAGTGTGTTTTCACAATTTCTGCTACCAACTGAATATGATGCATTGCCTGCTTTATACTGAGTTGATCTTAGGCTTTGGAATAATGTTTGTAACACTAGCAATATAAATTTTATAACTGAGGATTGAAATTATTGAAAGCAACAGAATGTTACAAGAAACTGGCATAGTACTCTGGAATAAAAAGATAAAAAGCTGTTTTTCAGGTACCATGCATCAGCTAGTTAAGGTAAGAAAAATGAATAAAGATGAAGGTAAGAAAACTGTATAAGAGGTAAAATAGATGAAATAAAACAAATGATTATTTCAAAATGCAGGAGGGAGCAGTGAGTTTCATATAGTTGGCTGCTCCATATTATAATTAGCACAAAGAAATCAAGATAACCTTGAAGTTTTGGTAAGATAAAGCTTACCTAAAGAACTTGGTGCATGTGCGGTTTTGACTTCCTTTTCAGAATTAATTCCCACTGATAAATCTGTACCTCCATTTTCTCCACCACTATGCAGCTCTGTTCCTTGTACTTCTTGTGTTGAGTGAATTCCACTTCTTCCTGAGATTTTATAATGTTCCAATATAGTCAGCATACTACCGAGCAGTGTAATTAGGAGGAGTAGACTTAACAGCACACTAAATGTTGATAAAATAAATAAATTTTTTTTTTCCAAAAATAAAAATTAAAATAACATTTATTACTTACAGTAAATGTACTCTCTTTCAAAGCAATATAATGAATAAGCCAAAAATAAGCTATCACATAAAATAAAGATTTTTATAGGATAGGATATAGGAGCATTTAAATATTTATTCCACCCTATAAAACATTTACCTAGTCAAGAAATGTTTCTCTCCTTACTCAAACAGTTTCATGCACACGTTCATGGATGTGATGTCAGACATTATGTGACAGTTAATATTAGTATGGCCAAATGATTCAATTTCTGACACTTGTCATGGTTTTCCAGGCATGATAGGCTATGGCTTATCACTTGGGAATCTAAGGTGCAGGGAGCCAACATTCAGGTAAGCCATGTCGACAATATTTCAGTGAAGTCTGGTTGTTTGGTTGTTCTGCAACAACCAAATCCTCTGCTTGCACTTTCACAATCATGGAACTGTTAGTAATGCTGGTATCCCCCCCCACCAAAGGTTCTTCAACCCTAAGCCTAGTATACTGGAAATGGCCACTCGGGTGTGAACCAACATAAGTAAGGGATAAATGTGGTGTCCATATCACACTGAGGAATGTCCCCCCCCCCTGCTTTTTGCTACCAGACAATACCAGTTAATCTCCAGAGCAAAACTACAGAAATGCCCATCTTTTCCATCAGTGACATCCTTTGAAGTTATGATGGGCACCATGGCGAGATTCAATCGTCTCTATATTTCAAGGGTGAAGCTTAAGCAGTTTTCACAGGATAGCTGCTAAATACTCAACTGGACTGACCCTTTTGGTAACTCTAGGAGGCATCCAGATTAGCCAGCATATAATCTCTCTGCCTCAACTCTGTCCTAGTGATTGGAGGGAGTCTGAGTAATGCAGGAGGCATTATCAATGCCAAGTAGCTTGGTATATTCTATGTACATGTACATCATATCCAAAAATTTCATTAATTCATACATGTCCTACTTTCCTTTGCATTTACGTTAACTGCTGAATGCATCATGAATAGTCTAACTAATACAAAAACCTTATCTGTGAAAAAAGATCTAAACCTCTAAAAACCATTCATACCACATATATATATGTGGGCTCAATTCCAATCTCAATGATGTCCATTTCAACTTATAATCTGCCAAGCCACACTTACCTTTTCTAGAATCCCAGAATCCCAGTTGCCTCAACCACAATTCCTCTCAATTTCCCTAATTATTTGCTTTACATTTCTTTTAATTCAAAGGTGGCATTTGCATTTTTGTTCACTCTGATATTCCTTGTCAGAGAGTTTTTAATTTGGAATTTTACGTAAAATCTCTTTACCCCATACTATCAAAGTCATCTGTTGCCTTTATCATTCTCCTAACTAACATAATCATTTGGAACTTCCTTCCTTTGAAACTCAACTTTCTTCAGTTTAACTTTCCTAGCTTAACAGTGAGGTCTGAGTAATTTCCCTTAGTCAATTTAATGTTCATAACTACAGCCGGCTTCAATTTTCCAGTTGCATCGACACAGCTGGTTGAAATACTGATATTATTAATGACCTCACACATCTTGCTACAGTAGCATAACATCAATTGAGATATGCTAATGCAGCATTACACCAATTAAGATATGCTAATGTAGCATATTGAACTTGGCTTGTATCCAGATCTCCAGTTACATTTTCTGCCTACACTAAAGCAATCAATACAGGCTTCATTTTAAAAAGGCTAATAACAGAAAAAACTTTCTTCTTGTCCACCTGATAGTTATGCATTCTGGTCTCTTGTCAGAAGGATGTCAGGCGAATTCTAAACAGTCTTGATGTTAAGAAAGCTCAGGTCCATATGTTATCAAAACTTGTGATTCTGAGCATGCTGCTGCTAACTTTATACTTTCCTATTCCAATGGTGTTTTTCCTTCTGCTTGAATATTTGCTTACATCCAACCAGTTTCTTAAAAAGAGTGACAAATTATTATCGCGCATACTTCTATTCTTTCCAAAGTAATGAGAAAATCTATCAACTGCCAACCCTTAAATTATCTTCAAACCTTCCATCTGGTTAACAGTTACAATATAGATTTTGTCAATGTCAATCCACTGGTGATATACTGGTTTATGTTACCCATCAATAGCTAAATTCAATGTAAAAGTTTAGTGAAATTCAAACAGCTGCTCAAGTTTTCAAATATTCAACACAATTTCTTAAAATGCCAATCTCCAGGTAATTCTCCAATGGGACGAAAACTTAGTTAATTTCAATTCTTCTAAAACTCAACCCTGTCTTATTTCTAGCAAAAGTCTACTGCTCCTATGCTCATTTTCAGTGACACTCACATTTCAAGATAAGATCGCATATCTCTATTACTCTTATTACTCTGATTCCTCATTTCTCTTGACATAAGCATATCTCAGATATTGCTTTCTCTACATCAAAAAAACTGGGCATTCTTCTTCACTCTTGGCATTACTTTTTTACTGAACAACTTGTCACTCTGTACAAATCTTGAATATGCCCCAAAACTTCTCTCATTCTCTTCCAAAATTGTCTGAAGACATGCCACAACCATTTATCATCCATTAACTCTGCAACTCAAAACTCACCCGGCCAACTACTCTTCTTCCTCATTTAACCTCTTTATGTCTTCTTTCTGAAATTTTCCTTCATATGTATTTCCTGAAAATTGCAATCTCCAGAAATTGAAGTCTAATATCAATGGGTACCTTTTGCCCTCTCAACCTTCAGCCCAAAACAGTACCACACAATATTGAGTATTATAGTTTCTCTTACGTTTCGTGTTTAGGGTTTCCAAAAAAAAAATGCAAGAAAATAAGCATTTTCTGTATCGGCCAAAAATAAAAGAAAATAATAATAAAAATAAGAAAAACACAACTATAATTAATTCCATTTCCATAAGTTAATCAATTGATTCCACTTTGACCTCAGCCAGACTCACTGCCTCCACCATGCTGGGTGAAACATTCAAGAATCTGTTACCCATAGGTCAACTTTATGACATCTAAGCTTCTGTTATTCCCTGAGATTTCATATTTGTGTCCCTTGGTTCTTACTTGAATAAAAAGGAAGAGCAGATCTTCCTCATTCAATAGAAGCAATAAATTTTAATTGGACCAATTTTTTGGACTTCATATGCAAAAGATACAAGGCTTTTTGAAGCATATCAGCCTGGCTCAGACTGTTAATCACCATTCCCACTTTCAAATCATCAGCAACCTTTCAGCTTCCCTTGGACACCCTCATCAGTATCATTTAAGAAAATTAGCATTAGCATTTGTAGAGGCATATGATGCAAGAAAGCAAGCTTATGCAGAATCAGCCAAAAAAAAAAACTTCCCATTTCACCCATTCATTCACTCCAAAGGTTTTCCCAATTCTTCCTTGAATTCATTTAAGCTGTCAACTCCAACAATGGCTAATGAAAATTTGTTCCAGCAATTTACTACCAGCAGGATAAATGCAAATTTCAACACATCTATTCTATAACTGTCTTTCCTCAATTTGAGTTTATGCCTCCTCAGGTTCAGGTGATATAGTTGTACATGGGCACTAACGATATCAAGAGTAGGAGACCGGCAGAATTGCTTAACAAGTACAGGTCACTGTTGAAAAAAGCCATGAAATAGGGTTGAATTTGAAAGTGTCTGCAATTCTGCCCAGACACAATAGGAGGGAGTATATGATGAGAGCCTTGTCGATCAATTCGGCCCTGGAAAGATTGTGCAAGGCTCAAGGGGTAGAATTTTTTTCAGCCTGGACTGTACTTGTTAATAGGAGGGATTGCTTCTACAGGGATGGGATACATTTAAATAGAAAGGGTGCAAGAATATTTGCTGATGCTATAGAGGCAGTGTTAGGTGGGTCGAAAAACTGCTAGCTTGGGGGGATACAAAGACAAATAGATTAACAGTAGCCACTGGCAGAGGTGAAAGATTCTTGCACTGCTTCTATTGGAATGAGCAGAAGCCTGAAAAACAAGATTCAGGATATTTCAGAGACTGCTGGGAGTCATTGCGGTACAAGTAAACACATGGGTTGTGTTAGGGTAGCTAAGAATAGAAATAGGTGCATGTATACTTGCGTGTACACCAATGCTAGGAGTTTAGTAAATAAATTTGATGAATTTGAGGTATTGCTCAAAACATCAAAGGCAGATATTGTTGGGATATCAGAGACTTGGTGTCACACAGATATAAGGAATGCAGAACTGGAATTTGGGGAGTACAACGTCTACAGAAAAGATAGACTGGATAGGAAGGGAGGAGGGGTTATGCTATTAGTTAAGAAATACATAAAATCCAAGGAAGTGAAGCCAGTGGACATCGCTGGACAGTGCAGTGTAGGAGTGTGCATTGGGAGATCAAAATTGAGAGTAGGAGTAGGAGTGTGCTATAGGCTTATTATACTCATCAGAGTCATAATGACTCTGATAAGTATAATAAGAAACTGTACAGGGAAATAGAGTGGGCCAGTAAATCAGAGAGTCTTATAATGGGAGATTTTAATTTCCCAGATATTGACTGGAATTTGTGGGCTGGTCACTCACACACTAGCAAGGCTTTTGTGGATTTATTGGATGATTGTTTTCTACATCAGCATATTCGGGAGGCAACTAGAGGGAGGAATACTCTTGATTTGATTATCAGCAGTATTTCTTCATGCATTAAGAATCTGCAGATAAATGAACCACTAGGTGGCAGTGATCACAGTGTGCTGAAGTGGGATTTACTCAAAGAGGTAACTACCATTAGGGGTAAAGGGAAGGGTTATTGCTTTCGTAAAGGCGACTACGATGGACTGAGACAGTATTTAAATTCTATACAGTGGGACCAACTGATGATGTTACCAACAGTAAATGCAAAATGGGAAGCATTCAAAGAACTTATCTTGGAAGCTACTAGACTTTACATACCAACTAAGAAATATTGTTCAAGGTTTAGGCCTAAATGGATGTCAGATGAACTGATGAGGAATATGGCAGAGAAGAAACATGCATGGGATACATACAAATTAACACATGACACAGAAGCCTATGATAGATACAAGTTGATCTGTAACCAAGTTACAAAGGAGGTTAGGCAGGCGAAGGCAGATTACGAGAAATCTTTGGCAAGGGATGCAAAGAAAAACAGCAAAGAGTTCTTTACTTATGTAAACTCTAGAAGGAAGGGGATGAATCAGATTGGTCCACTTGATATCGATGGGTCAACTGTTGATGATCCTGCTCAGGTAGCTAACAAACTAAATGAATATTTTGCATCGACATTCACACATGAGGAGTTATTTAGCGAGGGGAAAGCCAGAGGTGTATTCAACTCTAGCAGTAAGCTAGAGAATCTTGTAATAACTGAGAGTAAAGTGGAGGAGAAATTGTTGAAGATAAACACAAGAAAGGCACCTGGGGTGGATGGGATCTATCCAGTTATATTAAAGGAGGCAGCAAAGGAAGTAAGCAAACCCTTAGCCATAATTATGAGAGCTTCCTTGGACTCAGGGGAGGTACCCACAGACTGGAGATGTGCAAATGTGACCACAATTCACAAAGGAGGATCAAAGGCTGACACAAGTAACTATAGACCTGTGAGCTTAACTTCTGTTCCAGGAAAATTAATGGAGGCACTGGTTAAAGAAGCACTGCAGGATCATTTAGACAAGACTTCAGTTATAGCTCGGACACAGCATGGTTTTTTTAAGGGGAAGTCTTGCCTGACCAATTTGATTGGATACTATGATGCAGTCACAAAGGAACTGGATGCAGGGAATAACTTTGATATTATATACTTGGATCTTAGAAAGGCTTTTGATACTGTTGCACATGGAAGACTGCTGCACAAATTGGAGCAGTGTAACATTGGAGGCAAATTGCTGCTGTGGGTAAAGGGGTGGCTGAGGGGGAGAAGACAGAGAGTGGTAATCAATGGACACTGATCGTCGTGGACTAATGTTATTAGTGGAGTCCCTCAGGGCTCAGTCCATTATTGTTTTCTGTATTTATAAATGATATTGATGATGGTATATCAAGCTAAATGTCGAAGTTTGCAGACAATACAAAGGTAGGCAGGGTTGTCAAGAACACTACTGACACTATGCTGCTGCAACAGGATCTGGAAAGGTTGAGCAGATGGGCTGAGAGGTGGCAAATGAAGTTTAACATTGACAAATGTAAAGTACTACACATGGGAAACAGCAACCCCAGAGCAACGTATCAACTCTGTGGTATTACACTGACATTGGTAGAGAATGAAAGGGACCTGGGAGTGGTTGTGCAGGCAGATATGAAGTTCTCTGAGCAGTGCAGATGGGCTGCAAGAGTAGCTCATGGTGTATTGTCAATGATACATAGGAATTTTTCTAGCAGGGATAAGGAGGTGATTATTCCCTTGTATAAGGCAATGGTCAGGCCACACCTAGAGTACTGTATATAGGCCTGGAGGCCTCATTTCAAGAAGGATGTAGAGCTGCTGGAACGAGTACAGAGAAGGGCAACAAGATTAGTGAATGGAACAAAGGGGTGCTCTTACGAAGAAAGGCTTAAGATTTGCAAATTACAGTGTCTGGAGACTAGGCACCAGCGAGGTGATCTGATAGAGGTGTATAAAGCATTGAATGGTTTGAGCATGCTCAATGCTGATGGGATTCTTCCTCTCGCTCAGAATAATCACCTGAGAGGGCATAAATTCAAATTGAGGAAAGACAGATGTAGGATAGACGTGCGGAAATTTGCCTTTAGCCAGCGAGTGGTTGGTTGGTGGAACAGACTTCCATCCCTTGTCATGGAAGTTGATAGCCTAAATAAGTTTAAGGCTCAGCTGGACAGGTATTTTGAACGAACAGAGGGGTGAAGTGGGAGTGGTTTTTTTTTTTTTTTTTTTTTTTTTTTTTGGCTGATGCTGCATAAGCTTGCTTCCTTGCATCAAATGCCTCTACTAATGCTAATGCTAATGCTAATAATCTGAGCAAGAGCAAGAATCCCATCAGCATTGAGCCTGCTCAAAACATTCAAAGTCTTAAACACCTCGATAAGATCACCTCACAGGTGATCTTATTGAGTCTAGTCTCCAGATTCTGCAATTTGCAGAGCTTAAGCCTTTCTTGGTAAGATGACCACTATGTTCTCCTCACCAGTCTTGTTGCCCCTCTCTCTACTTGCCCAAGCAAACTCTACATCCTTCCTAAAATGAAGCCTCCAGACCTTTATACAATACTCAAAGTGTGGCCTGAATATTGCCTTATACAAAGGGATAATCACCTCCTTATCTCTGCTGGAAAAATTCCTGTATATAGTTGACAAGACCCCATTACCTGCTTTGGCAGCCTGCCTGCCTGCCTGCACCCCAGGTCTTTTTCATTTTCCACTACCCTGAGGGCAGTACCACACAGGTGGTACATTTCTCTTAGGTTACAGCTATCCATATGCAGTACTTTGTATTTGTCAACTTTAAACTTCAGTTGCCACTTCTCAGCCCATCTTCCCAACTTTTCTAGATCCTGTTGCAGTAGCATACTGTTATTAACAACCCTACCAACCTTGTATTATCTGGAAACTTGAACCTTAAGCCTGATATACCTTTATCAACATCATTTATAAATAAACAAAACAACAATTGGCCCAATGCTGAACCCTGGGGGACCACTAATAACATTGGTCCATAAAGAACAGTGTCCATTGATTGCCACTCTCTGTCTTCTCCTACTCAACTATCCTTTTATCCATTTTAGCAACTTGCCCTTAATGTCATACTGCTCCAATTTTTATAGTAGTCTTCCATGTGCAACGGTATCAAAAGATTTCCTGAAATCTAAGTATATGATATCAAAATTATTTTTTGCATCCAATTCCATTATGATCACATCATAATATCCAATCAAATTGGTCAGACAAGACTTCCCCTTAACAAACCCATGGTGTGTCTGAATTATTACTGGTCTTGTCTAGATGATCCTGCAATGCTTCTTTAACCAGTGACTGTATTATTTTCCCCGGAACAGAAGTTAAACTAACAGGACTGTAATTGCACTTGTCACCCTTAGTTCCTCAGTTGTGAATTTGGGATACATTTGCGCATCTCCAGTAAATGGGGAATTCCCCTGAGTCCTAGGATGTTCTCATAATACAACCTTTGTATTATTTGGAAACTTGGACATTAAGCCTGATATATCTTCATCAAATATCAGTGATAAATCTACAAAACAAAAATGGGCCCAATGCCGAACACTGGAGGACTCCAATAATAATATTGGTCCATGAATATCCAATCAAATTGGTCAGACAAGACTTTCCCTTAACAAATCCATGGTGTGTCTGAATTACTACTGCAGTCTTGTGCAATAATAATTCAGCCACACTATTGATTACCACTCTGTCTTTTTCTACTCAACCATCCTTTTATCCATTGGAGCAACTTGTCCTTAATGCCATACTGCTCCAAGTTGTACAGTAGTCTTTCGTATGGTGGAACAGGACTGGGGTATGTCTGCCAGGGGTAAAGTTTGATGACGATGTAGAGCAAATATCATCTTTAAGGGCAAAAAATGTGATATTGATGCACATGTTGGCACTAATGATATTAAGAGTAGGAGACTGGCGGAATTACTTAACAAGTACTGGTCAATGTTCAAAAAAGGCTGTGAGTTACGTTTGAATTTGAAAGTGTCTGCAATTCTGCCCAGACACAATAGGAGGGAGTATATGATGAGAGCCTTGTCAATCAATTCGGCCCTGGAGGGATTATGAAAGGCTGAAGGGGTAGAATTTTTCATAGCCTGGTCTGTGATTCTTAACAGAATAGACTGCTTCTACAGGGATGGGATATACTTAAATAGAAAGGGTGAAAGAATATTGCAGTGTTAGGTGGGTCGGAAAACTGCTAGCTTGGTGGGGATACACAGACTAATAGATTAAGAGTAGCCCTGGCAAGATATGAAAGTGATTCTTGCACTGCTTCTATTGTAATGAGCAGCGGCCGGAAAAAGAAGGTGCGGGAGATTTCAGAGACTGCTGGGTGTCATTGTGGAACAAGTAAATACATGGTGTACATTAGGATAGCTAAGAATAGGAACAGGTGCATGTATACTTGCGTGTACACCAATGGCAAGAGTTTAGTAAATAAATTTAAAGAATTTGAGGTGTTGGTCAAAACATCAAAGGCAGATATTCTTTGGATATCAGAGATGTGTGCTGCACAGATGTGGGCAATGCTGAGGTGGAATTTGGGGAGTATCTGTATTGGAAGGATCAAAAAGATAGGAAGGGAGGAGGGATTATGCTATTAGTTAAGAAACATAAAATCTAAGGAAGTACAACCAGTCGACATGGGTGGAGAGTGCAGTATCATGTCAGATTGCTGTGACATGAGGACTGGGAAAGAAAAATTAATAGTAGGAGTATATTATAAGGCCTAATGATGAGTATAATGAACAACTGTACAGAGAAATAGAGTGGACCAGTAAATCAGAGTGTCTTATAATGGGTGATTTTAATTTCCCAGATATTCACTGGAATTTGTGGGGTGGTCACTCACAAGGCATTTGTTGATTTTATTGGATGATTGTTTTCTCTTCAGCAGCATGTTCGGAAGGCAACTAGAGGGAGTAATACTCTTGATCTGATTATCAGTAGTGATTCTTCATTCACTAAGAATCTGCAGGTAATCGAACCACTCAGTGGCAGTCATCACAGCATGCTGAAGTGGGATTTCTCAAAGAAGTAACTACCATCAGGGTAAAGGGAAGGGTTTTTGCTCTCATAAAGGTGACTACAGTGGTCTAAGATGGTATTTAAATTCTATATGGTGGGACCAACTGATGATGTTACCAACAGCAAATTCAAAATGGGAAGCATTCAAAGAACTTATCTTGGAAGCTACTAGGCTTTACATACCAACAAAGAAATATTGTTCAAGGTTTAGGCCTAAATAGATGTCAGATGAATTAATGAGACATATGGCAGAGAAGAAAAATGCATGGGATACATATAAATTAATGGGTGACATAGAAGCCTATGATAGATATAAGCTGGTCTGTAACCAAGTCGCAAAGGAAATTAGGCAGGCAAAGGCAGATTATGAGAAATCCTTGGCAAAGGATGCAAAGAAAAACAACAAAGATTTCTTTACCTATGTAAACTCTAGAAGGAAAGGGATGAATCAGATTGGTCCACTTGATATTGATGGTTCAGCTGTTGATGATCCTGCTCAGGTGGCTAACAAACTAAATGAGTATTTTGCATCTACATTCACACATGAGGAGTTATTCAAGGAGGGGAATGCCAGAGTTGAATTTAACTCTGGCAGTGAGCTAGATTATTTTGTAATAACTGAGAGCAAAGTGGAGGAGAAATTGTTGAAGATAAACATAAGAAAGACACCTGGGGTGGATGGGATCTATCCAGTTATATTAAAGGAGGCAGCAAAGGAAGTAAGCAAACTCTTAGCCATAATTTTGAGAGCTTCCTTGGACTCAGGGGAGGTACTCATGGACTGGAGATGTGAAAATGTGGCCCCAATTCACAAAGGAGGATTACAGGGCAACACAAGTAATTACAGACCTGTTAGTTTAACTTCTGTTCCAAGGAAATTAATGGAGGCACTGGTTAAAGAAGCACTGCAGGATCATCTAGACAAGACTTCAGTTATAGATCAGACACAGCATGGTTTTGTTAAGAGGACGTCTTGTCTGACCAATTTGATTGGTGGTTGTTGTTATTTGGTTTTTAGGAGCATTAGCAACTAAGACCATATTGCTCCGGGGATATGCGGTGGTCATTCCCTGACCTTTCCACATCCTCTGTATTTGGTGGGCATGGGCTCGAACCCCGGTCTAATCAAAAAACGTGTGCTATGCCCTAGTGCTCCTGCCCACCTGGCTACGGAGGCGCCCAATTTGATTGGATACTATGATGTGGTCACAAATGAACTGGATGCAGAGAATAATTCTGATATCATATATTTGGATCTTAGAAAGGCTTTTGATACTGTTGCACATGGAAGACTGATGCACAAATTGGAGCAGTGTGGCATTAGAGGCAAATTGCTGCTATGGATAAAGGGACGGCTGAGTGGGAGAAGACAGAGAGTGGTAATCAATGGATGCTCTTTGTAGACGAATGTTATTAGTGGATTCCCCCAGAGTTCAGTGTTGGGTCCACTGTTGTTTTCTGTATTTATTAATAATATTGATGAAAGTATATCGGGCTTAATGTCCAAGTTTGCAGACAATACAAAGGTCAGCAGGGTTGTTAATGACACAAATGACAGTGCACTACTGCAAAAGATTCTATAAAGGTTGAGCTGATGGGCTGATAGGTGGCAGCTGAAGTTTAACATAGACAAATGTAAAATATTGTATATGGGAAGCAGTAACCCCAGAGAAATGAACCAACTGTGTGGTACTATACTACAAACCGTTCACAAAGTTTGCCCAAGACTTGTTCACAAGGCACAGAACCCTACCACAACCAAGAAACTTGGCAACCACTTAGCATGACCAGAACAACCTCATCACTACAAACCCTGCACTGAACCTCAGCGTGAACAGCAACACTTGCAAAACTGAATAAGAAACAACCACTATCCTGTTATCGAAAAAAAAAAAAAAAATCTAATCCCAAAACTGAACAGACTCTTTGCTTCCTCTACAAAGATCTAATGTAACACACACTAAATTAGACACTCTTTCCATCAGGTCCAAAACTGTGTGTAACTAACTGTGCTGGTTGAAGCCAAAACTGATGTCTCATCTTCCTCTTTTTCACGATAAGACAAGACAAACACCGAAACTGACTCTCAAATCAGACCACAGCTAAGTTTGTCACCCTGGGCTGCCATAAGGTGGCAGCCTAATCTGGACACCTTGTGAAGACTGAAGTCCCATTTTCTTCTTACCACGATAAGATAAGGAAATCACTAAAATGGACAATCTGCAACTGACTTTGAATGCAGCTAAGCTGCCACCCCCCACTTTCTCCTGATGGGGCATGAGCATGCCCCACTGGAAATCATTGTGGTCATCTTCTCTTTTGTCTCCATACTTCTGACTTTTTCCCCAGCCTTCAGTCTCTCTCTCCTACTCTGTCCGTACACTAGCGCACGTCCCACACATCCAAATTTAAATTTGACAAAATTAAATCGCATTCACTAGGCTTTTTCAATTCTAACGTTATCTCCCCAATTTTTTTTATATATATATATATATATATATATATATATATATATATATATATAGTCTCTAGCCACTGAAATCCCAGGAAATTAGGTGGCAGGGCCTGCCAGAGTAAAACGAATTACTAGTGTGCCTGGTCTGCCTCCACAAGGTTTAGTATGGACAATATTGGGAGCCACTAGGGTCCCAGCAGCTAAATGGCCAGAAGAACAACGATACACAACACTACACACCTCAATATCCATACAATTTATCTCTGGCCTGCACAGTGTACTGTGTCACATGACAATGTAAACTACGTGGAGATGGGGGGAACCCCCGGTGGTTTTAGAACCTAAACACACTATACACACACAGAGTTAGAGAATGAAAAGGACCTGGGAGTAATTATGCAGTCAGATATGAAGTTTTCTCAGCAGTGCAGAAGGTCTGCTAAAGTAGCTCATGGTGTCTTGTCAATGATATACAGGAATTTTTCTAGCAGGGATAAGGAGGTGATTATCCTCTTGTACAAGGCAATGGTCAGGCCCCACCTTGAATACTGTATACAGGCATGGAGGCCTCATTTTAAGAAGGATGTAGAGCTACTTGGTGAATGGAACAAAGGATTGCTCTTATGAAGAAAGGCTTAAGTTTTGCAAATTACAGTGTCTGGAGACTAGGCACCTGCAAGGTGATCTGATTGAGGTGTATAAGGCCTTGAATGGTTTGAGCATGCTGAATGCTGATGGGATTCTTCCTCTTGCTCAGAATAATCTCCTGAGAGAGCGTAAATTCAAATTGAGGAAAGACAGTGGGCACATATCTGGTGAGTATAGGGTTGGCACACCCAGGGTCCTGAGCTGGATATCATCATTCTTCTCTTTCTTGGTGATTCCTTTCTAATTCTCTCTCTCTCTCTCTCTCTCTCTCTCTCTCTCTCTCTCTCTCTCTCTCTCAGGGTAACTCGGGAATTTTTTTTGGCTGGTGCAGCATAAGTCTCAGGCTTCCTTGCACGATATGGCTAATAATAATAATAATAGATGTGCAGAAGTTTGCCATTAAGATAGCTGGAAGTGTTGAGAAATGTATATCTACAGAGCAACCAATGTCTAAGGAAATAACACATTATATTTATGAGACATTTCTTATACAGTTCTCAGAAACCAACTATCTGTGTATATTTTAAGTGAATATTCCTAGATTTACTGTTGATAAGATTTTTATTTTTTATTATTATCAGCCATATGGTGCAAGGAAGCTTGAGACTTATACTGCACCAGCCAAAAAAAAATACCACAGTTACCCTGAGAGAGAAAGAGAGAGAGAGAGAGAGAGAGAGAGAGAGAGAGAGAGAGAGAGAGAGAGAGAGAAGTAAAAAGGAGTCACCAAGAAAGAGAAGAATGATGATATCCAGCTCAGAACCCTAGGTGTGCCAAGCCCATACTCACCAGATGTGAGCCCCTGGGGTGCTTCTGAAAACACTGCAATACAAGAAATGTATAACTATAAAGGTAAAATACATCACCAATACTAATAGACAATCTTGCTTTGAATTTGCTAAATTAATATAGTATATAACACCTACAATGCTCATACTTTCTATGTTGATATCAATACTTTTAAAAGAATAAGAGAAATTTACCTCAATATGATATGTATAACACTTCCATATGATACTCTCCAGAAATTAAAACGAATAAAAGATTAATGCAAAATGATTACAGCAAAGTACTTTTACCAGTAAATTTCATCGAACTTTTGTGTGCTTCTCATGCAGGCTTTCTTTACCTTAACCACAAATACCATTAACCATGGTTCTTCTCAAGTTGCTTATATCATGAATTGTATAGCATCACCCAAACAGGTGAATCCACTATATATTTAAAACTCTGAGACACCACCAGGACAGCTGTTTAAAGGAAGGAAAATCATTTTTCAATTTTTTATGCTAAACTTTTTAAATTATTTTTTAAAATTGTTCTTTTAATTTTTAATTAATTTTTGAATTGTTTTCAATTGATTTTTTACTGTAATCATTTTGTGTTAATCTCTTATTCATTTTAATTTCTGGAGAGTATCATACAAAAGTGTTCTACATATCATATTGAGGTAAATTTCTCTTATTCTTCTACAAATGCTAAATTCATATGTGTGAAGATTTTCAGAGCAAAGTCATTTTCTAATAAAATGAAAAATCAAATCATAGACTTAAATAGGCATAACTGTTGAATTTGAGGTTCGAGTCAATCCAACAAATACCTATAACATGAAAGTAATACTCTATAACATGAAAGTAATTAAGTGTGAAACTACTACTTTGGGTGAAATCACCACCTGCATGTAATGTTTATGACAGAAATAACTTTTTTCACATTGAGTTGGTTTCCAGTTAAAATTTATGGGTAAGAAGAGCATGTCATAAATTCTACAGTAAATTTCTGACAACAAAAGGAATTTAAAATAATCTTGGGAGTTTTTTTTCAAAAATAGCATAGTTTTTGAAAAAAAAAATTATGTAAAGAAAAAAAATTCAAAGCTAACATTATCAAACTGAAATACAGTTAATAAATGAATATGCTCCTAGAGTGGTATGGAGTATGGAGTATTTCAACACAAAAGCTGAATCAAATAAAATTCATACACTTTACTGTATTTGATATTTGAACACGATGATCATTCTGCTCCCACTAAAGAGTGATATTGAGAACTCAGTGTTAAGGCTTGGGCTTATGTTCAACTTAGAAACAAATACCATTAACCATGGTTCTTCTCAAGTTGCTAATATCATAAATTGTATAGCATCACCCAAACAGGTGAATCCACTAGTACATTTAAAAATCTGAGCCACCACAAGGACAGCTGTTTATAGCTTACTGGCTTCTTGTCAGCTGGTAGGTAGCCTCTATTAAAGAATACCTGCCAAACTGTGAATAACGTATTTTGTCTAAGTGAACAGCCAAGCAGTATAGAAATAAATATCTTTAAAATATCAATTAAAGGGAAGTTCCCTTTAATTGATACAACAATAAAAGGCATACTATTATTCATTATATATTAAATTGAAGTTTTACTTACATACACTGACTGTTTACTTAAAATTCATTATTCAGAGTTTCAGTCTGGTATATGTTTGCTAATAGAAGCCACCTGCCAGCTGAATTGAGAAACCAGTAGTTTGAAACAACTGTTCTGGTGTTGTCTCAGATTTTTATGTACGGTATAGTGGATTCATCTATTCAGGCATCTATGTAATTAAAAAGATATTAGCAACTGAGGCAGAACCATGAATATTGGCATCTGTCTCTAAGCCCAAGCTTTAGCACCAAGTACTGAGTTTCAGTCTACAGTAGCAATACAATGACATCCACAATCAAAAATTGAATGCAGTAAGGTATACATATTTTATTTGAAAACCCAAGACACAATCAACATGAATTCAGAAAATAAAATTTATTTAAAAAAAAAAAAAAAATACATATATATATATATATATAAAAAAAAAAAAAAAAAAAATTTTTTTTTTTTTTTTTTTTTTTGCGTTATCTTAGGTCCCTGATGGTATTATTGTTGGATTTATTTGCTTATTCTTTCTATTATCTGTAATATTATATATATATATATCAAAATGCTTGTTAATTTATAGGGCACTGATTCCTGCATTTTGTCTATAGGAAGATGGTGCAGGTCTCAGTGAAAATGTGCATCATGTAATAATGCAATTATTATTCACAATAAACGTGAATGTTAACAGAACATCATGGCAATGCACATAATTAAAAAATTTGCCATCACACAAATGCATAGTAGTTTTGACTCTAAACTTGATTATAGAGTACTCATTTGCTATGTAGCTAATATGAATTGGTATGGGATGAATACATGGGAAATGGTGCAGTGGCTGCCAAGTTCCATGCACAAAAATAGCATAGAAATGAGATCAGATTGAACATTTATTATGATAACAATTTCATTGTCACATAATAGGAGTTTTTGCTGAAATACTATCAAAATTCAATGGAAATCAACACACTAAATTCAGGAAGCAATACCCCTTAAATCAACAGATATTTCATGTTTTCTTAATAAATTTTATTTTATGAATTCATTACAGTTATGTCATGTGTGTGTACTTTACATCATTTACTGTATTCCAGTGCAACCATGTCTGCTTTTTACAATTTTTTTTACATACTAAAAAAAAAAGTGACATTGTGGAAACAACACCAACCATTTTTCTTAAAAATTATAGCATTTTTGAAAGAACTCCTGAGAGTATTTCAATTTCTTTTGTTTTCAGGAATACACCTTATAATTTATAGAATGCAGTTGTCAGTTATTCTATATATAAAATTGGGAATGAAAAAATGTTAGAGAGCAGTAAGCATTGCAAAACCACTGTTATGTCTAGGGGCATTATGTGTGTCTATCAATGAAAATATACTGGTGATTTTCTTTCAGAAAGGTCATCACAAAGTAAACATTCACTGTTGATAGCCTTAATAGGTACATATTTTATAAAGAATGCTGTATCATTTAACAGAGAAAACGTTAGCAGACAAGTTTGCTGTGGGTGATGAGTGCTTTGCATATGCACAATGCTAGTTACAAATATTATTAAATAATTGTTATTAAAACTTGTAAAGAAAATTTGAAACCAGTTTCAAACAAATATATGTTCTGAATATTCCACAAATATAGAATAATATATTGCTTTTATATTGAGCTGGTGGTATTTTTCTATTCTTCATCAATTAATAAATATTAGGTGTAATATTAATTAATTGATTACCTACAAAGAGATAAATAACTATCACAATGCTCCTCAGTTACAGTGTAATGTGTAACATTACATTACCAAAATCCATGCAAATGCCAACGGCAAACATGCCTCTGATTGCATACATTTTGATTAATTATAATCCTTTATCTTTAGCTGTATAAATTAAACAGACTTACATGTAGCCAATTGCAGGAGAATCCAATTTTAGACTTCTTGGGTGGCAAGTGGGAGAGTTCACAGTCAAATTACCCAGGAATGACAGTTGGATAACTATAAAAAAAAAAAAATTTTAAAAAAGGAGTGAATTAATTCATGGAAATATAAAATAGAACTTTGCTAATTTTCACTTGTTTTGCATATATGAATAACTATATGAATCTACAAACAATCTTTAATGCCATTATATAAAATTATGTAATAAAATAATCATGTGTTAAAATTATAAAACAAATAATCAAGCATCAGATAATAAAATAAATAATCGAGCATCAAATAATAAAATAAATAATCCAGTATTAGCACACCTACAGTGTAATGATGCAGTTTAGGGAAAATGTTCAAGCTAAAGCGAAATGTTTAACTAATAATGAGATAAAATAAATAAAAAATTACAATACAAGCATTAATGGAAAAATAAATAGTGCTTCTAGGTAAATAAATAATTGCCTTACAGTAATAACTACTTTACTTACACACACACACACACACACATATATATATATATATATATATATATTTTTTTTTTTATGAAAACCCCAAACACGAGAGTTCTGTAAATTGTAATTTTCAGGGAATACATAGGAAGGAAGGTTGTTCCAGAAAACGAAAGTTGAAGGAATAAATGTAGAAGAAACAATTGTTCTGTGAGTTTCAAGTTTTACAGTAAAAGGATGATTACTGGCAGCAGAAAGTCTTTCGACTGCTTTGGAAGAGAGAGTGGGAATTATAGAAGTCAATTCAGAGGAACAGTGCCCATGGAATTACCTACAGAAAAGACAAAAAGACATGTAGCAGAAACAGAACATCTACAATAATAACTACAGAGAGTGGAGAGACTCCATTAGAGATGAGTGATTTATTAATCAAACTGTCCTCTTTTGAATGGAATCTAGAAGCCTGAGAGAGGTTTTGGGAGCACCACCCCAGATGTGGGAACAATATTCCATGGTAGGGCAGATTTGAGATTTATACAGAGTGACTAGCTGTTTGGAAGAAAAGCAATGCCGAGAGCAAAAGAGAAAACCAAGTTTTTTAGATGCAGAGGAAGCAATATTTTTTATGTGCTTAAGCCAAGAGAGATTAGAAGGCAGGGTAATCCCAAATCCCAAATATAAATATCTCATTTTGTCTAGAAAATGGAGTGTCATCAAAGATAAGCATAGGGGCAGAAGAATCCTTTTGCAAGATATAAGACAGGACTGAGTTTTAGAAGGATTGAAATCAACTAAGTTATCACTGCCCCACTGAACAATTACTTGGAGATCAGCAATTAAGAAATTGGTAGTGGATATTCGTGAAGTTTAAGCTGTTTTGAGCAGCCAAGGTTTCTCAAACTGGAAGGTAGAATGCAATGTGCTATCATCAGCAAAACTATGAATAGGATTTCCGGTCAATGCAAGAAGGTCATTAATTAATATACAACAGGAAAAGAATGGGCTTAAAAACTGAACCTTGTGGAAACACCGGCATTAGTGGAGAAGCTAGAAGACAGAGAGCCATCTACTATCACCTGTAGTGAGCGTGAGCGGTCAGAGAGAAAACTGGATACCCAAGTACAAAAAACAGTTGGCAAACCATAAAATGGAAGCTTATTTAGAAGACCTTTATGCCAAACACAATCAAAAACCTTTGACATGTCAAGAGCAACTGCTTGAATTTCACAAAACTTTTCCATTGAATTTGTCCAAAGATGAAGGGTTTTGAGACAGTTTAGGGGTTGGTGGTTAATTGCTTTTTCCATTACTTTGGAAAGAGTAGAGGTGATTGCAAAGGGACGATAATTGAATGGGAGGGATTTGTTGCCTTTTTTAGGAACTGGCTGGATATGAGCAAATTTCAAGGCAGAAAGAAAAACACCTTTGGAATAAGAAAGTGAAAAAAAAGGCAACACAGAACAGGAGTAAGCTCAGGAGCACAAGTTTTGAGAACAAGTGGAGAAATACCATCAGGACCTGGAGCTTTCTTGGCATCAAGATCGTTAATTGATAAATTAACGGTAAAAGATCTCACATCCTTTTGATGAAAGACCACAGGAGGCATTGAATGGAATTTACTGGGAATGGTGGGAAGTAGTTTACCAAGATCATTAATACACATGCGTTGGAAGAAAAATAGGATGCTAGCAGGTCAGCTTGATGCTTGGCTGAAGTGACTATAGAACCATCTGGTTTAGACAGAGGTGGGAACAGAGATGGGCAAAAGTTGCTGCCAGTAGCTTTGGCAAGAGACCAAAATGCTCGGCTACCATTTGGACAAGAAGCAAGGTACATCAGATCACAACTTGGTTATTGTCTCTTCTCCAATGGAACCTTTATCTCATGGCTTTTCCCGACCTCGTGTTGTTTGGCATTACAAGAATGCAAAATGGGATGACCTGCGAGACTTCTTTTCTTCTTTTCCTTGGTCGGTTTACTGTTTCCAGACTTCTGATGTCAACGTTTGCTCAGATGGTGTCAGTGAAATTATTCTTGCAGGAATGGAATCCTTTATCCCAATGGAACCTTTATCTCATGGCTTTTCCCGACCTCGTGTTGTTTGGCATTACAAGAATGCAAAATGGGATGACCTGCGAGACTTCTTTTCTTCTTTTCCTTGGTCGGTTTACTGTTTCCAGACTTCTGATGTCAACGTTTGCTCAGAGGGTGTCAGTGAAATTATTCTTGCAGGAATGGAATCCTTTATCCCACACTCCACTTTAAAATTTCGTCCTTTATCTAAACCTTTGTTTTTAAATAAATGTGCAAGAGAAGAATGTTGCATATCGTAATTGGCTTGTTTCTAATTCTCCAGTTTCATTTTCTGCCTACACCAAAGCACACACAATTGTAAAGCAGTCATTAATCAGTCCAAACTAGAGTTTGAACAGGATAAGAGTAGAAAACTTGCTTCTTGCCCTAATGGTAGCCGAGCAATCTGGTCTCTTGCCAAAGCTATTGGCCGCAACTTTTGCCCATCTCTGCTCCCACCTCTGTCCAAACCAGATGGTTCTGTTGTCACTTCAGTCAAGGATAAAGCTGAACAGGCTAAGAGTATAAAACTTGCTTCTTGCCCTAATGGTAGCCGAGCATTCTGGTCTCTTGCCAAAGCTATTGGCCGCAACTCTTGCCCATCTCTGCTCCCAGCTTTGTCCAAACCATCTGGTTTGGACAGAGGTGGTCACTTCAGCCAAGGATAAAGCTGACCTGCTAGCATCCCATTTGTCTCCCAACTCCTGTATTAATGATCTTGGTAACACATCTCCCGCCATTCCCAACACGCTCCATTCAATGCCTCCTGTGGTCTTCTGTCAAAAATTATTTTTGACAGAAGAAACCTTCCGTCTGATCAATGATCGCCAGTATGGATTCCGTCAGTGTCGATCCACTGGTGATATTCTGGCTTATGTTACCCATTTATGGACTAATTCAATGGAAATGTTCGGTGAAACACAAGTAGTTGCTCTTGACATCTCAAAGGCTTTTGATCGTGTTTGGCATAAAGGTCTTCTAAACAAGCTTCCATCTTATGGTTTGCCAACTATTTTTAGTAATTGGTAATCCAGTTTTCTCTCTGATCGCTCACCAAGGGTGATGGTAGATGGCTGTCTGTCCTCTAACTTCTCCATTAATGCCGGTGTCCCCCCAAGGTTCAGTTCTTTCCCCCACTCTTTTCCTCTTGTATATTAATGACCTTGTTCCATTGACTAGAAATCCTATCCATAGTTTTGCCGATGATAGCACATTGCATTCCACTTTCCATTTTGAGAAACCTTGTCCTGCTCAATCAGCTTCAACTTCTCGAAAATCTGCTACCAATTCCTTAAATGCCAATCTTCAGGTAATTCTCCAGTGGGTCAAAGACAACTTAGTTGATGTCAACCCTTCTAAAACTCAGTCTTTTCTTATATCTCGCAAAAAGGATTCTTCTGCTCCTATGCTTATCTTTAGTGACACTCCAATTTCTAGGCAAAATGATATATCTCTTTTGGGGATTACCCTGACTTCTAATCTCTCTTGGAACAAGCACATTACAAATATTGCTTCTTCTGCATCTAAAAAACTTGGTTTTCTCTTTTGCTCTCGGTGTTACTTTTCTTCCAAACAGCTGCTCACTCTGTATAAATCGCAAATCCGCCCTGCCATGGAATATTGTTCTCACATCTGGGGTGGTGCCCCCAAAACCTCTCTCAGGCTTCTTGATTCCATTCAGAAGAGGGCAGTTAGGTTAATTAATGATTCATCTCTAACAGAGTTTCTCAACTCTCTTTCTCATAGATGTACTGTTTCTGCTGCATGCCTCTTCTACAGATACTTCCATGGGCACTGTTCTTCTGAACTGGCTTCTATAATTCCCGCTCTCTCTTTCAAAACAGTCCGAACACGTGCCGCCACCAGCCAACATCCATTTACTGTCCAACTTCAAACCCACAGAACCAACTTTTCATCTTCCTCATTTATTCATTCATCTGCTGTTTTCTGGAACAACCTTCCTTCATTCGTATTTGCTGAAAATTACAGTCTACAGAAGTTCAAGTCCAATGTCAACAAATACCTTCTTTCATCTTCTCAACCTCCTACCCAAGCACGGTTGTTATGTTATTTGGTTTTTAGGAGCATTAGCAACTAAGGCCATATTGCTCTGCGATGGTCATTCCCTGACCTTTCCGCATTCTCCGTGTTTGGTGGTGACGGGCTCGAACCCCGGTCTAATCAAGAAGCATGTGCTATGCACTGCTGCTCCTTCCCACCTGGCTACGGAGGCGCCCCCCAAGCACGGTACTAAGTACTATAGGTTGTAATACCTCTCGTGTTTGGGGTTCACATAAAAAAAAAAAAAAAAACTTTGGTGTAAGTAGAAAATGAACCTGGAGATTTGGACACAAGCCAATTATGATATGCAATATTCTTCTCTTGAACAGCCTTAGCACATTTATTGGAAAACCAAGGTTTGGAAAAAAGAATGAGATTTTAAGGTAGAATGCGAAATAAAAGATTCCATCTCTACACGAATAATTTCACTGACACGATCTGAGCAAATGTTGACATCAGAAGTTATGAAACAGTAGTCCAACCAAGGCAAAGAAGAAAAGAAATCATGCAGATCATCCCATTTTGCATTATTGTAAAACCAAACAACACGAGGTTGAGAATAGCCTTGAGAGAAAAGCTCCATTGGAGAAGAGACCATCACCAAGTTGTGATCTGAGGTGCCTAGAGGACCACTTTCCTCGACCGTCTATTTAAAGGGTTGTTTGTAGGAAAAAGATTAAGCATGTTGGCTATGTGGTTAGGATTGTCTGGTATTCTGGTAGGTAAATGAATAATCTATGCGAGATCATTTGTAATTGCAAAAGCATCAGCATCTCGACCAGATAAGTCCATATGACTAGAAAACGAAAGGCAGCTGGAGTTGTGAACATTAAAATCACCAAAGAAAATTACCTCACTGTTAGGAAAGTTGGACTAGAGAAAGTAAAGTTTCAAAAAGAGACCTGAGGTAGCCAAGTAGTCAGGAGGGGGAGTGCAGTAGCATGGGCTGTTTGAGTGGGCCATGGTTCAAACCTGTGACTGCTAAATACGATTAACATTTGTATTAATTGATTTTTTGTAAACTCCACCGACCTGGTGGTTGTGCGAGAGTATAAGCAAGAAATTTTTTTTTAGGAAGTCAAAGAGTTCCAAGTGATTAGTGAGTTGGGCTAACAATAGAGGCAACAGATGAATTTGAAAGAATGTGGTAGACAGATTTTAAGCCAGAGAAGATCGAAAAGAGGAGTTTCCAAATTACTAAGTCTCTGACAGGGAATATCAGAATGAGCATATGCACAAGTTCCAAATAATTTGGACAACTGAGATGAGCATGGTTGAATCAATAGATAACTGAGATTCTGTTAGAAAAAGTAAATGGGGTTTGGCAGACTGCAAGTGGAAATGGACATTGTTGAGATTAGAACTGAGACCGAGCATATTTGTGAAATGTACTAGGAAGTGTTTGGGAGGTTTAGATCTTTTTGAAGAGAAGTTTGCTCTATTAGTCTGACTTTTTTTTTTTTTTTTTTTGGTAGTTGTTGGCGCATCGGCTTCTGTGGCCATAATGCACCTCCCAAGGTTTTTGCAGTACTTTGATCCAAGCCTGAGGCGGGTTCGAACCCGCGACCTTTGGGTTGCCAGGCAGGCACTTTACCCACCCGGCTAGCCCGGTCGGCATTAGTCTGATAATTCATGATGTATTTAGTAGTAACAAAGTGGGGGCATGCTGTATGAAGTGATATTTTTGGATATGGTGTACACATGATAAGAATATCCCAGATCCTTGACATAATGTGGCCTCAACAATGCCCCCACACTACTCAGACTCCCTCCAGTCACTATCTGGCAAAGTAGTGGTAGCAAGATTATACACTAGCTGATCTGGAAGCCTCCTAGAGAGTTACCAATAGGTTCAGTCTGGTATACTAGCTAGTGGCCAGCCTGTAAACACCGTTTTAGAGCTGTACCCTCAAAATGTAAGGAAGTTTGGATCGTGCCATGGTGTTCATCATAACCTCAAAAGACATCGATCATACTGCATGCTGGAAGAGATAGGGTAGGGCTGACTGGAACTTTGCTCTGGAGAATAAACATTGGTTCCACCACTTCAAGCCTCCAATAAACAAAATGGTGGTACTGCACAGGTTGATGAGAGTCATCTACCACCTAGTATTGCCTGGTAACACAGAGGGGCAGCATTCCTCCATGTGGTGCCCACACCACATGGAGGAATCGTTGATCCCTGCTTACGTTGGGTTGCACCTGGGAGTTCATCCACAGTGTGCTAGGTGCCATATTTTAGGACTTGCACATGGGAGTTATACCCAGGTTTACTAACAGTCCCACCATCATGAAGGTGCAAGCAGAGGATTTGGTTGGCTCAGACCGACTGGACTTTGCCGAAATTAGGTCCACTTGACTTGAATGTCACCCAAATATCAGTTCCATCAGCGTTTTAAACTCCCAGGTAGCAAGCACAGCTTGGCATATCTGAGAGAATGTCTGTGGCATCCTCAAGTACCAACTTAACTTGAACTTCAACATATAATGTAATAAATAAAATGGCAGGAATTAGAAAATAGAGACATGAAACAGTTAGCAAACACTGGACTAGGAAGAGTGACAACCAAATATTTCCAAAATATAAATGTTAAAAAAATACAGTAAACTCTGTAAAATCTGGTACTTTTGAAGCTTAATTTTAACTTCAACTGGTGGATAAACTTTTGGTAACGGTTTAGTTTCTGTAATATTTTGTTAATTTAAATTCTGTAATATATTGTAAATTTAAATTTTTTAATCTTTCTTAAGTTCAAAATTTAACAAAGAATCCAAGATAACAGTTGTTACAAGATTCTGCATTCAATATGTCATCCAAGGACATCGTGACTTACACAGAAATGCCTATGGCCTTTTTCAATGAGAGTTATGAGTTTTTCACTTGTAGAGCCTGTGGCATGTATTCCATGGTTAGTCAAGTAGACAAACCAAACTCAACTAACCATTCTTTTCTTTGAACCTGATCAAATTAAAACTTGGTGCATTATTTGAAGAATTTGATCACCAAAGAAATGGGTGCTTGCTCTAGAAATAAATGTAATTGGGAGAGCATCAAGGAATTTGTGACCTGCCAAGTAATGCATCCTTAATTTGGAACCCAGAACAGAATAGTCAAGTGCATACTGCTATAGTTGAAAAAGGGTCAGTTTCATTGGGAGATGGTTATAGAAACAACAATGCAATTGTGTAATCATATAACCCTTACTCCAACATTATTTTCTTATCTCAAAAGGAAAAAATGTCTTTTTTTTTAATCCAGCTTGACCACTAGGTCAGAGGAGTTTACAACTAATCATCATGACAGCAAACACATCATTAACTGTACTTAGTGGTCATATGGGTTTGAAACACAGCCAACTCAAATGTGTGATGTGCCACTCAGTTCCTTTTTTCTTTTAGTTTCCAGTTTATTTATTATAACAGCTATCAGAGTTACTCTCAAAGTATGATGAAAAAAATGCAAAGTTCATGCTTACTGGTCTCAGCTGATTTCATATAATTTACATGTGCAATCTATTTAAATTTAAATAGATTTAAATTAGATATATTTAGGAAATCCCAATCCTATTTTCTTATTCTTATCCATACAGTTTCAGACAACAGTGAAAAATCCAAAAAGGATCTTAAAATATTGCAATTTTAGTTAAGCAAAGGAATTTATGGGAGTAAAGGTTTACATTTAGCACTGGAATTTGTATGCAATTGCATTGTTATTTCTCTAGCTCCCATCTGAACACAGATAAATTCTACTTAACAAATAATTACCTTTTCACAACATGCAATTAATGGTGACTTACCTGTGGCATTCAGATAATTTTTGATTTCATTATAAGCAGTGTCTAGAGGGCAAGAATCTGGTATACAAATTCCAACTGAAGCTGGAATAGGCTGAAACAAAGAACCATTTTAGAAAATTTAAATGAATGAATGAATGAATGAGCAAAAGCAATTTGGAGAATCTGTTAAATTATGAATAACCAAATGGAAGAATTAAGTATTCTATAATTCTTTTAAAATATGGACATGTTAATTTAATGAATCACTTTTCCACCACATAAAACCACTGTGATTCTGCATTACTTAGACTTTGTTTTAATTTTTTTTTCTTTCAGTATGGTAGGGAATATTTTACTACATTAAAAATTAATTTAACTATAATACTTATATAAAAAATTTAGTACCATTTTTCAAAGTATAAACAATCTGTTAAAAGCCTCAAAAAGTTAATTTTGCCTATATGGCTACGTGGAAAAGTGTAATCACTTAATTTTCAATTAACTACAAAAATCTATTATATTCTTTTTTTTTTTTTTTTTGTTAGTTGTTGGTGCATCGGCTTCTGTGGCCATATTGCACCTCCCACAGTTTTTGCATTTTCTACTCTGATCCAAGCCTGAGGCGGGATTCAAAACAGCGACCTTTGGGTTGCCAGCAGGCACTTTACCCACCCGGCTAGCCCGGTCGGCATTACATTCATTGATTTTCAGTTTTAACTCAACCTACTAACAAATTTTTATTAACATTTCAACTGAAATGTTAATAAAAATTTTAAAATTTTCCATTTCAGTTGAAATGTTGAATCCTTATAACTTATTTTTATGAATTGTGGGATTACTTCAGCCATGAACATTACATTTAAGCACCTACATAGTTCTGACTTGATTCAAAAAATTATTATTCCTAAAACATTTTTACTTACTAAATTAAATCATCAGAACATAATAATAACATAATACAATATAATAATATAACATAACATATTGCAAGTATTAGTGATTATAAATTATTTAGTGAAAAATGAATAAAAGTCATGAAACTTTCTGAGCTAAAATTCAAACACTTTATTAATTAAACTTACCATAAAAGATGTTTGAAGACCTATGGGAAGTGTGCAATACTGTCCATCAAAGCCATTAATGCTCTTTCCTGGGTTTTTAGGTACATGAATTTGAAGACATTCATCATAGCTACCTACCCAGAAAATATGGCCTTCCAAAACACCAGATGGGAATTTACCAGTTGCATCAAACACTGAAATAAATTACATATATAAAATCACTAGTCATCTCATCTACTGGTAGATTTTATTAAGCATAAACTGATATGTTCATTAGAACTCATTGCAAGCAATTTTGATTTCACATGTGACCAAAAAAGTGATTAAACCACCTTTTGAATTTTTTGAATTTGTCCTACAAGCATACTTGTGATGCATTTTAATTCAATCTTAAGGATATTGTCCTTGAATTTTTTTTTATTCTAACAAACCATTATGCAGCTTCATCAGAAGCCTGGGTCATTTTTTGGGGAGATTAATTTTTAATAATTGATTTAATAGCCTCTAACAAACACAAAAGACAAACTGCTCTGGACATTTGCTGTTTTTGAATAAAGCATTAGTATTAGTACTGGCAAACAATACAATGAAGCAAACTTATACAGCATTAGACAAGCGGGGGGGTGACTACTCATAACATTTGTCCATATCCACACCACAAATAATTTTTTCCACTCCTTCCTTAAATTTATTCAAAATACCCAAAATTCTAGGGTGTACAACACAAGATGGAAATTTTTGTCTCAACAATCACTTTCCTACTCTGGCTGAGAAGGAAGGAAGGAAGGTTGTTGTTGTTATTTGGTTTTTAGGAGCATTAGCAACTAAGGCCATATTGCTCCGGGATATGCGGTGGTCATTCCCTGACCTTTCCGCATCCTCCGTATTTGGTGGTGACGGGCTCGAACCCCGGTCTAATCAAGAAGCGTGTGCGACGCACTGCTGCTCCTTCCCACCTGGCTACGGAGGCGCCAAGGAAGGAAGGAAGGGGAGAGAGAGAGAGAGAGAGAGAGAGAGAGAGAGAGAGAGATTTTTTCACATCTCTATCCTGAATTTATCCTTTTCAATTTTAAATTTATGTTCCCTTATACATATCATCTGAGAAAGAGTAAAGATGCTATCAATCAGCATTTAGTTTACCTAATCCATTTAGAGCGTTAAACTGCTGTAGCAAACAGTCATCTTAAAAAAAGGGGGTTCAAGAATATTTTCTGATGCTATCACTGCCTTCATAGCATCAGCAAATATTCTTGCACCCCTTCTATTTAAAAGAAGGGGACCGGATTGGAGTTAAGAGTGTATCCCATCCCTGTAGAAACAGTCGCTCCTGTTAACAAGCACAGACCATGCTGGGAAAAATTCTACCCCATGAGCCTTGCACAATCTCTCCAGGGCCAAATCGATTGACAAGGTTCTCGTCATATATTCCCTCCTATCAAGTCTGGGCAGAATTGTAGACACTTTCAAATTTAACCCTAACTCATGACTTTTTACTTGTTTAGTAAATCTTCAGATCCAGTGGTGGCTCATGAATCTGATGTATGGGGGTGCTGCTTCTTAGAGCTACATTAAATTGCCTTGGTTATAAGACATTTAGACATAGATAGTAATAATAATAAGAAAGTTAAAAATACTACAAAACATTAACTGGACATTTACCATTAACAGACTTGAGTAATCCTGAAATTTTATTTAAAAATAAAATCCATTCTTTGGTTTTTATTTGTTGAAAACAGATTAATAACTTTTTCATTCAAATTTGGTGCACTGTTCAAATCGGCACTGCTTGCTCTGCAGTTCCATTGCCTCATTTTGTCACCTCTAAAAAATGCTTATTGACAACCTACAAACTAGGTATTGACTGAACGCCACTGGGACTAAAATGTGGAACTGCGTAGTGCACAGTTCTGCCTACGATTATACTTCAAAGTTAAAAACAATTTCTTGTTTTTATTTGCTTATTATTGAAATGATTACTGGAAATAGAGGATGAGTATACTGTATGTGGGACCTGTTAATAAAAATATTCATTGCGTTGCATTGTTCTTCACAAAATTTCATATAACTCCATTAACTGTATATTTAGATTTAAAAAGCTGGGGGTGTGCAGTTCCACAGTGCCTACTAACGAGCCGACCCTGCTCAGATCTCCTACTCTTAATATTATTAGTGCCAACTGTACAATAATATCACCTTTTGTACCCTTCAAGGACACCTCTACAACATCATCTACTTTTACCCACGGCAGGCATACCCTTGTCCAATTCAACCTATTCTTCTTACACATCATATTTCTTGTTTCCCTGACAATAACTACCTCCTATGGGAACAGCACATTCTGCTATAAGGATTGCTGCTGTGTTGCCTGATGCAAAAGTGCAAGCTATTACACACAGATGTGAGGTGCCTGAGTCGGAGTAAGTTTCTACAGAGACTTCGAAATTTGCTGAATGAAATTAAAAAAAAATGTTGATCAAAGGGGAGATCACTATCAGCAGCTACAAGATACATGGTGACAAATCCCTCCCATCCAATTATCGTCCCATTGCAATTACTTCTACTCTTTCTAAAGTAATGGAGAAATCAATTAACCGCCAACTTTTAAACTACCTAGAAACCTTCCGTCTGATCAACGATCGCCAGTGTGGATTCCGTCAGTGTCGATCCACTGGTGATATTCTGGCTTATGTTACCAATTTATGGACTAATTCATTGGAAAAGTTTGGTGAAACACAAGCATTTGCTCTTGACATCTCAAAGGCTTTCGATCATGTTTGGCATAATGGTCTTCTAAACAAGCTTCCATCTTATGGTTGGCCAACTGTTTTTTGGAACTGGTTATCCAATTTTCTCTCTGATCGCTCACTGAGGGTGATGGTAGATGGCTAGCTGTCTTCCAACTTTTCCGCTAATGCTGGTGTCCCCCAAGGTTCAGTTCTTTCCCCCACTCTTTTCCTCTTGTATATTAATGACCTTCTTCCATTGACTGGAAATCCTATCCATAGTTTTGCCGATGATAGCACATTGCATTCCACTTTCCATTTTGAGAAACCTTGTCCTGCTCAATCAGCTTCAACTTCTCGAAAATCTGCTACCAATTCCTTAAATGCCAATCTCCAAGTAATTCTCCAGTGGGGCAAAGACAACTTAGTTGATTTCAATCCTTCTAAAACTCAGTCTTGTCTTATAAACCCCTAAAAAAGGATTCTTCTGCTCCTAAGCTTATCTTTGGTGACACTCCGATTTCTAGGCAAAATGATATATCTCTTTTGGGGATTACCCTGGATTCTAATCTCTCTTGGCACAAGCACATTACAAATATTGCTTCCTCCGCATCTAAAAAACTTGGTTTTCTCTTTCGCTCTCGGCGTTACTTTTCTTCCAAACAGTTGTTCACTCTTTTCAAATCGCAAATCCGCCCTACCATGGAATATTGTTCCCACATCTGGAGTGGTGCCCCCAAAACCCTTCTCAGGCTTCTTGATTCCATTCAGAAGAGGGTAGTTAGGTTAATTATTGATTCATCTCTAACAGAGTCTCTCCACTCGCTGTCCCATAGACGTACTGTTTCTGCTGCAAGCCTTTTCTACAGATACTTCCATGGGCACTGTTCTTCTGAATTGGCTTCTATAATTCCCACTCTCTCTTTTAAAACAGTCCGAACACGTGTCGCCACCAGCCAACATCCATTTATTGTCCAACTTCAAACTCACAGAACCAACTCTTTTTAACTTTCTCGTTTATTCATTCAACTGCCGTTTTCTGGAACAACCTTCCTTCATACAAATTTCCTGAAAATTCCAGTCTACAGAAGTTCAAGTCCAATGTCAACAAATATCTTCTTTCATCTTCTCAACCTCCAACCCAAGCACAGTACTAAGTACTGTGCTTGTCAGGATCTACGCTGTCAGGATCCATCTTTTCAAACCTCGCCATTGCCGATGCAATGTCACGAAATGCCATTGCCATCTCTCTGATGATGAAGCGTTTCGGTTGCTCATTTGGTTCATCTTGAGCTTCGTCAGCATTTTCTTCTTTCACTATTGCTGCCTGCAAGTCAATAAGTTCTTCGTTAGATAATTCCTTCTCTTCTTAATCTATTAACTCCTCCACCTCTTTGGCATCAACCTCCAACTGAAATAGCTCTGCAACCTTTACAATCTTATCTGTAACCTCTTCATATGATTCGTCTTTTTCAAATCCTTCGAAGCCTTTTACGTGCCGTGTGCATATTTTCTTTCATGTGCCATTTAAACAACTTTTAGTAATTTCCTCCCAGACTTTATTAATGTTTAAGATGGCGTAATAAATGTTGTAAGATTTCCAAAAGTCTCTCAACGTAAAATTTTTCTCATCGTCTACTGCAGACAATGCCTGAGCAAACGAAGTGCGTAAATAGTATTCTTTTAAATTCGAAATAACACCCTGATCCATAGTTTGGATGAGTGAAGTCGTGTTTGGCGGTAGAAATATGACTTTCACGTTCAAATTGAAATCATCAAGATACGTAGGATGTCCAGGAGCATTATCTAATAGAAGCAAAACCTTGAAAGGAAAGTCGTTGTCTTTACAATATTTTTCAACTTCGGGGATGAAGCAGCATTTAAACCAATCCGCAATGAGAGACATTGTTATCCAAGCTCTCTGGTTCCATCGGAAATGCACGGATAGGGTGACTTTATTGATGCCCTTAAATTTTCGAGGATTTCCAGAATGGTACACAAGCAGTGGTTTTAATCTGTAATCTCCCGCTACATTAGCCCCAAGCAAGAGCATGGCCCTATCTTTTGATGCCTTGAAACCTGGCATTGTTCCTCTTTGGCAATGTATGTTCGATCCGGTATTTTTTTCCAATACAGAGCAATCTCATCAACGTTAAAAAATTGCTGCGATGAATAGCCGCCTTCATCAATAATTTTTTCCAACACATCACAAAATTTCTCTGCAGCTGCAGAATCGGCACTGGCGACTTCACCTCATACTTTAACGTTGTGGAAACCAGTGCGATGCTTGAACCTATTAAACTACCCGTTGCATTCCACGAACTTCGGTTGGGATTCGCTGTATTTATCCTTAATATCTTTATAAATACTTCTTGCCTTTGCTTAAATGGTCATTAGACTCAGGGGCACTCGCTTCTGAATCTGATTTTTCATCCATTTATTATTAACAGCTGTTCCATCTTCGATATAGCACTTGAATGTTGTTTTGTGATCACTGTTGATCTTAAGTGTGTTGATCCTTTGACATTTTCTTTTAGACGTGCGCTGTCCTTTAAAATAGCATTCACTGTTGAAGCAGCGAGACCTAATTCCCTTGCAATAGATGACAAACTTTGTCCTGCTTCATACTTCATTTTCATCTTCATTTCTAAATCAATTTTGTTTCGTTCCTAGCACTGCCAGAACTTGCACTTTTCGTTGGCCCCTTTTCCTTCACCATTGTAATAAGTAAATGGGAATGAAGAGAAGATTCCGAAAATTTATTTATGCTTTTTTACATGATTGAAAATTTTCAGTGAAATGGAACATATTTCACCATAATAGCGTAAAATCCCAAACAATTGCAGTTATCGGTATTATCGCAAATGCAATAAGATCGAGTTTATTACCCGTTTATAATTAGATGCACTAAAAGAAAAGTTCAATAAACCAAAAAATGCAAATTGTTTTTATTGTTTTATGGTCGTGCCTCCAAAAACGTGCCTTAGAAAAATATCAGAAAGGCGTTCAAAATTGATTCTTTTAAGGGGAACATATGATAACGATGAAAGGGTAGTGCAATTTCCATTATAAATATAACCTTTTAGAGAGATAAATAGCTTAGATATAGCAAACTTTTCAACTTCCAAGGACTTGAAACAAATTACAAAAAAAAAAAAAAAAAAGTGTTATTGGGTTTACAAATCGATATTTTCACGATACCTCCATTTATTCCTAAGGAATGCAAAATACGTTTCCCCGATTTTTTTTTAAGTTTGTACCTGCCGGTAAAAACTTACGTAAAGCGGTAATCAATGGACACTGCTCATCGTGGACTGATGTTATTAGTGGACTGATGTTATTAATGGACCCAACACTGCTGGCTCAGTGTTGGGTCCATTATTGTTTTCTGTATTTATAAATGATATTGATGATGGTATATCGGGCTTAATGTCCAAGTTTGCAGACGATACAAAGGTTGGCAGGGTTGTCAAGGACACTACTGACACTATGCTGCTGCAACAGGATCTGGAAAGGTTGAGCAGATGGGCTGAGAGGTGGCAAATGAAGTTTAACATTGATAAATGTAAAGTACTACACATGGGAAACAGCAACCCCAGAGCAACGTATCAACTCTGTGGTACTACACTGACAGTGGTAGAGAATGAAAGGGACTTGGGGGTGGTTGTGCAGGCAGATATGAAGTTCTCTGAGCAGTGCAGAAGGGCTGCAAGAGTAGCTCATGGAGTATTGTCAATGATATACAGGAATTTTTCCAGCAGGGATAAGGAGGTGATTATTCCATTATATAAGGCGATGGTCAGGCCACACCTAGAGTACTGTATACAGGTCTGGAGGCCTCATTTCAAGAAGGATGTAGAGCTGCTGGAACGAGTACAGAGAAGGGCAACAAGATTAGTGAATGGAACAAAGGGGTGCTCTTACGAAGAAAGGCTTAAGTTTTGCAAATTACAGTGTCTGGAGACTAGGCACCAGCGAGGTGATCTGATAGAGGTGTATAAAGCCTTGAATGGTTTAAGCATGCTCAATGCTGATGGGATTCTTCCTCTAGCTCAGAAAAATCACCTCAGAGGGCATAAATTCAAATTGAGGAAAGACAGATGTAGGATAGACGTGCGGAAATTTGCCTTTAGCCAGCGGGTGGTTGGTTGGTGGAACAGACTTCCATCCCTTGTGGTGGAGGTTGATAGCCTAAATAAGTTTAAGGCTCAGCTGGACAGGTATTTTGAACGAACAGAGGGGTGAAGTGGAAGTGGGTTTTTTTTTTTTTTTTTTTGGCTGATGCTGCATAAGCTTGCTTTCTTGCATCAAATGCCTCTACTAATGCTAATACTAATGCTAAAGCCGATTTTACGTAACTCGGGTATTCCGTAAGTCGGGGAGTTTCTGTATATAAGT